>NC_133836.1:17500-331520 GCF_047830755.1 Zonotrichia albicollis
GGTGTCAGCTGGGGGTGTGTCAGCTGGGGGTACTGATTAGGCTTGATTGGTATCAGCTGGGGGTACTGATTAGGCTTGATTGGTGTCAGCTGGGGGTGTGTCAGCTGGGGGTACTGATTAGGCTTGATTGGTGTCAGCTGGGGGTACTGATTAGGCTTGATTGGTGTCAGCTGGGGGGGTGTCAGCTGGGGGTACTGATTAGGCTTGATTGGTGTCAGCTGGGGGTACTGATTAGGCTTGATTGGTGTCAGCTGGGGGGGTGTCAGCTGGGGGTACTGATTAGGCTTGATTGGTGTCAGCTGGGGGTACTGATTAGGCTTGATTGGTGTCAGCTGGGGGTGTGTCAGCTGGGGGTACTGATTAGGCTTGATTGGTGTCAGCTGGGGGTCCTGATTAGGAGAGGGTGGGGTTCCTATATAATGTATATAGTAAAAAGAATAAAAATTATATGTCCGGTGCAGCAGTAGAAAATTTCAGGCTCCCGGGGAATATAGGGTTTGTTTTGTATTTTTAAATTTTTTATTTTTTTCCTTTACTCCCCGGGAGCCTGAAAGTTTCTACTGCTGCTTTTTTAAACTAAAGCTAGAAAGGAAAACAAAGTTAGAGAGAGACAGAGAGAGAGAAAAGAGAGAGAGAAGTAAAGGCTGAAAAAAATAGAGAGAAGGAAAAAGAGTGAAAAGAAGAGGAAGAGACAGGGAAAAAAAAGACAGAGGAAAACAGAGAGAAAAGAAGACAGAGAAAAAAACAGAGAGAAAAAGAAGAGAGGGAGATAGAGAAGAAAAGACAGAGAGACAGAAAGAGAAAAGAAAACAGAGAGAGAAACCAAGACAGAGAGAAAAGAAAAGGAGGGTGGGAAAAAGGAAAGACCGGACTTGGAGGGAAAAGAAAGTGGTTAGGATTAGAAAATTCAGGGCAGAGTGAAAAATGAAAAGACTGAGAGCAAAAAAGACAAACCAAGGAAAAGGAGAACACAGAGAAACAGAAGCAAGAAGAGCGAGGGTGAAAGTTACAAAGAAAAAGAAATAAGGTGCAAAGTATAGACAAGAGAGAAAAATACATACAGTTAGACAGAAATAGTGAAATGGACAAATAAAAGAAAGCAGATGGAAACAGAGTTACAGAAGCAGAGACACAGTGTCACAAAGAGTGAGAAACAGAATCAAAGGGTTAGAGACAGATGGAAGTTAAGTTAGAAATAGAAAAGGAAAGTGAGGAGCAAAAGGAAGAAATACAGAGGAAAGAAATTACAAAACCGCACCCAAAAAAGACAGGAGCCGCGGTGGGGGTAGGGAAGGGCAGGGGGTATCTTGATTAGGGTTGATTCAACTTTATTAAATGCATGTTTTTATTTAGACATCAGCAAAATACATAGAAACAGTGTATACAAACGCAAGTGCATATACAATCCATAGACACACTGGTAAAAGTCAAACTTACATATGGAGCAATACAGAGCAGTACAGAGCAATACACATATCAACACAAAGTGATAACCTTTTTCTATTTTCATTACATGTTGAGTTATTGTTACAAGAAACCCAAAACAACAAAAGCACACAAAAACCACCATTCATCTACCATAACCTCTCCCTTCAGATTACACACAAACTCACCATCCCTCTCATCACAACTGCTAAATTACACCCCAGCAATCATTGGTCCTCGGGAACGTGGTTCCCGGGAACCTCCAAAAAATCCTCCTGCCTGACAAAAACCCCGGTCCCTGGATGGTCCGTGCCCAAACTTTGACGATGAACGTCGCCTCGCAGACCGACCGGGACCGAGGAAAAAAATACCCAGCCGGGGGGGAAAAAAAAAAAACCCCGGCTGGGGATTTTTTATTCTAAATTTAAAAATGAGATGAAAAACCTGAAAAGCAAAAGTCATACACACAAGGGTAAAACCAGTCAGCGTGCGCTCACACACGCAGAGACAAGCGGACTCAGACAGACACATTCACATGCTCTCACGCACGCTCACACGCTCGCTGCGGCCCTTACCCGAGACGCTGAAGAACGTGCTTCAATGCATCTTCTGGCTGCCGCTCCTTGACGTCAAATGGTAGATTCCGGGGAAATCGGTAGCCTCGGGGACCTGTGAGACAACAGGAAGGGGTCAACGAGTGTCTATCTGACAGCTAGGACTTGTCCCCGCACTGGCCCAATAAATTTTCTACCCAAAATCCCACAAAACACAGATGAATGGTACAGTTTTTATAACTCTTCCACCTAACTGTGACTACGGGCCAGGGCAGGGCAGTTCCAATCATAATTGGTACAATGTAAGTACACACATTATAAGCTGATGCATACAGTGCAAGTGTACATAGAGTGTAAGTACACACAATATAAGGTGACACGCTTACAACATAGACCAGAACTGTTCTGCACTGCCTGCCTGAAAGCTGCCATCAAAAGTAGAGCCTCTCCCTTTAGCTGTCCTAAGAGGCCCTTGGAGAAGATTGCTTTTCCCTCTGCTAATTTTTACATCTGCCCCAAGATCTCCCAACCTGCTACTCTCCCATCATCCCATCTCCAAGCCCTGGCCCCCAACTTATCGTTTGGATGATTGGTGATGTGGATCCATGTTGCACCTGAAATGAGTCTGCCTTGGAACGCCTCGTGATGGCCTGTTAGCTTCTTGGTTAGCTACAATAAAGAAAACCAAAACCAAAGTATGAGTCCAGAGTTATGTGGGCCAAATCCCAGCAAGTCAGCTACTTGCCCTCTCCTGAGTGTGCCTGGCTGCTTTAGGCTCCAGCTTCACCCTGATTCCAAGGCTGTGGCCTTTATTAGCAGTGGCACCTGGGTTAGAGAAAGGCAAAGTTGGATAGCATTCCTATGAGTGCAGTAGATAACCTTGTGTGCTGTAGGACATGGGAATACCTCTGCTAAGCTTCTGAGAAGCCTTAGGGGGGGGGTCCTCAAATAAACATCCTTTTTCACCCTGCTACCTTCAAACCTCCCCCCACCCACAATAATTCCTAACTGTATGCCTGCTCACATTCCCTCTTCTAATCACAATCCTCAACTCACCTGATGCCTCAATCTCAGACATCATCCTTGACACTGGGCGGATCCCTCTTGTGACATGATGAATCTGCTGAAAAAAGTGTTGTACTTGACACAACCAGGAATCTCTGGATGCTGCGCTCCTCCTAAAAAAAAATACAAAACAAAACAAGAACAAAACCAGAAATTACAAATGCACTTTACCACCCCTAAACACAAAAGCCAAAATCATGAGTCTAAATACTCCCTGTATTCCATGCTGTTTACTTCACAGAATCTTCAAAGCCTCTATGCTTTAGATGCCCAGAAACACCTGCTGGAAAGAAGTTGAGATGAGCTGAAAGAGCCTCTTCACTGAAATGAGAGGAGAGTTCTTACCCCAGCACATCCCAGAGAGGGAATGAAGCCCCACAGCCAAGGCTGGGGTTAATATACCCCTGATTGTGCCCGCCTCTCGTTCCCATGGCACCCATGAAAAGGGAGGGGGCAAATCCCACCGAGTATAAAAGCCCTCAGAGCAGCTGCAGCTGTTTGGCCTCTCTGACTCAAATTCAAGGGGAGTAAAGTGCTTGTTATAGAAGAAAGCTCTTCAGAAAAATAACAGCGCTTTCTTTTTTGTAGCAACTGCTTGGAGCAAAAGGGCAGCAAACTGGTAAGAAATAAAACTTTCTGTTTAGGCAGCATAACTAGATAGATTGGGTAATTTGCTGTTAACTTAGGTAATTATTCCTTAGTGGCTACTAAGTAGTATTTCCCATGTGACTAAGCTGGGTGGAGAAGAATACTAATGGTATGAATAGTCTAAGTCTCCTTGGGACCTCTAATTTAGGCTATCTACATTATAAGGAAAAATAAGAAAAATAAAAGCCTCCCAGGCAGTGTAAGGGTTAAGGGCATGTGAGGCTCATCCTTCTCTGAGATACTTGGTCCTACAGCATAGAAAGAAGTGCCCTGAAATGTAGTTTTAAACCCTTAAGATGCTGAAAAAGGCAGAGCTTCCTTCCAGTGAACTCCTTAAAAAGAGGAAATGGGGCAGTTACCTCTACTGAAGCTAATACAATGGCAAATAAATAGTTTCTGCCCTTTAATTTGCTCTCCTTAAATATTGGGAAAAGAGGGGCTTTCCACACTTTAAATCTCTCCAGTGATGAAAAAAGAAGGATTTTTCCCTCAGTTCAAACCCTTAGGATGGAGGGATAGCTGGCCTTCTCCCTCAATTTGGGCCTCAGGACAACAAAAAGGGGTGGCTACCCTTAATTCAAACCCATAAGAAACATTGTCAAGATTTTCCCCTTCTTTTTAAACTGCCAAATAATAGAGAATGAGGACTCCCTGTCAATTAACACCCCTAACAGCATAGAAAAGGCAGGGATTCTTTCAACTGAGACCATTAAAATTGCAGGGGAATCCAAGTCCCTACCAGTTTGAACACAAAAACTAATGGAAAATGAAGCTTTTTCCCTTTTTTATAAACTCTTTTTCTCCTAATAACCCCTCTCCTTTCTGGGAGTGCTCTGGAGGGTCTGGGGGCTTTGGAGAGGGACTGACACTGTAAAAGGGGAAAGTTGAAAGCCCTCTCCTGGAACCCCACTTGCTGCCTGGCCTGCTCAGTTGCTGGCCCTTGGCCAAAAGGGCTCTTCCCTTGGCGTTTTCTCAAAGTGATGCTCAGTGCCCAGGTGGGTCTGGCTGTTTCCTAGTCCGTGCTGGATGCTCCGACCGTCCCCGTTAGTCCCTCTGGCCTAGCAGCTCCCTGTGCAGGTGTGCCCGGGCAACCCTCCGAAAGCAGCTTGTCACACGGGGGCCTGCTAGACCTTGGAGTGGGGGCTGAGGTGAAGAAAGGTCCTGTGAGGAGCTCTTTCCCCTATACAACCCTTTGTCTGCCCCTTAAACCATGGGGTGCCAGGCTTTCCTTTCTAAGGAAATTAACAGCCTTTCCTCTCTGTGTGCCCATGGCAGAAACTGCAATTCGGCCTCCAAAACTGCAGAGAACAATTTCTCGCAGTCCGCAGCTGCCAACACCAAGAACTCTTGCTGCCCTTGGAGTGCCACGTGCCTCCTGCGGATGGACGTCGACATGCAGCAGGGGTGAGTTTGGTTTTACAGGGAAGAGGGCCAACACAGGATTTCTCCAGGAGCAAAGCTGCCCCCACCGAGAACTCGGGCTGCTCTGGCAGTGCCAAGGACCTCCTGCAAACTGGCATCAGCAAACTCAGGGGGTGAGTTTTTCTGTGCAGAAATTCTCCCAGACCAAAGCTGAGAGCATCTAACCCTGACCACAACAACTTAGCTGGGTCTAAAACTTACAACCTTTGGACTGGCAGTGTGGGACCCGACCTGCTGTGCCACCGCTGACCCCTTTCTAAAGCATTCCACTGCAGTCCTAAAACTCTGCCTTTTCAGAGGGTGTTTCCTCTGACCCTGACCATAATCTTCAAAATATTCTAGGGAATCACAGAATGGCTTTGAAAAAGCCCCAACAATACCCTAAAAAGTCCCAGAGAAGTCCCTTCCAAAATCCCCTAAATACCTTTAAAAGTCCTGGGAAAAAAACTCAAAAAGACGTGCTCAGTCTCCAAACTCTACCTGTTGCTCTCTAGCCGCAGTGGGTCTGTTGTTCTCTGAGGGTTCTGTCATTGTCCTGGTGTGTGAGGGTTGCTCTCTGGTCTCGCTGTTAGGGTTGCTGTGTTGTGCTGCTGTTGGGGGAAAAGGCTGTTTTTAGGGGAGCTGGTTAGGCTGAGGTTAGGGCTGGGGTGAGGGGGTGGTACAGCTGTATCCTGTGCCCCTGATCTCCACTGGACTGTCCAGCCCTCAAGGCCTCTCCCTTTACCCCTCAACCGGTCCCTCTGCCCCGCAGCCCTCAGCTCCTGTGTACCTTGAAATTGGGTTTCCTATTATTTTGAAACTAGGTTGTTCTGGTATTTTGAAATGCAGTTTTTTATAGGCTGGTTTGTTCGATATTTTTGTAGGCCAAGTTTTTAGTATTTTTTTTTGGCTGGGAGTTTGGTATTTTTGTAGGCTGGGCTTTTAACATTGTTGTAAACTGTGGGTTTGTTATTTGAAAACCTGTTATTGGCAGGGGTTTGGTGCACCAAAGTTCAGTGTCCTGGTTTCATTCAGCTTCTTCCACTACAACTAACATAGCAGGGGATCTATTAAATTGCAGGATATACTATATGACGCTTCCTGAAATAGATACAAATTCCAGCTGCAGCAAAGCCCACCACCACATTTATTATAAAACCCAGCCTATAACCTAAAAAAACAAAAAAAAATCTCCAATATATTTTACTGTTTTTATATTTACATTCTATAGTTATATATCTTTGTTTATATATATAATAGACTATAATTTATATGTTATGTTACAATAATATACAATATATTATAGTTTTATGTATTTATCTATTTGATTTCTATATTTCTGTTTACCACTATAATTTTATATTTATTTTTAAATGTATATTTAATTTTATTTTCATCGACATATTAGACCATATAAATTCATTAACCCGACACATCAGAGCCATAAAAATACTGTACCTTTGTCAGCACCGGTACGCAGCACACGCTCATCCCATCGCAGCACATCAAAACAAAACCTATTTCTATTACTAACAGAACAAACATCCCACACCATTGAACCCTAATAAAAACTCAAATAAACCTAACCGTAAATAACTTTTCTACTGCTGCTTTTTTAAACTAAAGCTAGAAAGGAAAACAAAGTTAGAAAGAGAGAGAGAAAATGTATCTTAAACACCCCACAGAACCCTAAGAAGAGCTTCCGAATACACTCAAAATGCCCTACTTTTAAAAAGCCCCTAAAACACCCTTAAAAATCCCCCAAGAACCTTTAAAAAATCCTTAAATAATCCTAAAAGAGCTTTAAAATTAACCCTAATTGTTAAAATTACCGATTAAAACTAACCCTAATCCAAGATGGCGGCGCCCAAAAAGACACGTGGTTTCCGGCAAGATGGCGGCGCCCGTGCCGACACGTGCATTCCGGCAAGATGGCGGCGCCCATGAAGACACGTGGATTCCGGCAAGATGGCGGCGCCCATGAAGACACGTGGATTCCGGCAAGATGGCGGCGCCCATGCCGACACGTGGTTTCCGGCAAGATGGCGGCGCCCATGCCGACACGTGGTTTCCGGCAAGATGGCGGCGCCCATGCCGACACGTGGTTTCCGGCAAGATGGCGGCGCCTATGCCGATACGTGGTTTCCGGCAAGATGGCGGCCCCCATGACCGGATCTTTTTTCTCGATTTTTGCCGGGATTTTTGCGCTTTCCGCGGGTCCCCGGGGGCCGGAATGATATTCCGGTTCGCGTGAGGCCGGCGGCGTCGCGGGGAGGGGCATCTAAGGCGTCGGGGCGGCCTCTGGGCTCGGGTAGATGGCGGCGCCGATGAAGACACGTGGTTTCCGGCAAGATGGCGGCCCCCATGACCGGATATTTTTGCTCGATTTTTGCCGGGATTTTTGCGCTTTCCGCGGGTCCCCGGGGGCCGGAATGATATTCCGGTTCGCGTGAGGCCGGCGGCGTCGCGAAGAGGGGCATCTAAGGCGTCGGGGCGGCCTCTGGCTGCCGCGGCTTGGCGACGAAGGGTCGGTGCCCGAGGGCGGGGGCACGGCGACGGAGAGCGGAAGTTCGGCGACGGGGGGCGGTGCCAGGGGCGGTGCCCGGGGGCGGGGGCTCGGGTAGGGTTGGGCGGCGCCCGGGGGCCGCGGCGCCTAGGGGAGGGGTGTTGTCGGGGGTTGCCGACGGGGGGCGGTGCCTGGGGGCGGCTAAGGCCGGGGCGGCGCGGGCTTGGCTAAGGGCAGTGCTGCGGTTTGGGGGGTGGGACCTAGGGGCGGGGCTTGGTGACGGGGTGGGTGCCTGGGTATCGGGGTGGTGTCTAGTGGTAGGTGAGACTGATTAGGCTTGATTGGTGTCCGCTGGGGGTCCTGATTAGGAGAGGGTGGGGTTCGTATATAGTGTATATAGTAAAAAGAATAAAAAGTATATGTCCGGTGCAGCAGTAGAAAATTTCAGGCTCCCGGGGAGTAAAGGGTTTGTTTTGTATTTTTCAATTTTTTATTTTTTTCCTTTAGTCCCAGGGAGCCTGAAAGTTTCTACTGCTGCTTTTTTAAAATAAAGCTAAAAGGAAAACAAAGTTAGAAAGAGAGAGAGAAAATGTATCTTAAACACCCCACAGAACCCTAAAAATACCCTCCGAATACACTCCAAATGCCCTACTTTTAAAAAACCCCCAAAACACCCGTAAAAATCCCCCAAGAACCTTTAAAAAAATCCTTAAATAATCCTAAAACAGCTTTAAAATTAACCGTAACTGTTAAAATTACCGATTAAAACTAACCCTAATCCAAGATGGCGGCGCCCGAAAAGACACGTGGTTTCCGGCAAGATGGCGGCGCCCATGCCGACACGTGGATTCCGGCAAGATGGCGGCGCCCATGCCGACACGTGGTTTCCGGCAAGATGGCGGCGCCCATGCCGACACGTGGATCCCGGCAAGATGGCGGCGCCAATGCCGACACGTAGTTTTTAGCAAGATGGCGGCGCCCATGCCGACACGTGGTTTCCGGCAAGATGGCGGCGCCCGGGCGATCACACGGTTTTGGGCAAGATGGCGGCGCCCATGCCGACACGTGGTTTCAGGCAAGATGGCGGCGTCCATGCCGACACGTGGATTCCGGCAACAAGGCATCTTTTACAACAGTCGCGCTTTACGGCACCTTTTACGACAGTCGCGCTTTACGGCACATTTTAAAACAGTCGCGCTTTACGGCCGATTTTACGACAGTCGCGCTTTACGGCCGCTTTTACGACAGTCGCGCTTTACCGCCGATTTTACGACAGTCGCGCTTTACGGCACCTTTTACGACAATCGCGCTTTACGGCCGATTTTACGACAGTCGCGCTTTACTGCAACTTTTACGACAGTCGCGCTTTACGGCACCTTTTACGACAGTCGCGCTTTACGGCCGATTTTACGACAGTCGCGCTTTACGGCACCTTTTACGACAGTCGCGCTTTACGGCACCTTTTACGACAGTCGCGCTTTACGGCACGTTTTACGACAGTCGCGCTTTACGGCCGATTTTACGACAGTCGCGCTTTACGGCAGTTTTTACGACAGTCGCGCTTTACAGCAGTTTTACGACAGTCGCGCTTTACGGCCGATTTTACGACAGTCGCGCTTTACGGCGGATTTTACGACAGTCGCACTTTACGGCAGTTTTACGACAGTCGCGCTTTACGGCACCTTTTACGACAGTCGCGCTTTACGGCACCTTTTACGACAGTCGCGCTTTACGGCCGATTTTACGACAGTCGCGCTTTACGGCACCTTTTACGACAGTCGCGCTTTACGGCCGTTTTACGACAGTCGCGCTTTACGGCACCTTTTTCGACAGTCGCGCTTTACGGCACCTTTTACGACAGTCGCGCTTTACGGCCGATTTTACGACAGTCGCGCTTTACGGCACCTTTACGACATTCGCGCTTTACGGCCGATTTTACGACAGTCGCGCTTTACGGCCGATTTTACGACAGTCGCGCTTTACGGCACCTTTTACGACAGTCGCGCTTTACGGCCGATTTTACGACAGTCGCGCTTTACGGCCGATTTTACGACAGTCGCGCTTTACGGCAGTTTTACGACAGTCGCGCTTTACGGCACCTTTTACGACAGTCGCGCTTTACGGCCGATTTTACGACAGTCGCGCTTTACGGCACCTTTTACGACAGTCGCGCTTTACGGCCGATTTTACGACAGTCGCGCTTTACGGCCGATTTTACGACAGTCGCGCTTTACGGCAGTTTTACGACAGTCGCGCTTTACGGCACCTTTTACGACAGTCGCGCTTTACGGCACCTTTTACGACAGTCGCGCTTTACGGCCGATTTTACGACAGTCGCGCTTTACGGCACCTTTTACGACAGTCGCGCTTTACGGCCGATTTTACGACAGTCGCGCTTTACGGCCGATTTTACGACAGTCGCGCTTTACGGCACCTTTTACGACAGTCGCGCTTTACGGCCGATTTTACGACAGTCGCGCTTTACGGCACCTTTTACGACAGTCGCGCTTTACGGCCGATTTTACGACAGTCGCGCTTTACGGCCGATTTTACGACAGTCGCGCTTTACGGCACCTTTTACGACAGTCGCGCTTTACGGCCGATTTTACGACAGTCGCGCTTTACGGCAGTTTTACGACAGTCGCGCTTTACGGCAGTTTTACGACAGTCGCGCTTTACGGCACCTTTTACGACAGTCGCGCTTTACGGCCGATTTTACGACAGTCGCGCTTTACGGCACCTTTTACGACAGTCGCGCTTTACGGCCGATTTTACGACAGTCGCGCTTTACGGCCGATTTTACGACAGTCGTGCTTTACGGCCGATTTTACGACAGTCGCGCTTTACGGCACCTTTTACGACAGTCGCGCTTTACGGCCGATTTTACGACAGTCGCGCTTTACGGCCGATTTTACGACAGTCGCGCTTTACGGCACCTTTTACGACAGTCGCGCTTTACGGCAGTTTTACGACAGTCGCGCTTTACGGCACCTTTTACGACAGTCGCGCTTTACGGCACCTTTTACGACAGTCGCGCTTTACGGCCGATTTTACGACAGTCGCGCTTTACGGCCGATTTACGACAGTCGCGCTTTACGGCCGATTTTACGACAGTCGCGCTTTACGGCAGTTTTACGACAGTCGCGGTTTACGGCCGATTTTACGACAGTCGCGCTTTACGGCACCTTTTACGGCAGTCGCGCTTTACGGCACCTTTTGCGACAGTCGCGCTTTACGGCCGATTTTACGACAGTCGCGCTTTACGGCCGATTTTACGACAGTCGCGCTTTACGGCCGATTTTACGACAGTCGCGCTTTACGGCACCTTTTACGACAGTCGCGCTTTACGGCACCTTTTACGACAGTCGCGCTTTACGGCCGATTTTACGACAGTCGCGCTTTACGGCCGATTTTACGACAGTCGCGCTTTACGGCACCTTTTACGACAGTCGCGCTTTACGGCAGTTTTACGACAGTCGCGCTTTACGGCACCTTTTACGGCAGTCGCGCTTTACGGCACCTTTTACGACAGTCGCGCTTTACGGCCGATTTTACGACAGTCGCGCTTTACGGAACCTTTTACGACAGTCGCGCTTTACGGCACCTTTTACGACAGTCGCGCTTTACGGCCGATTTTACGACAGTCGCGCTTTACGGCACCTTTTACGACAGTCGCGCTTTACGGCACCTTTTACGACAGTCGCGCTTTACGGCAGTTTTACGACAGTCGCGCTTTACGGCACCTTTTACGACAGTCGCGCTTTACGGCCGATTTTACGACAGTCGCGCTTTACGGCCGATTTTACGACAGTCGCGCTTTACGGCAGTTTTACGACAGTCGCGCTTTACGGCCGATTTTACGACAGTCGCGCTTTACGGCACCTTTTACGACAGTCGCGCTTTACGGCCGATTTTACGACAGTCGCGCTTTACGGCACCTTTTACGACAGTCGCGCTTTACGGCACCTTTTACGACAGTCGCGCTTTACGGCCGATTTTACGACAGTCGCGCTTTACGGCACCTTTTACGACAGTCGCGCTTTACGGCAGTTTTACGACAGTCGCGCTTTACGGCACCTTTTACGACAGTCGCGCTTTACGGCGGATTTTACGACAGTCGCATTTTACGGCAGTTTTACGACAGTCGCGCTTTACGGCCGATTTTACGACAGTCGCGCTTTACGGCAGTTTTACGACAGTCGCGCTTTACGGCACCTTTTACGACAGTCGCGCTTTACGGCAGTTTTACGACAGTCGCGCTTTACGGCCGATTTTACGACAGTCGCGCTTTACGGCACCTTTTACGACAGTCGCGCTTTACGGCACCTTTTACGACAGTCGCGCTTTACGGCCGATTTTACGACAGTCGCGCTTTACGGCACCTTTTACGACAGTCGCGCTTTACGGCCGATTTTACGACAGTCGCGCTTTACGGCCGATTTTACGACAGTCGCGCTTTACGGCACCTTTTACGACAGTCGCGCTTTACGGCACCTTTTTCGACAGTCGCGCTTTACGGCACCTTTTACGACAGTCGCGCTTTACGGCAGTTTTACGACAGTCGCGCTTTACGGCACTTTTTACGACAGTCGCGCTTTACGGCCGATTTTACGACAGTCGCGCTTTACGGCCGATTTTACGACAGTCGCGCTTTACGGCAGTTTTACGACAGTCGCGCTTTACGGCCGATTTTACGACAGTCGCGCTTTACGGCACCTTTTTCGACAGTCGCGCTTTACGGCACCTTTTACGACAGTCGCGCTTTACGGCCGATTTTACGACAGTCGCGCTTTACGGCCGATTTTACGACAGTCGCGCTTTACGGCACCTTTTACGGCAGTCGCGCTTTACGGCACCTTTTGCGACAGTCGCGCTTTACGGCCGATTTTACGACAGTCGCGCTTTACGGCACCTTTTACGACAGTCGCGCTTTACGGCACCTTTTACGACAGTCGCGCTTTACGGCAGTTTTACGACAGTCGCGCTTTACGGCACCTTTTACGACAGTCGCGCTTTACGGCCGATTTTACGACAGTCGCGCTTTACGGCCGATTTTACGACAGTCGCGCTTTACGGCACCTTTTACGACAGTCGCGCTTTACGGCACCTTTTACGACAGTCGCGCTTTACGGCCGATTTTACGACAGTCGCGCTTTACGGCCGATTTTACGACAGTCGCGCTTTACGGCACCTTTTACGACAGTCGCGCTTTACGGCACCTTTTACGACAGTCGCGCTTTACGGCCGATTTTACGACAGTCGCGCTTTACGGCCGATTTTACGACAGTCGCGCTTTACGGCACCTTTTACGACAGTCGCGCTTTACGGCAGTTTTACGACAGTCGCGCTTTACGGCACCTTTTACGACAGTCGCGCTTTACGGCACCTTTTACGACAGTCGCGCTTTACGGCTGTTTTACGACAGTCGCGCTTTACGGCACCTTTTACGACAGTCGCGCTTTACGGCCGATTTTACGACAGTCGCGCTTTACGGCCGATTTTACGACAGTCGCGCTTTACGGCACCTTTTACGACAGTCGCGCTTTACGGCCGATTTTACGACAGTCGCGCTTTACGGCACCTTTTACGACAGTCGCGCTTTACGGCCGATTTTACGACAGTCGCGCTTTACGGCCGATTTACGACAGTCGCGCTTTACGGCCGATTTTACGACAGTCGCGCTTTACGGCAGTTTTACGACAGTCGCGCTTTACGGCACCTTTTACGACAGTCGCGCTTTACGGCCGATTTTACGACAGTCGCGCTTTACGGCCGATTTTACGACAGTCGCGCTTTACGGCACCTTTTACGACAGTCGCGCTTTACGGCCGATTTTACGACAGTCGCGCTTTACGGCCGATTTTACCACAGTCGCGCTTTACGGCACCTTTTACGACAGTCGCGCTTTACGGCACCTTTTACGACAGTCGCGCTTTACGGCCGTTTTACGACAGTCGCGCTTTACGGCCGATTTTACGACAGTCGCGCTTTACGGCACCTTTTACGACAGTCGCGCTTTACGGCAGTTTTACGACAGTCGCGCTTTACGGCACCTTTTACGACAGTCGCGCTTTACGGCACCTTTTACGACAGTCGCGCTTTACGGCACCTTTTACGACAGTCGCGCTTTACGGCCGATTTACGACAGTCGCGCTTTACGGCCGATTTTACGACAGTCGCGCTTTACGGCCGATTTTACGACAGTCGCGCTTTACGGCACCTTTTGCGACAGTCGCGCTTTACGGCACCTTTTACGACAGTCGCGGTTTACGGCAGTTTTACGACAGTCGCGCTTTACGGCACCTTTTACGACAGTCGCGCTTTACGGCCGATTTACGACAGTCGCGCTTTACGGCCGATTTTACGACAGTCGCGCTTTACGGCCGATTTTACGACAGTCGCGCTTTACGGCAGTTTTACGACAGTCGCGCTTTACGGCCGATTTTACGACAGTCGCGCTTTACGGCCGATTTTACGACAGTCGCGCTTTACGGCACCTTTTACGACAGTCGCGCTTTACGGCCGATTTTACGACAGTCGCGCTTTACGGCACCTTTTACGACAGTCGCGCTTTACGGCACCTTTTACGACAGTCGCGCTTTACGGCCGATTTTACGACAGTCGCGCTTTACGGCACCTTTTACGACAGTCGCGCTTTACGGCCGATTTTACGACAGTCGCGCTTTACGGCCGATTTTACGACAGTCGCGCTTTACGGCACCTTTTACGACAGTCGCGCTTTACGGCGGATTTGACGACAGTCGCATTTTACGGGAGTTTTACGACAGTCGCGCTTTACGGCCGATTTTACGACAGTCGCGCTTTACGGCCGATTTTACGACAGTCGCGCTTTACGGCACCTTTTACGACAGTCGCGCTTTACGGCAGTTTTACGACAGTCGCGCTTTACGGCCGATTTTACGACAGTCGCGCTTTACGGCACCTTTTACGACAGTCGCGCTTTACGGCACCTTTTACGACAGTCGCGCTTTACGGCCGATTTTACGACAGTCGCGCTTTACGGCACCTTTTACGACAGTCGCGCTTTACGGCCGATTTTACGACAGTCGCATTTTACGGGAGTTTTACGACAGTCGCGCTTTACGGCCGATTTTACGACAGTCGCGCTTTACGGCCGATTTTACGACAGTCGCGCTTTACGGCACCTTTTACGACAGTCGCGCTTTACGGCCGATTTTACGACAGTCGCGCTTTACGGCAGTTTTACGACAGTCGCGCTTTACGGCAGTTTTACGACAGTCGCGCTTTACGGCCGATTTTACGACAGTCGCGCTTTACGGCCGATTTTACGACAGTCGCGCTTTACGGCACCTTTTGCGACAGTCGCGCTTTACGGCCGATTTTACGACAGTCGCGCTTTACGGCACCTTTTACGACAGTCGCGCTTTACGGCAGTTTTACGACAGTCGCGCTTTACGGCACCTTTTACGACAGTCGCGCTTTACGGCCGATTTACGACAGTCGCGCTTTACGGCCGATTTTACGACAGTCGCGCTTTACGGCCGATTTTACGACAGTCGCGATTCACGGCAGTTTTACGACAGTCGCGCTTTACGGCCGATTTTACGACAGTCGCGCTTTACGGCCGATTTTACGACAGTCGCGCTTTACGGCCGATTTTACGACAGTCGCGCTTTACGGCACCTTTTACGACAGTCGCGCTTTACGGCCGATTTTACGACAGTCGCGCTTTACGGCACCTTTTACGACAGTCGCGCTTTACGGCCGATTTTACGACAGACGCGCTTTACGGCCGATTTTACGACAGTCGCGCTTTACGGCAGTTTTACGACAGTCGCGCTTTACGGCCGATTTTACGACAGTCGCGCTTTACGGCACCTTTTACGACAGTCGCGCATTACGGCAGTTTTACGACAGTCGCGCTTTACGGCAGTTTTACGACAGTCGCGCTTTACGGCCGATTTTACGACAGTCGCGCTTTACGGCCGATTTTACGACAGTCGCGCTTTACGGCACCTTTTACGACAGTCGCGCTTTACGGCCGATTTTACGACAGTCGCGCTTTACGGCACCTTTTACGACAGTCGCGCTTTACGGCCGATTTTACGACAGACGCGCTTTACGGCCGATTTTACGACAGTCGCGCTTTACGGCAGTTTTACGACAGTCGCGCTTTACGGCCGATTTTACGACAGTCGCGCTTTACGGCACCTTTTACGACAGTCGCGCATTACGGCACCTTTTACGACAGTCGCGCTTTACGGCAGTTTTACGACAGTCGCGCTTTACGGCCGATTTTACGACAGTCGCGCTTTACGGCGGATTTTACGACAGTCGCGCTTTACGGCACCTTTTACGACAGTCGCGCTTTACGGCACCTTTTACGACAGTCGCGCTTTACGGCAGTTTTACGACAGTCGCGCTTTACGGCACCTTTTACGACAGTCGCGCTTTACGGCAGTTTTACGACAGTCGCGGTTTACGGCCGATTTTACGACAGTCGCGCTTTACGGCACCTTTTACGACAGTCGCGCTTTACGGCACCTTTTACGACAGTCGCGCTTTACGGCCGATTTTACGACAGTCGCGCTTTACGGCACCTTTTACGACAGTCGCGCTTTACGGCCGATTTTACGACAGTCGCGCTTTACGGCACCTTTTACGACAGTCGCGCTTTACGGCGGATTTTACGACAGTCGCATTTTACGGCAGTTTTACGACAGTCGCGCTTTACGGCCGATTTTACGACAGTCGCGCTTTACGGCACCTTTTACGACAGTCGCGCTTTACGGCCGATTTTACGACAGTCGCGCTTTACGGCACCTTTTACGACAGTCGCGCTTTACGGCACCTTTTACGACAGTCGCGCTTTACGGCACCTTTTACGACAGTCGCGCTTTACGGCACCTTTTACGGCAGTCGCCATTTACGGCACCTTTTGCGACAGTCGCGCTTTACGGCCGATTTTACGACAGTCGCGCTTTACGGCACCTTTTACGACAGTCGCGCTTTACGGCCGATTTTACGACAGTCGCGCTTTACGGCCGATTTTACGACAGTCGCGCTTTACGGCCGATTTTACGACAGTCGCGCTTTACGGCCGTTTTACGACAGTCGCGCTTTACGGCAGTTTTACGACAGTCGCGCTTTACGGCCGATTTTACGACAGTCGCGCTTTACGGCACCTTTTACGACAGTCGCGGTTTACGGCCGATTTTACGACAGTCGCGCTTTACGGCCGATTTTACGACAGTCGCGCTTTACGGCACCTTTTGCGACAGTCGCGCTTTACGGCCGATTTTACGACAGTAGCGCTTTACGGCACCTTTTACGACAGTCGCGCTTTACGGCAGTTTTACGACAGTCGCGCTTTACGGCACCTTTTACGACAGTCGCGCTTTACGGCCGATTTACGACAGTCGCGCTTTACGGCCGATTTTACGACAGTCGCGCTTTACGGCCGATTTTACGACAGTCGCGCTTCACGGCAGTTTTACGACAGTCGCGCTTTACGGCCGATTTTACGACAGTCGCGCTTTACGGCCGATTTTACGACAGTCGCGCTTTACGGCCGATTTTACGACAGTCGCGCTTTACGGCACCTTTTACGACAGTCGCGCTTTACGGCCGATTTTACGACAGTCGCGCTTTACGGCCGTTTTACGACAGTCGCGCTTTACGGCACCTTTTACGACAGTCGCGCTTTACGGCACCTTTTACGACAGTCGCGCTTTACGGCAGTTTTACGACAGTCGCGCTTTACGGCACCTTTTACGACAGTCGCGCTTTATGGCAATTTTTTCGCAGTCGCGCTTTACGGCCGATTTTACGACAGTCGCGCTTTACGGCCGATTTTACGACAGTCGCGCTTTACGGCAGTTTTACGACAGTCGCGCTTTACGTCCGATTTTACGACAGTCGCGCTTTACGGCACCTTTTACGACAGTCGCGCTTTACGGCCGATTTTACGACAGTCGCGCTTTACGGCACCTTTTACGACAGTCGCGCTTTACGGCACCTTTTACGACAGTCGCGCTTTACGGCCGATTTTACGACAGTCGCGCTTTACGGCACCTTTTACGACAGTCGCGCTTTACGGCCGATTTTACGACAGTCGCGCTTTACGGCCGATTTTACGACAGTCGCGCTTTACGGCACCTTTTACGACAGTCGCGCTTTACGGCACCTTTTACGACAGTCGCGCTTTACGGCCGATTTTACGACAGTCGCGCTTTACGGCACCTTTTACGACAGTCGCGCTTTACGGCCGATTTTACGACAGTCGCGCTTTACGGCCGATTTTACGACAGTCGCGCTTTACGGCACCTTTTACGACAGTCGCGCTTTACGGCAGTTTTACGACAGTCGCGCTTTACGGCACCTTTTACGGCAGTCGCGCTTTACGGCACCTTTTACGACAGTCGCGCTTTACGGCCGATTTTACGACAGTCGCGCTTTACGGAACCTTTTACGACAGTCGCGCTTTACGGCACCTTTTACGACAGTCGCGCTTTACGGCCGATTTTACGACAGTCGCGCTTTACGGCACCTTTTACGACAGTCGCGCTTTACGGCAGTTTTACGACAGTCGCGCTTTACGGCACCTTTTACGACAGTCGCGCTTTACGGCCGATTTTACGACAGTCGCGCTTTACGGCCGATTTTACGACAGTCGCGCTTTACGGCAGTTTTACGACAGTCGCGCTTTACGGCCGATTTTACGACAGTCGCGCTTTACGGCACCTTTTTCGACAGTCGCGCTTTACGGCAGTTTTACGACAGTCGCGCTTTACGGCCGATTTTACGACAGTCGCGCTTTACGGCACCTTTTACGACAGTCGCGCTTTACGGCCGATTTTACGACAGTCGCGCTTTACGGCACCTTTTACGACAGTCGCGCTTTACGGCCGATTTTACGACAGTCGCGCTTTACGGCCGTTTTACGACAGTCGCGCTTTACGGCCGATTTTACGACAGTCGCGCTTTACGGCCGATTTTACGACAGTCGCGCTTTACGGCACCTTTTACGACAGTCGCGCTTTACGGCCGATTTTACGACAGTCGCGCTTTATGGCAATTTTTTCGCAGTCGCGCTTTACGGCCGATTTTACGACAGTCGCGCTTTACGGCCGATTTTACGACAGTCGCGCTTTACGGCAGTTTTACGACAGACGCGCTTTACGGCCGTTTTACGACAGTCGCGCTTTATGGCCAATTTTATGACAGTCGCGCTTTACGGCACCTTTTACGACAGTCGCCCTGTATGGCCGTTTTTACGACAGTCGCGCTTTACGGCCGTATTTACGACAGTCGCGCTTTACGGCACCTTTAACGACAGTCGCGCTTTACGGCACCTTTTACAACAGTCGCGCTTCACGGCCGATTTTACGACAGTCGTGCTTTACGGCAGTTTTACGGAAGTCGCGCTTTACGGCACCTTTTACGACAGTCGCGCTTTACGGCCGTCTTTACGACAATCCATGATGTGCCGTGGTTTCCTGCAAAATGGAGGCGCCCAGTTGTGTATTCCAGTATAATTGCGGCGCCCATGCCGACACGTGGTTTCCGGCAACATGGCGGCGCCCATGCCGACACGTGATTTCTGGCAAGATGGTGGCGCCCATGCCGACACGTGGATTGCGGCAACATGGCGGCGCCCATGCCGACACGTGGTTTCTGGCAAAATGGCGGCTCCCAGGCGAACACGGGGTTTGGGGACAAGATGGCGGTGCCCAATCGAATGACGTCACTTCTGGCAAGATGGCGGCCCCCATGACCGGATTTTTTTTCTCGATTTTTGCCGGGTTTTTTGCGCTTTCCGCGGGGCTCCGGTGCCCGGAATGATATTCTGGTTCGCGTGAGGCTGGCGGCGTCGCGGGGAGGGGCATCTAAGGCATCGGGGCGGCCTCGGGCCGCTGCGGCCCGGCGACGAAGGGGCGGTGCCTGGGGGCGGGGGCGGCTAGGGGCGGGGCGGTGCCCGGGGGCGGGGGCACGGCGACGGAAGGTGGGGATACGGCGACGGGAGGCGAAGACCGGGGGCGGGGGTCGGTGCCGGGGGCGGTGCCTGGGGGCGGGGGCTCGGGTAGCGGCACCCGGGGGCTGATGTAAAGAAAGGTTCTGTGAGGAGCTCCTTCCCCTACACAGCCCTTTGTCGGCCCCTTAAACCATGGGGGTGCCAGGCTTTCCTTTCTAAGGGAATTAACAGCCTTTCCTCTCTGTGTGCCCATGGCAGAAACTGCGATTCTGCCTCCAAAACTGCAGAGAACAATTTCTCACAGCCTGCAGAGAACAATTTCTCACAGCAGCTGCCAATGCCCAGAACTCTGCCACGTGCCTCCTGCGGATGGACGTCGACACACAGCAGGGGTGAGTTTGGTTTTACAGGGAAGAGGGCCAGCACAGGATTTCTCCAGGAGCAATGTTGCCCCCACCGAGAACTCGGACTGCCCTGGCAGTGCCAAGCACCTCCTGCAAACTGGCATCAGCAAACTCAGGGGGTGAGTTTTTCTGTGCAGAATTCTCCCAGACCAAAGCTGAGAGCATCTAACCCTACCTACAACTTAGCTGGGTCTAAAATTTACAACCTTTGGACTGGCAGTGTGGGACCCGACCTGCTGTGCCACCGCTGACCCCTTTCTAAAGCATTCCACTGCAGTCCTAAAACTCTGCCTTCTCAGAGGGTGTTTCCTCTGACCCTGACCATAATCTTCAAAATATGCTAAAGAATCATAGAATGGCTTTGAAAAAGCCCCAACAATACCCTGAAAAGTCGCAGAGAAGTCCCTTCCAAAATCCCCTAAATACCTTTAAAAGTCCTGGAAAAAAAAACTCAAAAAGACGTGCTCAGTCTCCGAATTCTACCACTTGCTCTCTAGCGCTCAGCGGGTCTGTTGTTCTCTGAGGGTTCTGTCATTGTCCTGGTGTGTGAGGGTTGATGTCTGGTCTTGCTGTTAGGGTTGCTGTGTTGTGCTGCTGTTGTGGGAAAAGGTTGTTTTTAGGGGGGCTGGTAAGGCTGAGGTTAGGGCTGGGGTGAGGGGGTGGTACAGCTGTACCCTGTACCCCTGATCTCCACTGGACTGTCCAGCCCTCAAGCCCTCTCCCTTTACCCAACTGGTCCCTCTGCCCCCCAGCCCTCAGCTCCCATGTGTCACCCTTAACTCCTGAGAGTTGGTTTGGTACCTTGAAATTTGGTTTCCTATTATTTTGAAACTAGGTTGTTCTGGTATTTTAAAATGCAGTTTTTTATAGGCTGGTTTTTCGGTACTTTTTTAGGCCAAGTTTTTAGTTTTGTTTTTTTTTTTGGCTGGGAGTTTGGTGTTTTTGTAGGCTGGGCTTTTAACATTGTTGTAAACTTTGGGTTTGTTATTTGAAAACCTGTGATTGGCAGGGGTTTGGTGCACCCAAGTTCAGTGTCCTGATTTCATTTAGCTTCTTCCACTAAAACTAACCTAGCAGGGGATCTATTAAATTGCAGGATATACTATGTGACGCTTCCTGAAATAGATACAAATTCCAGCAAAGCCCACCACCACATTTAGAAACACTTCAGCAAAATCTTTGGAAAAGCAAAGCTGATGTCTGGTGACCTGGAGCTCCAGAGGATTGAGAGAAGCATGGGGAATGAGCAGACAGTGAACAGTTTCCACTGCTTTTCCTTCCAACTGCTACTGTAAGTGTAGCTTCCCTGCAATTTCATGTCCAGCGTGTCTCTTCCAGGCTCAACAGATGAACAATCGAGTACTCCAGGACTGGAGAGAGGGTGTCATCTGCTACTTGGCTACAGCTCCAGGAGGAATCTGTAACATACTGATGTTTAGAGTAAAGGCCTAAAATCTGTGTCTTCATGACTGAAGAGAAAGAAATGCAATGGGAATCAATCGAACGAACTTCACATCTCCCACAGCCCCAGCAACCTCTGCTTCGCTTGACTGGCAGAGGTGGGATGGGGAGCTGCTCTGAACAACAGAGGCAGCTTCACTCAGCAGAGGGAGCTGTATGCCTGAGATTTTTTGCTTGTATGTTTTTAAAGGCTATTTAGCGGTTTACTGGGATTTTTCATTGAGTCATGACCCCTAAAATCATGTTATAGCACACCTGTGAGTGCTTGGGACTATTCAAAAATGCAAATAGCAGAGGGAAACTCAAGGTGATCCCCTCTTTCTGTCAGGATGCAATTGTGCACTTTTCCTGCCTTTCCTGCTGTGTCACAGAGGGCTTTGTGTTACACCTAGCACCAGGGCCACTGGAGCAGCTTTGGGTCCCGCAGTGACACTGTCTGCTCCGTGTCTCCTTGAGAAGCTGGCCTCGGCAGGGCAGCAAAAGACATTTCTGCGGGAGCTTTGCAGAAGCAGGGCAGAGAAGACTGTGTCCTAGTGGTCTCCACCCATGACAACAGCACTTTGACTACAGCAGACTCAAGGACCCTGGCTTCTTTGACATCTCATCCAACTTTTCACTCACTATTTTCAAGGACTCTCAAATGCCCAGATCATACCACAGAAAATTGATAAACAGTGAGGAATAAATACAAACAGGAGCATCCTAAGGCGGCACTTGACTCTGGCTTCTGCCATTCCAAACTCCTGTCAGAGGCATCAAAAGGAATTTGAGCTGACCGCACAGCATCTTCCCTGCTCCGGCCCATTGTGTGCAGCACGGCCAGGTATGGCAGAGTCACAAAAAAAATGCAATCTTGATTCCTCCCAAAACATAAGGCCAACCTGACACAGGATTTCTGTGAGACCAGGAATTTGTGTGCACAGATTAGTCTGGGACAGTGGTTGTAACTGCATCTCATTTGGCTGCACTGCCCTCATCCAGAGGGAAGGCTGCTACGAGCCTCAGCCGACAGTATCTTGCTGCAGGTATCAGGCTTGATCTGGCACAGGACTGGGAGATATCCATGTAGGCGGCCAAGGTTTATTAGAGAAATTGTTAAATTACAATGACTTGTATACAAAGATAAGCTGCAGCACCTTCTGAAAGGCAAAGGTGTTTCTGACCCATAGAAACTGATACAGGTTACCCAGACACCAGTGACTACAGCAGGCTTGACAGTAAATAATGATCACCTTGCAGTTAATCTTAGTGGAGTCACGGTTTCTTCTAGTGTACATCCAATGGGATGTGTACATCATCTCAGCACACAACTACTACCTCCTGCCAGCTGCCTTTCTGTTGCCATCTATCTCAGCAGCATCTCTTCTGTCCCCACTCCATCCCGGGAGCTCTCCGCTCCCTTGTTTGCTGTGTTTAAACATCCAGAGCAACACATCTCTAAGAAGCATTTCTGAATTCAACATAAGGCTGCTCTTATCTTTAACTGGATGGGGGAATAAGAAGATGCAGAACTCAACTCTGTTATTAGACCTTTAAACTGAAATTAAGAAGAAAGAAAATCCCAAAACAAAATCAATGTTCATTTCTCATGGAGAATTCAAACCCTTCACTAGCATGTTCTTAGGAATGTTTTTTTTCTGCTTGCAACACTTAGCAATCACGGAGGTGTATCCCGGAGCACCATGGTGTTGTCCTGCTGGTGAGATGATCCGTCAGAGGGCCACACAGACCAGTGCTGCTGTCCACACAGCCAGCACAAAGCTGGCAGTCAGTCTTGGTATGGGGTGAGGGCGCGGGGATGGGGTGCCTGAGGTGCAGGAGCAGACCTCATAACGGTTCTTCGAGCGGCTCTCGTCATGCTGTCCCGGCCTGGAGCGCGCCCCAGTCCTGCTGCTCCCGGCTGCCTCGGGGGCGTCAGCCTGCATGTCAGTGCACACCAGCCAGTCCCTGGCAATGGACTGTGGGTACCCGGGTTGCACCTCCAGATCACTGTCCAGCACCTTCCAGTACTCCTTGCCCTTGAAGAAGTAACTTGCACCTGCAAAGAGACCAAAACCCAAACACAAGGTGAGTGGCGGTGGATGGCGTCCCAGAGAAAGGTCAAAGGAGCACTTGGAGCAGCAGAGGAGCGTTCCCACCCCAGCTGAGGCCCAGGGAGCAGAGGCGCATGAGATATCACTGCTTGTTGTCAATATCCCCTCTCGCTGCAGGAGGGATGCAGAAGGGAAGGTAACTCTGTGCCTGCGCAGGATCTCTCACCTCAGCCAGGAGCCACCAGCAGTTGGAGGTGGATGGGGAGCTGTTGCCTCTTCTGCGGTGAGTCCTGGAGCAGCTATGCCTCCCAGTACTAGTGGGTGTGTAGGGTCGAGGCCCTGTGAACCCACAGCTGGACACATCATGCACTACTCTCCTTCGGGCATGGTAAAACTGGAGACCCCACTATTCATTAATGACTTGAGGTGTGTGCTGCTGACCCTGGGCTCAGAAAAATTGCTGAGCCCAGCTTGACAGAGCCCTGGGAACCTTCTGCTTTCAGGTGCACGTTTTCCACTCTGAACTGGGAGGCTGTGAATTCTCTAAGCAGGCCCCATGCTCAGGAGGATTCCTACCTATGGGAATGTCACTCTCAATAGCTTTGGAAATTCAGCTTGAAAAGTCTCTGGAAGTAGCCTTCCTCTCTGCCTGGTTTAGTGATTGCTACTACACTGTTAGGTCACCAGTAAATAAACCCTGGAAGTACCACCTTGTTGTGAGCAAATAGCTGATTGTGACAAAATTTTTGTGGTCTTTTCAGGGGAAAGAAACCACTGAGAAATCTCATCAGAAAATAAGTTGTAACTCTGGGAAAACATCTTTAAAAGTATTTTCTGTCTGCATCCTCATATATGCACCTAAAAATCCAATGACAACAAGACCGGCAAGGACCAAATCAGCCCATAATAGGATAAAAATCACTGCAAAACAGTGACATCACATGTCACCTGTGTTCTTTTAATGAAGTGCAATAATTATCCCCCCACCTTATTTTTGGTGCCTGTTTAAAATTACAAAGTCCTCTGGTGAGCAGTATGGAGAGCTCCGGCTGGAATCACACCTCTCTCTTCAGCTTCCAGTCACCAGGAACATCCCATCAGGGGCTCAGCGTTTGTGTTGGCAGGCAGGGTAGAAGGGAGTACAGCTCAATAGAGCACTGATTTTCTTTGCTGTGCTTTTTTAAACTGCCATAAGGACTCACCATCTGACCACCTCATGGCATCATCTAAAGGGTTGGGTATTCCCTTCCACGGGACAGCCTCTGAAGGATAGCCGGGATCCATCCTCCGCTCATGGTCATCGTAGCACCAGTAGAGATTGTCCTTAAAGAAATAAGTCTTGTCATTGTGAGCCCAGGAGAAAGCAGCGTCGATTCCTCCCGGGGGCAGGCCAAAGTCCGAAATGGGGCGTGGGTACCCTTCTTCCACATTGTTATCTTTGAAGACCCAGTATCTGTCTCCTGTGGAAAGGAAACAAGCACAGAATAAAATCGCAGTCGTTGCACAGCCTAAACCAGTATTTCCCCACAGATGAGCTGAGCTAATGTTTTGTTATCTACTGCAGTGACAAAGTCTCGGGGCTGAGCTCTGGGCATTTAAAGATGGGAATAGGAAGGGGTCAGCCCATGGCTGAATGTCTGGCTTTGAACAGCTGCTTCTTTGTGTCAGGCTGTCCATGCACATAGCCTCTCTTTGCTGCTGAAAGCATGACTGTCCCAGGATATGACTGTCTCAGTCTGTTCCCTCAGAACACACTGACAGCATCAGTAGAGCTGTTACTTTTATGTATTTGATGGAGGCATTTGGTTTTCTGCCCTTTGCATTTCTGCCTGATATCCAAAGAAACAAAGCAGCTTTTGTGGGCAAACTGGGCATTTTCTGCAGACTATTTGGCTCCTGAGAAGCCAAGTGTGGTCCACTTTGGAAGGGAAATCACCACTTTCTAGGGCCAGATGGGCCAAGAGACCTGTGCATTATGAGGATGCACAGGGACTGGATACATCCCATACGAGCAGCTCAGTGCTCTTCAAAGGTCTTACACAGCTGCCCCCTTGGCCTGACCTTGGGAAGGATGGAACAAGCAAATTAACCCAAATGTCTCAATTTTTTTCACAGCTCTCTAACCACTGGAATAGTCTTTCTTCTTTTACAACACCTATTTAGGAACCTGCAGTGCCCTTTTGGGTATCGCATAGCCTATTTTAAGAATCAGAGTTTTTCCTCCCTTGGTTTTCTAGAATATCTGAAGGGGCCCTTAAATGCATGCCCATGTATCAGCAGCAGGACCTTAGAGGTCAAGGTAATTTGTGTTCTTTGATTTCAGTCCAGGGATCAATGAAATAGAGCTGGAGGGAGAGAATGAGTCGTATTTTATAGCTGGAAAGAAAATTCTGAGTTTGTGTTGGGAATTAGGCAGGACTAACACACAGAGAAAATGCATGTCTTGGAACAAGTTGCCAGCTGTGGCACATCTGGAATTTCAGCCTCCTTGGCAGCTGAGAGGAGCCCCTGGACCTGTGCTCTTGGTTGGTTGTCTGTTCATCCCCAGCAGAGAGAGAAGTGACTGAGGACCGCTGTGGTCTGCAGACTTGACTGGGAGGGTCTAGAGCCAGCCATAAGGCATGGCACACCCCTTAAGCTGGCCCCATTTTCTCTGGGAAAGCAGAGCAGGGCAGGCTGCCTGAGGCAGCTGGACACACGTGGCAGAGCCTTCCATATGCTCTTCCATGAAGAGATGTGGGGCTCAGCATGGCTCTGCTCTCAGCTGCAGCAGTCCAGGAGGGTGTCAGCTGCACTTGGAAAGGCCTTCTGCAAGCCTAGGGGCTTGTGTGGGACATGAGCCATCTCTCTGGCCTAGCTGGGGGAACTGAAAGCAAATTATTGCTTCCAGAAGTGCTTGGTTCAGCACTTCTCAAACCGATAATTGCGCCACGTTTCAAGCAGAACGGTCAGGAGACAAAAAGTAGTTTCCAAACAGGAAGAATGGAGAGCTGGGATGTGTTTAGCACTTCAAGGGCACAACCTTGGTGAAACAAGAGTCTTGCCAGGGTCTTGGGTGACATTGAGTGCATGGGTGGTGTCTAACCAGCACAGGTAGATGGTCTGTGGGGGACTCAGACATTTGTATAGAAACCAAGAGGTAAATTGTTCCTCCAGCTCTTCTGAAATAAAAGCTTGCAAGTTTTTTTTAAATTAAAAGAGAGAATTATACTACTAATTTTAAGAAAAAAACACAGTAACAGAAATATAATTATTAAAACCAAAGGTCTTCAGTTTCATTTTTATTTCCTCTCTGACTATTTCTTTTCTCAGCAACACATACTGAAAAGAGAACAGGTCAAAGGAGGAACACACCACCTTTGAGCATGTGTAGGGGTGGTTTTTGCTTGTGTTTCATTCTTGAAAAGCTCTTGAAAAGATTTCTGCTACATTTGGCTGAACTTTATCTAATATGACATTTCCCTCAGTTTCTGGGGAATGTGACCATTAACGTTTGCTTGCCCTCCCTGCCGGCTCATTTCTTCTGGCCTTGCTCATGGACAACAGGATTCAGACTGGCACTTGAGATGCTTAACATGTGGCACTGGTGTCTCCTGCCTAGCAACACATTCTATACCTCCAGCACCATGTTTGCTCTCACCTTTGAAGAAGACAATCTTGTGGTCGCTGGTTCTCTCGTAGACTGCATCTAGGCTCTCCAGGTTGAGCGGCAAGCCCCGCCAGAAACGGTGAATCTGAGCCGGCTGGAGGGAGACCAAGTGCTTATTGCGAGTCAGTCTCCAGAAGTACTTGCCTGGAGGGACAGACTGGACATTACTGAACCACACTCAACCCCACCTTCCCTGGGGGGTGAGTGTCAGGTGGGTAGCAGCAGCAGGAAACAAAGCGTGTGAGATGGGAGCCATGATTTAGAGCCATCCTGCTTTCCAGCAGCATCTGTGACTGCTTTCTATTTCTAGCAGTCATTAGAAGAAATCCCTTTCTTTTTTGGATGAAAATAATCCTCTGGACATTGTGCTGGAGCTGTTATACTCCTGGCCACAGCGTGACTGCTGAGCCGGGGCAGGAGAAAGGAGCCTTCCGTCTCCTCCCTCCCTCTCTGCTCAGGACCTCCTGCAAGCTGGTGGGACCAGGCACCGACAGCCTTAAGCAAGAACTTCCAAAAAAACATCCCTATTCCTCCTCTCCTGAAGCAGCCACAACTTCCTACACACAGTCCAGCTGCTTTTATGTTTGGAAATGTCTGGTATGTTACAGTGAAACACAGAAATACCAGATGGGTTGTTTTGTCATGAAGAAAAGGATTGAGAAAATAAAGGAGGAGGAAAACATCTGAATAGATCTGGAAGGCTTGTGGTGGGGAAGGAGGCAGTTAAGGACTTTGATACCATCTAGAGCTGCAGGATACTAAGCAGAGACTGCAGTCCTGTGGAGCTTCCAGGATGAATGTACTGGTGGTACCAGCAAATGCACTTCAACACCTGCAGCAGCACTGCCCCAGCTAGGAAAGAGTATTTCGGGGATTTCTGAAATATTTTGGATGTTGTAAAAGAAAACAGATTTATCCTTTGTGGGAAGGATGACAAACTTTTTCCTGCTGAAAGAGCCTTATATGGGATTTCTCGAGGAATCTGTATGGTTTTCAGGGGCAACTCCAAACCCAACTCTGTGTTGGCTCTGGGATTCTCAGCCTTTTTGCAGCACATTTCATGCTATGTTTTCTCCAAAGAGCTCCATGGAGTCATGTGAGCCACAGCAAGATGTTTAAGAGGCAACTCTCAACTTTGTCTTTTATTTGTTATTGCCCGTTAGAAATTATTGCACATTATTTGCATCTGGTCTTGCATTAATTTCTTGCATGAAAGCAATAGAAAACAAAGATGCATCTTCAGATTTCTATGCCCCACACACTCCAGATTTTTCTCCAGAGCTGGCAGATTGTGACACCAGCTTTTAAAATTTTATGGAAATCAGGTCTTAGGGTAATAATGCAGGACACAAAATTCTAACACTTTAACATTCCCAGAGAGGGAATTTTATTCTAATTATAAGGATTTATATAACATCCTTGTTCTTCTGCTCCAGTTTGTGTATTTGCTCTATCTTACTGAAACATAAATTAATAATAAATTCCAATATGGTGGGAATTGCCATAATTACAGATCCTTTAAAGAATATAAAAAATCCCAAGGATTCAAATTTGGTGGCTATTTTACATCAATGGAAACATATGTAATTAAATAAAGATGATCTCTGCATCTGTAAATAGCAAGGCACTAGACAAGGCCAGATTTCCACCTTTTTAGCAAGAAATACAGCCTAACTTAATTCATTCTTTAGCAGATCAACATCTGAACTTCCAAGTTTCCTGGGCTCATTGGAGACACAAAAGGAAGCCTCAGTACTGCTGACATTTTGTCCCTTTGGAAGTGATGGGCTCAGCAGGTGAGCCGCTGCAGGAGAAAAACCTTAAATCTACCCCAAAAGTCAGGAATAAATAGCCTGAGCTGTTGGTGACTTTGGTTGAGTTTTTATAAGCTATCAGGAAGAAGAAAGAAAATAAAGCACTTAAGTAGCAAGGAATGCTGAACAAGACAGCCCCAGTCTGCCCGGGCTTATGATCTGCCATAGCCCAGCCTGCTCACCAAAAGTGCTGGTGTTGCATGGATGATCATCAGCCGAAGCCAGATCCATGGGAGAACTGCTGCCACTAGCATGCAGGAATAATCTAAAAACCAGAATCCTAACCCCATATTTGTTAAAAAGCTCAATTTAAACCTTCCTCTGAGCTGAAAAACTGAACACAATGAAAACCAAGTGTGAGGTCCTGCTGCACCAAGATATGCGTGATAGGTTGAGGCAATTGCTTTCTTTAATTTCAGTTAATTTTGATCCCAGCCGTGTTCCACGCTATCCAGACTTCGGGTGCCTTTGGCAAGACTGCTGCACACACCATGCAGATGCACACACAGGCCAAAGGTGTTAAAAACTTCTGGAGTCTGTGGTGAGGCACCTACATCAAAGCAAGCGGTGATTCCAAAGAGCAAAGAACCCACTGTTGCCTTCAAAACAACAAGCCTATGAGGTCTGAGGAGCTCCAGTCCTGGGACCTTTGCAGTAGCTTCTTTCCATCTAGGAAACCAGCAGGACCAGCTCAGAATAAAATGCCTATCGAGGGACAAAGCTCAGCACTAGAGATTATTTACTCTGCCCCAGAGGTGACATCCCCTCTCCTTGGGGCACAGGACGGTTTGGGGGGCAACAATGGAGGCTGCAAATAAAGTGCTGGAGGCAGACATGCAGCTGGTATCCACTGACCCTGTGCTCTTTACATCTGCTTTTTGGCCTGCAATAAATATATCCAAAAATAGACACAGAGATGGATTTCCCTTTACTTCATCAGTTTTTTCCCTCTAAGGGACAGCCAGCCATTTATGCTGACACCAGTTCATGTCTTTGAGTTTCCCTTCTTAGCTGTGGCTTTTTGGAGCTGGCATCTGAACAAATAATGTTGTGGAACAGTCCCCATATTGTGCTTCCCTCAGGGCACAGGCAACGCCAAATTCTCCGAAGCCCTTTTGCTGTTCTTGCTTGCGACCCAAGGCTCACGCTGTGATACCCAGATGCCAGGATGCTGCTGCTCATCCCTGGAGAAAATGCTTCTGCTTACCTGGTGGATGGCTTTGGGGTGGCCAAATGGTGGCTAGGGATGCAAAGAAACACCCACGGGCATTTTTACATCTTGGAAATGTGAGAAAGCAAGCCCAGAAAGTCCAGCCTACAGAGGCTCTGCTCAGCTGAGAAGGTACCGATGGGATCCTCATCAACAGCTGGGCATTCTGGGAACACAGTGCCAGCAAGCGTTCGCTGCCACAAAACCAGATGGTCCTCATTTATGTACATACTGTCTTTGAGAGATGTATGGCAAGCAAAATTAGGGAAGGCGAAGCATGGGAGGAAAGGAACGCTGGAGCTATCCAGGAGGAAAGCAGTGGAGTGTTGTTGCTGCTCTGCTTATCCTTGGTTCGAGCTCGATTTTGACTTTTTGGTAGCACAATGATCAGATTTTAGTCCTTCAGCGGGCAGTCCAGTGTGATGGATCAGAGTAAAAACTGCTGTGCTGAATTGTCAGCAGTCCGGCCCCACAATCAGGTGTGAGATGCCTCCCTGGGTATGTGGGAGCAGACCACAAACCCCAGCCAGCTCATCCTCACCACCCACTCCAGCCTATTCCATACTGTCCTGCCTCTGCTGCTGCCACATCAAAGCCACCGCAGGGTGGCACAGACCCCTGGTGCTCACCTTTGAAGAAGAAAGCCTCTCCCCGGATCTGAGCCACTGCATCGAAGTGTGTGTTACACCTGTTGGGCACGTCCCGCCTGAGCCTGTGGAGAGATTCCCAGGTAGGCAGTGAGGGGCTGTGTCGCCCCCGATGCCTGCTACCCCACAGACTGAATCACCCCTGCTCCTGGAGAAGACTACAGGCTGTGCCCATCTGTCACACCTCATGTTCAAGCCCAGCCACGTGCACAAGGATTTCCAAGGCGAGCTCGGGCAAACCTCAGCCTGAAGACAGCTTGGGCTGACAACCCTGAGCCACCGGAAGCCATTGCTGGGAGTCGAGTGAGGACATGCTCTACATTCACCACCTCATGTAGTTGGTGAGAGCTGGCTTCCTGCTCCCAGTGGCACGGTGTGGCTCGGCCAGCTACCCCAGGGCAGCAGGACATGGAAATCAGCCAAGCAGCCTCTCACTCCAGCAGCTCAGGATGCCACTGCTCCAGGGCTAAGCTCCCAAGTGCCAGTGAGAGGTGACTGAGCTGCAAAGCAGAAAGCAGCTGAGCTTAAACAGAGGGACCTGGAGGAGCTACGTGATGTTCAGTGAAATCTACCTGGTGAAAGCTACCTGGCAAGTGGCAGCAGAGATATTGAGCTGCTTTAACAAGGTGGGTGGGGAAGGCACAGAGTATGAAGAACTGAGAGAGCCGCAAAGCCCACATAAGAAATAATGACTGATGGAGGAACAAGGAGAGGATGCAGTGAACACGCACGGAAACGCTCCTGTGGATGACAAGGAAGCATGAATCTATTCTGCGGATAGAAAAATTGTGCTGGGCTGCCAGCACCAGCTTCTTTGCTCTTTGACCACAAAATGACAGATGTGGAGGCAAACCCCATCCAGTCTCCCGGAATACAAGGCAGGAACAAGGGGATGACGTGAGCAAGTTTCCTGCTGCTCCTGCTGCTGGTATGAGATGGTGGCCTCTTACAACAGCAGGGAGAAAGGCTCCCTTATATCTAGGTCTAAACATGGCCATAAGGAGCCTGGTGGACAAGCGCCTTTAGAAGCTACATGCGGAGAAATGAAACTAATGGCATTCAGCATGTTCAAACAAAAGGCGCACAAGGTGAAGGTGACCTGCTCCATTTCTGCTGCTCTCAACTGGGGGGCTTTTAGTGTCTGGCAAAAATGTGTGACCATCACCTCCTGTCTTTTTGTTCAGTGTCCCTTCTTCTCTTAACTGTCCTGCTGTCTTGGTCAACATTTATTAATGAGCTATGTCTTGCACTTCCCTTAACGAAGCCATGCTGGTTGCTTTATGACACATGTAAGCAGCCCTTTGCCAATGTTAACCTGCATTGGAGTCAGACTATCAGTCCACTTGTTCCAATATTCACTCCCTCAGGTACATTAGGCAGTTGCTCACTGTGGAACAATTTAGGTAAGTTACACTTCTGCAATTCAGGATACTGCAGAGGAAGTTTGTTTAAAATTCCAGCAAGGATGAATTTACCTAAGGGTGATGGTGACAACTTTCCACTAATATGAATAAAAAATCTGAGTTTTAGCAAAATATCCAGAGAGAAATACCAAAGACAGAGTGAGCAGGAAAGATATGGATGAAACAGAGCTTCAGTACTACACATCCTTTGCAGGAAAGGAAGAATTTGACTTACGGGACAGTGGAGCGGTTCTCTGGCAGCTCTGGTAGGATTGGATGATCACCTGTTTTGCTTACTTCAGGCTTGGCTGTGGGGGACACAGATTCCCTGACTCCTGTGTAGAAAAAAAATGAGTAATAGGGAACACCATCCTTCCTACCAGCACCACTCACCCCAGAGAACGGCTATTCCAATGTGTCCTACCATGGCAGGAACAGGGTGTAGCCAGTTGAGGGACGCAAACTTACCATAGAGTTGCCAGATTCGGACTTTGTCCTCGTAAGGCAGGTCGTACTTCAGAGGGTCTCCCACTGGACCTTGGTAGTAGGGTCTCATGATAGACTCTATGGCAGAGATGTGGGTCAAGCCAATGGCATGGCCAAACTCATGGACAGCAACAGCAAATAGGTCCATCCCGTGAGTGTCTGGAGATAAGGATAAAATTGAAATAATGGTCACTAAGTGCTGAGAGTAATTGGAGGATTTGGATGGGCTACAGGGGCAGTAAGAGAAAGTGTAGGTTTATCTTGAATAAACTGGAAAGAAGAGCTTTGGAATAGGTAAAGTTTAAAAAAAATATTTTTTCCCAGTTAGGGAATGGGGTGGATCATATGAATATGGAAAGCAAGACTTCAGCCTACACCAGTCTGGGTATCACCCCTCTTATTTCCAAATCTGTCGGCACCTGAGAAAAAAAAAGGACTGAGACAGCAACCACATCAGAACCATTTGCTGAGTGGCACTAGAGAAGCTGAGCCAGAGCAGTCACTCCCTGCATCTCATGCCTGCTGCAGCTGCTGACACAGCCTTTGCATTGCCCAAAATACCAGATTTCTGCAGCGACCAGCCAGGAGCTTGTCACATCCTGTGACAATGAGCCAAGACATGAGCCGAGGAGCTGGGGAGTGCCGGCAGTGCCTGCCTGCCCACAGAGCTTTCCCTGCCTGGCCTTGCACGATGCTGCCCCGGCCAAATCCATCCCTCAGCCATCCTGTATGCACACAAGTGCAGGAATGTTCATCTGCTTACCAAACACCAACCTGCTCATCTCACTGATGCCCTGACACAAGTAGGTGACTGTGTCCAGCTTGTTTTTAGAGGATTTACCATCTTCTCCTGTTACACATCCTGTGCTGCAGCTCTTGTGTCTGCTGCCTTTGGCAAACACTTCGATCCTCACATGCCACAATGGGCATTAGGGAGACACTGTTGAACATCAATACCTCAAGCCTTTGATGACTTTTTTCCTTCAGTCTGGGCTATCACTACTATATTCTCTTTCCCCAAATTTCCTTACTTGCAATCCGACCCCCAGTGCCTCACACCACACCCACATACAGACCAATCCTATCTCCAGAGCCTGAGACACTCATGTAAGGGGTTAATGCTCATTTCCAAACATACACCACTGCTACCAAAGCAAAGGAGGAGCTGCTCCCAGCTGTATGGGACTGAGACTGCTCGGTGCATTCCCACAACCCAGCTCTAGACAGGCTGGACCGCAGGTCCATGTAATTTCTGCCCCTCTCTGCACAGCAATGTCCTGCAGAGAGATACCAGAGGACAGCAATGACTTTAAGTGTGGTTCTTATAAAGATCATGATGTCAAGTATTGTAATAAAGAAGCAGTGAGTTGGAAAGATCCCTGTGGGGCTCAGGGGAGCGTCACATTCCCTGAGAACAACTGGAGACAAAAGAGATGGCTTCTTTGCCATCTGAGATGGCTACTTTTTTGCACAAAAGTAGCTGATCCTACCTAGTCCTTAGTGGTCCTCACCAGGCTCAGGGTGCCAGAGCAGGGAGGAGATAGTTTTTGCGGAATTTTGCCTTTTCCTTCATGACTATTATTTACAGGGTCTGTAACCAGGCGAGATTTTTATAACCTGTGCTGTTTTCCCTGGCACTAAGAGAGAACAAGACATATGCTCTCTGACATTTTAATGCCAGACTGACAACCTTGGGGATATTTTTATATCACCTACCAAGTTGTTGTTTTTGAATCAGTAGAGAGAACAAAATAAATAAAAGATGAAGCTCAGATAGCTCCAAGATCTTCAAAATAGAGGGCAGATTTTCGCTGGCAGGCTCATCTCTTGGTGGAGCTCGGAGAGGCACCGCTGTGGGAGTGCTGGCTCTGAGCTCGCTCCTTCATTGGAGTTTGTTTCACAATAAGCACTCCCAACCACTAGCTGCAAAACTGACTCCATCACTAACACATTCCCTCTGGCAAGCTACTCACCACAGTGCTTGTCTCTGCCCTGTATATGTCTGCAGATCAAAACTGCTGTTTTTTTTTTTCCTTCCTGATAAGAGCCATCAGTTGGGGCTAGAAACATGAAACAAGGAGCATGAAACAAGAAGCAGATATAATTCTCAAGGATCAGCCTGTCCAGACCTTTAACCTTCATCTCAAGACCTCTTCCAGCACTCTTGGTGAACCCTTCTGCCCATGAACACTCAGGGGGATGGATGACAGGTCAGCTGGTGGGCTTGCATTAGCTTGTTTCAGAGAAGACAGGTTTAAACAAAGTCATTAAGCTGAGGCAGCAGGATCCCACTAGGAGGCTGGTGGAGGAGGTGGAATGAAAAATAAATTAGCAGCTGGTGGCTGCAGAGAAGACAATCTGTCAAAACACACCTGACACAAAGGCTTGGGACCTGATCCCCACAGATGGTTTTGCAACTGAGGAACACTTGCCTCTGATATTCCCTCTGCTAATTAAAATTCTGCTTTGGCCAGATGAGATGAAGATAAAAAAGAAAAGAACTGCAACTTGTAACCATCCTGATGCTAGGTAATAGACAGGAGATGGCTGGAAAAAACTAGGCCTTTTTCCCAGCACAACACAGAGCCCTTTATATGTAGGTCAGCTAACAGTATACTTTAAAAATAGGGAACTGGGACATGTGGCAGTGAAGGCACCCAAAACGTGTCAAAGTCAGAGAATGCAGTCCCCATCCAAGAGCTCCAGCAGCCGCATATCCAACCTGCAACCTTCCAGGTCTCAGAAGAGATGGGGACTGTGGTTGGGCGATGGGGAGCTCTGCAATTTCTGGCAGGATAAGGAGAAATATGGAGATGCCATTGAGGCATCCAGGAACATAAGAGTGTCCTCAACACTGCCTGGGTTGATTTTGCTAGCAAGAGGAATCAGATGACTTCAGGGATCCTGAAGCCTAGGGTGAAGGTGCGGCAGAGGCTAAACCACTCCAGCCACCCGAGCAGAAGAGAAAATTGTGAGCCCTCGTGCTTGGCTGCTGCTCTCCCACCCTGACCTACCTGATGATCGGAAGGTCCAATATTCATCATCGTCAAAATGAGTGTCCCCTGCTGTGTGATGGTCTCCGGGGAAGAAAGCGTGCGCCACCGTCCCACCAGGCCCGTCAAAGGGATAGCCATCATTGTGATCTGCTTTGGAGAAGTCTATCTGGATGTCAGCATTGTTTCCGGCCACTTCATGGAAATTCAGCGGAGTGATGTCACTCCAGACCTTCAGGGCATAGTACATCAGGGCTCGGACAGTGTCGTGGCCCAAGTGGGACTCTTTTGGGAAGGTGCGAACTCTGAAACAAAGAGGGCAAAAAAGAGGACGGGTCAGTAGCATGAAAGATCTCCAAGAACAATCAGAACTGGCTCTGCAGGTTCCTGGTGCCTCAGAGCCCCAGTGAGGACTTCAGAGCTTTTTGCAGTTTTGGGCTGAGCTGGAATGGAATAAAAGTCAATGTTTCCCATTGAAAAGTCAATGTATAACCCAACTTTGAAAAAGAATTCCTAATATTGTTGATTTAATAGAGGAGATGAAAAGACAAAGATGCAACAAGGCACCTTGGCTTCTAAAGCGGTATATTTAGATAAACTTTGATTGGCGATTTTGACAAAAATATACACGCTTTCCAAGCAAATGTACTGTTGATTGAGTAATTATTGACAAAAGCCTGTTTGGATGCCTTCTGGCCAGCTCTACCCCTGTAATAACAGACACTTTCTTCTTTGTGCACCAGCACACCAGCCGAAGTGTTTTTATGGTTTGACAGATTTTTAAAGGCTGAAGCAGCAATTATGACCACATCACTTACCCTGCTACATAACACGGCTGTGACAGCATCACTCGGTACCACACCACTTCCTATCACCAACGGGCAGTGATGACCTGACTACACTTCACGAGATAATTACAAGCATCAGAAGGGGAAGTCACACCACTCAAGCTCTTCCTGAATAGTGATCTGAGTGCTGGGAGACAGCATGGGTGTGAAAAGTAGGGAGCAACTTGCTTGCTGAGGTTGTGAACACATCCCACACCCTCAAGAGACACGCAGCCCAAAGCAGGCACCACCTTTGGGCCAGGGCAAAACTAGTCAGGGTTGAATCTCTGATTGAGGAAAAGGGGGTTTATGAAAATAAGCAGAAATCTCATTAGCAGTTCCTCTGAAGCACTTGGGATGCTCTTCCTTGAGACAGTGGGAATGAGTGGATGAATCAGGAAAAACACATCATAGCCAAATGAGAAAAAATCATTCGTACTTTTTCCTTTCCCTTGACTCTTTGGGCAAAGAAAAACCTTTTTGACTAATCTAAATGAGTTACATGCATGTAACACCAGATGATTGTAGGACTTCAAAGAAAACACATTTGTAAAGGAGACAGCACAGAGGTACAAACAGTAATAGCATGTGATTAGAAAATACAGTTTTCAAGGCAATTTTTAATTTATAGAAGAGATTATGCCCAGATGTAATCCTCTATAGTACAGAGATAAAGGCCACCTGGATTCCAGATAGTCATTAACTAGCTGCCTTCATCTTTCATAACACTCCTCAGGACTTAGGTAAACCTTTCGCTGCTTTAATTTCTACTAAGTCATTATACGTGTAACACGCACCATGTTTAGCCTAGGAATTATGACCTTTCTCCAGGATCATAGTGCCTAAGGCACAGAGTCACATTTAGGGACATTATCTGCTCTTTCCTTCCCAAGCCCTGCTCACCATGTGAGCTATTTTCCTTTCCTTTTCTTTCCAGCTGTAGAATGAGGATAATAAATCATATCTCCCTTTAAAAGGATGGTGGATAAAAAGCCCTGTCTAAAGAAACAAATATTATTAATATTCATCCCAAGATCTGACTCCAGAAGCATCAGATTGAGGCAGAAACAGAATCAATACCTATTTTACTTCTTCCAAAAAGTCCTACACCTCTGAGATGATCCACGTTTTATTCATATGCTGCAGGTGTAAGTGGAAAGTCTCTTATCCTTGAGTCATTATCACTGTCATGTTTTAAGAGAATCCCATCAGGGTTTTTTAATTCAGCATCTCATTTGATTGCTGGAACTCTGCTAATTGTTTTCAATGAGAGTAGGAAAAGAGTATTATGATGATAGGATGTTTGTTGGCCTTGTATCACCCAATTCCACTGAAAAGGAAGCACATTTCTAACAGCATGCAGATAAAAAACCTTCCTCCTACCCTAAATTATTATTATTAGTAATAGTAGTAGTAGTAAATGGTGTTTAGGTTTCCAGTGAAGAGAAGCACTCCTTCTTCTTGGATGTAAATCCCTTCTGAGATTCCCCTTACAGAGCTCAGATCTTTGGCAAAAGCCTAATGTGAATAATTGGAGAGAAAGCTCTCTGTTCCAGACAGCCTCTGCCAGCCAGAGGGAGGGTGATGACAACTGGACTGCTCGGTTCCTTCAGCCACCCCACCAACACTGCCCTAAGCTGTAGGCTCAGTAACATCCTGCTGCAAATCACACTCTGGGATGTCCTGAGGAGTGTCTATCCCTGTGGCAGATGGGGCTGCAGGAGGGAACATCAACCACAACACTGGAACTGGCAGCTGCCGAGCAGGATGTGGTGTTCAGGGACACAACTGGGATACCAAGGAGAAAAATCTCCCCTCTACGTTTAGTGCTCAGCCAGGCAGCAGCATTGCCATGCAGACAAATGAATGCTGACTCTCACACAGCGCTGCTAGTCCTTCATGTGTCCCCTGAGTCACCTCCTTTGCTTGACCCATCCCAAACAGACTTTGTATGTATAATGGTTAATAAGTAGAGACTAGAGAGAACTGATCTGCCTCTGTTTGCCGTTGAGGGGCACCCACACCTATTTTGATTTCTGATTTCCTTATTAGTTTTGTCCTCCAAAAGACAAAAGTGGGAGAGTATCAGTGATGGATGAGAAATCAATAGCTTGTTAATTAAAGCACTCTCTCACTTTCCCAGCCCTGACACTATGGCCAAATAAAATAAATGCAGAGAACTACCAAACACAGCAAGCTAAAGAGTGCTTGATAAACCCACACTGATTTTTCTTGGAAGGGGAAGGAAGAGGGGATGGTTGAAAGGGTAGATGCTTGCTGCCTTGGCAAAGATGCTTTTCCAGCTGCCCAAAGCCATCCATGGCGCAGCAGCCCTGAACCAGTGCTACCATGGCAGTGCTGCAACACTGCCATTGTCTGCAGGAGGAAAACAGCGGGTGTTGGAACCCTCCATCAACCCTCTCCCAGCAGTTAGACTATCAACCAAAAATGTTCAGTTTTTTCATTCTCCTGCCCTTTATCACACAGAACACCAGTCACCTCCAAGCCACTGTGCCTCTACACACCTACCTGCTCTCTGCCTCAGTTGCTCAGGGATTTTCCTGTGGGGGTCCCAGTTGCCTGTGACAGGGGCATTACAACAACCTAAAGAAGCCTGTCACTCACAGGTGACAGTCTGCCCCCTCTGGACACCTGTCAGCCCCAGACATGGGGGACAGAGCAGTCTGGGCTTTGGATGGGAGGTCCCCATGGCAGGATGCCACTGATTAAAGGAAGAAAGCAGAAGGATCAGGACCATTGTGGGGATTGGAGTGCAGAACTGAGAGTTATGCCACCTTCCTCTAGACTGCCACCCCTCCACGCCTGAGTAAATCCACATCTGGGCTCAGGCCATGGCACTCACAGCACAGCCAGCGGTGGGCACTGACTGACTGGTGTCACTGCTTCTCTGCCAGTGGGCTCTGCTCCCACTCCGGCAGTCCATGGCCTGAGCACCAGTGTCAAAGACTGCAGCTCTGATGAGATGGCACAAGGGAGTAGTCCTTAACTACAGACAGATGAAAGCCAGCTCAGTTCAGCAATGAAAGGAAAGAAGTGGGCAATTTTAAAAGCTGAGCTTCCATGGCTCCTCTTTCCCCAGGGAGCTCAAAGCATGCAGAGACGGGGCATGGGCATGGCCCTGCTGCTGCACTTCCCAGGACTGCAGGGAAACAGCAAGCACTGGGAAGAAATGGAGATGTGCCAGCTACGAACTCCCCTTCTGTGGGGTGTAACCAGAAGTAAAAAAGCAAAATCAACAAGTGAAAATAAAGGCTGCAAGCATGAGGGGAAGTGGCTGTGGGCAGCTCTGGTGCTGATGCTGGTAGCATACCACTCTCTCAGCAACTGCCTTGGCACCTGGGGAGAGCGCAGGGAAAATAAAACAATAACAAAAACAATCCTGTGAAAAGAAAATTTATATGCTGTAATATCCTGGAAACTCTACATAGAGATGAGGCACAGAAAACCATATATTTCTGATGCAGTAATTGGATGCTACAAGACTGTACTGTGAGCTGTGCAGGATGCAACCTGTATAGTTTTGCTCCTTGGGCCCTCCAGTCCCATAGGCTGGTTGTACTCAAAGGTAAAAAGAAGAAATATGAATGACCTGTATACCTATACAATTTTGTTTGCCCAAAACTGCCTTCTCAATCAGTGCATGTGCCTGTTTTGATGCCCTCCTTTCCTACAGCTCTGCTTACCTGTTTATTACAGCCTTGCAATTGTTCAGGTTTTTCTTCAACTTTTAAATCCATGTCTGAGTAGCATTTAGTTATGGTTTCCCCTTTTAAAATCTTCAAACAATGTGTAAAAGGTAAGCGAGTAAAACTTTTATGTCTCTATTGGCTGACTTTCAGGCAGTTTCCAAAAAGCCAGTTTAGTCTCAAGTGTTGGATATAAATACTACATTGGAGTTTCTGTAATGCTGCAGTGTTCTGCTGGCTACAACTTACCATTTTAAAATACAGCCCTTTCCTGGACAAAAGACAAGATTTTTGAAAGGATCAAAGAATAAAAACCAGAAATTACATTGTCAGGAGATGGATTTTTTTATGCCTTACACATAATATTGTCTCAGACCTCAACCCCTTTTTATGGCAATCCTTGCTGCAGCATCAGTTTCCAAGGGGGTAGGAGGCAGGGAATATCCCAGGGCTGCATCCACCAGAACAGCCAGACCACATTTCACCTCCACATTTCTGTCCAGCCTGGAACTGGGGATACTGTGTCAGCACATCCAAAGTCCTGATGGCACCTGCAGTGCCAATTCCCTGACCCTGCTGCCCAGCCATGGGATGTCATTCAGGTTTGTCAGGAGCTGCTGGGGTCAGGCTGTGCGCAAGCCGTGCCCTTGCACTGGTTCTGGCAGCTCACAGAACACCAGGGCAGGTTTTCTTTTTACCCGCAAAGGATTTTCTCCTTTCTGAAATGTGAAGTTCTTCCTCTTTCCCCATAAAGTCAGGCCTGGGCAACAGGGAGACAGGTTGAGTTTTTATAATATGGGTCACTTAACGACATGAAGCCATCTATGAACCAAAGTTGTTTCTTACTGAAGCTGAATTATGTTTATCTTTTCTCAAAATTAAGTCTCACAGGAATCTGCTGGAACAGAGACCAAATCTCTGCTAAGTTTCAACACGTGTTGACACCAACAGCCAAGCTGAGATTTGTTACTGCAGTGGGAAGAGGACTCTCTCTAGGAGCTATGCCAGGATCAAAGAAAATCTTATTAATAAGGAGAACTTTTCATAAGATCCACATGTGTTTTCAGAACGGTACAAGCACCTCATGCTGCACACTGTTCTTAGAGGAAAAATCACTGCAGCACACGGTATTTGAGGGAGGAAAAATAAGTCCCAAAAAGCACAAATCTTAATGGGACAGGGATCAGTTTGCTTGCCATCCCTGACCTGCAGCATATTTCTGAAAGTTGGACCTGAACTTCTCTGTGTCACGGGTGCAGAGGGATCCTGGCACTGAGGGAAAAATACTTGCCTGTGGCAAGGATTAGGAGAAAAAAGAGTGACTTTATTACCCTGAAAATTGTCCTGCCCTTGGACTTGGGCAGGGCAGCTGCCTGAGACAGCACAGAACTAATGAACTCAAGAAAAAAGATGCTCTAACAACAATTGCAACCCAGCAAAAAGCTCGCAGCCAAATCTGTATCATTCTCAGGCACTGCCAAGTGGGTCCAAGAAGTCACTGCTGAGACTGTCAGGAGAAGAATTAAAGTAAGTGGTCTATGGGATCTTGGGAGGCCATAGGGACATGTTTTAACCATCACCCTAAAACTCATCTCAAAGCCATATTTAACAAAGGTGACGGTGAAAATGGTCTTTTGCTGCAAGATTTCAGCAGGGATAGATGAATTCCTACCTCCAGGACAAGTTCCTTTTGCTCCACTTGGTGACAGCCTGGGCAAATCGCTTCCTCCTGGTCGCTTCAATGGTGAGGTCAGGCAGAGAACAGCGAGGGGTCTTCATTAGCTCCAGGGTGGCTTCATCTAGGGTTAGAGAAAAAACAAGAAATCATGGGAATGGTGGGTTAAGAAATCCCAGGGGTACAAAGAGATAGGAAATGAAGTGCTAAGAATGAACCAGAAGAGCAAAGGTGGATACTCAGGAGCCCACTGGGACATGGCACCAGCCCCAGCATGTTGTGGTGACACCCACAGAACACTGAGCCCCTATGTCTCACTGCTGCTCTCACCACTGGACAGCAATTCCTGCTGGAAGCCCACCTGTGGCCAGCTTTGATTATGCTTTTAAATATATTTTTTCAAATATTCTGTCTTGTTCTCTCTTGATGAGTTTCCGAGGAGAGACATTCACATATAAATAAACTCCATCTCTGTTCAGCTACGAGCTTATTTGAAGAATGTCCCAGTTCTTTCTAATTATTTTTTTATGAATGAAAGCTTGAAGTGTCTATTCTCACCAGCCGAAATGCAAAAAAGTTGTTTCGTTCACTCATTTCCCTGCTGATTTTACCTCTTAAACCCTGTTTTCATGAACAAACCACAACTATGACCTGTGCAGGGCAGCCATCCCTCCCACCCCCAGACTGTTTCAAACACCCCCTCTGAAAATGCAATTTGAATGGCCACTTCTGTTCCGGGGTCTCCTGCAGCTTGTGATGCAGTGGAAGAGAAATTATTGCACATGCTCAATTAAGACCAGAGAAAGGAAGTCCTCATGTTGGGGTGCAGCTGTGCCTTCAGGAGACCAGCAGAGGGATACTGGGATGTTGGGATGGATGGAGACTCGCCTGCTAATTAGCTGCCATTCCTTAATGCTGGCCCCATGGCAGGAGGGTCACAGAGGGGAGGAGAGCAGAGAGGTGCCCTTCTGCAGGCTGGGATAATGCTGGTTTTCTCCTTCCCTCAGTGAAGGCTTTGAGAGGAATGACCCCAGCCACGCTGGTGAATTCGTGCTGCTTCAGCCTCCCCTTGAACTTCTCCCTCCCAGGCAGATGTGCCTTCCACACAGATGCCACTGCCTGCCTCTGCTGGCCAACGGAGCTGCTGGAGCAGGTGATGGGCTCCCAGCTGGCTGGCATGACTGAGGAGTACCTGGAGCTGCTGTGGCTCAGTGAGATCCCAGGAGAGCCCCAAAAAGCCTCCTGCAAACAAAGTTGGGGTGATGCAACATCATCCTTCTCCCTTCCCTGTCTGTGCCCCAGCAGCAAGGAACCCAAAATATCTTTGCATACAAATTGGGAGGCTTAATCAGGATTTTTGTTCAATTCAATTTGATGCTGCAAGTAAAGCTTTGAACAGGACAACTTTCTCCCTTTTTTTCCCTTTGTCTTTTTAAATTTTTTTGGTTTTTTTTTTTTTTTGAACACTCCAAAAGCTATTTTAATCTCACTGAGAACCCCAAGGGTCTGTGAGTCTGTTGAAATAATTGCTTGCCTCAGGTTCTTGAAAACACAAGGCAACAGAACACCTGAGCCATGTAATTACTCTTACAGCTCCAAACTGGGCCATATGCTCCACCCACGGTGGAGCTTTTCCTGCTGCAGCTCCAGAACACAGGAGAGCGAGAGTTCCTTCTCCCTCATGGACCTGCAAGAAGCCATCCCTGTCTCGCTCTGCACCAAGGAGAGGAGGGGTCATGAGCCACTGACCTAGGACTCCCGTGGCCTCAAGCCCCCCGAACCTCTGCATGGCAGTGATGGCCTTGGTGAGCTCCTCCTGCGTCTGCAGCTGCCCCGTGACAGGGTCCGGAGGAGGCAGATACCCAAATTTTGTCAGCCAGTCCTGTGAAACAAGGCGAAGGGGAAATGAGAAAAGGAAAGGAAGGAAATACAGGGAATGATGCTCTGAAGGTCCTCTCCCTCCACTGCACCCTGATAGTTTGAGGGCCTTAGCTTAATGATTGGATTGATGATCTCAAGGGTCTTTTCCAACTTAAATGATTCTGTGGGGGTGGCTTGTTTTACCTTGCTTGGCTCATCCCCCTGGGCAGAGCATCTCACAATGCTCTTTACATTATGAGTCTTTAGAAGACTCATAATTTTATCAGTCATGCAGTGAGACTCAATGGTCCTTTAGTGGAAGAGATAAAGAGAACTGCCCCACCTGGTTTAAACGGGCAGCCTAATTAAGAGAAGATAAGTGCCCTACCTCTTAACAGATAAGGACAGAATACACACCCCCAGCCACATTCTGCATTTGCAACAGAAGACACTTGACTTCCACACCAGGATTTTGTTTGGAAATAAGCTTAGCGATGAAATCTCCAAGCCCACTTTGTGCCACACAGTTATCAAAGACCTGAGGCAGGTGACCTCAGCATTGACACAAAACAGCCCTTCTCTCCAGCATTTCCACACTCCCTGGTTTAATCATCTACCTGCCAGCTGACCGAAAGTATTTACAGCCAGGTGTGGGTCTCTCAACCACCAGAAAGCAGCAGGGACCTGCGGAACTCCTGGACATCCCTCTTTCCCAAAGTCTAGGCAAGCACAGCCTTGTGCCAGTGATCCTCTTGCCAGAGGCATCTCATTAAACCCAAACCCACTGTTCAGTCAGAATTTGTCTCTCAAAGGACAATATATCTTTATGAAGATTTTTCTCTTTCTCTCTTCAGGCTAAAATTGATTAGAAAAAATACTATAAATCTCCTTCTTACAACTGCTTTTTAAAGTGAATTACCTTTCTAAATCCTTTCTTACCTTCTTTCTCTCTCCTTCCCTTCCCTTGGCAGAAGAATGAGCAAGGAATAGTAAAACTGCATGCAGGGGATGCCATAAACACCTGCTTTCTATTTTGTTTATCTGTATCAAACATTGATCTGTTGAGCCTCTTGTAGACTGATATTGATCCAGACTTCCACTGCAGCCAATACACCACAAATTGATGGTAGCCAGATTAGGGCCAGAAGCCAGTAGCTACTTATTACAACATTCTGAACGTGTCATAGTTTGGTGTCACCTGCAGCTGTCGCCCTAAATGCCACAGAACCCCCAGCCCCTCTCTGCAAAGTCCAGTTAAACAGATTCACGCTTACTGAGCTTTATGAGAGATCTCCTCAGGCTTGGTGTGACTCTCCATTGGGGAGCATGGCCTGCTGTGGTGGTTTTTCCACTAGCATTTAACTTCCCTCCCAATCCTCCTTCTCAGTTGCCTTATTTCAGTGGGATACTGTGGTCAGGAAACAGCTTATCTGGCCACTTCTTGTTGATTAATGCAACTCCATTAGCCACCACCTTGCTGGGAATGCGTAAGCATCATCACAGCCCCTCCCTGCCAGCGGGCTGATGGCCAGGCGCAGTGCCATCCCCTCTACTCCCCTGCTACTATTTTTTCCTTTGCACAGCCAAGCCATTTGTGACAGAAATTAGAGATACAATTCATCTTTGATTCTTTGTGAGAAATTGGCTGTGACATGGAGGTCGGCAGCTGGCCCATCAATTGCTGAGGACGGTGGAGTTTAATTTGGTTTGTTCCCTGGCCATGGAGACAGTGTCATTTATCCTCTAATGACAGGGGAGACACTGCCACACCAGAGACAGGCACAACTCGACTGTCCTTGGGGGCTCCTGGGGATGGAGGTGGCAGCAAAAGGCTAGGGAAAGCAACAGCAGAGGGATATTCAACAAAAGTTGTGCAGGTCTTCTTTACTTCCTAACCCCAAGGGATAGAGAAAGCACAAACACGAACGGACACCCCAAAGCAAATCGGGGACTTTCTACACAAAAGATGGAATGAGTGGTCAGAGATCACAAATCCTTCACCTGATCTACCTTGCAAGCACTAATTTCCCTTCATGTGATTTTTCATCTAGACCATCAAGTTTATCCTGCTTTATTCAGATCCTCCTTAGTTTTATAGACCTCTGTGATCTTGCTGTTATTCAGCTCTTTTCCATGTAAGGGTTTTGACTGGTTTCCTCTCTCCTTGTAAGCAAAGCCGATTCATAACATTGAACTTTAACACTTAACATTCTACTTTTGCTGTGGCAGAAAATTTCAGGAGGGAGACTGAAGCTGGCTTGGAGATGAGAAAGAACAGCAGAAATTGTCTGCTTAATTATCTGTGTGCCCCATGAAAGCTTCTCAGATATTTTCTTGTCCTTAATAATGACAATGGCTAAATTGACATACATCCATAAATAAGAATATGAAAACATTTTCCATTGAGATAACTTCAACACATCCCTTTCTTATTTCCTCCTTAATAAAAAAGCACTTTTTTTGCCAACTCTCATTAGCCTAAAATGTTTAAATGAAATAGTGATTTCAACTGAAAGCTAAAATTCTTTTAACATATTTCTTGCCTGAGCCAGCACTACAAAAATTTTTCCTTAAAAGTGTGCTGTGCTAAATGAATTGACCTACTCCCACGAGAAGATTCATCTTCAATAACTATTTCAAAAGTAAAAAAAACCTGCTTCATCAAAAAAATGAGGAGCTTAACCCAATGTCTAACAATCTTCTGGCTCTGAGAGGAGCTGGGAACAAGTGGGGCTGAGCTACATGACTCATGCCATGCCCCAGGGTAGGTACCTTGGTCTGAGGCTCACATGATCCCAGCTCAATTTTTGTAGAAATCACCACCAGCAAAGATGGTCTGGGAGTCAAGCCCAGAATGAATCTTCCGATCCAGCTCCACCACTAAGCAATACAGAATTAAAGGCTCCACATTGCACTGGCTCCTGTTCAGAAAAAAAACCAACCAAAAAAAAAAAACCAAATCAACCAAAAAAAAAAAAACAAACCCCAAAAAAAACCCAAAAAAAAACCCCCCAAAAAAAACCACACCAGGAAGAACTGCATGCCGAGCAGAAAGGTCCAAAACCACCCACCCATCTGCCCCTCCTCTCTGCCAGCTAAACACAGCTGTCAGCAAGAGCCCTGGTGCTACACAGCACATAGCAACAGCAGCACATTGCCTACAAACCACAGCTGAGGTGCTTATGGACAAAACAATGTCCCTCTGGGGGCTGGAGGACCTTGCCCCATTCCAGATTGTGGGACTTGCACCATGTCCTCAGCAGTGGGAAAAGCCACTGCCACTGTCTCAGGACAGTGGTACTAGGAAAAGTGAAAAAAAAAAATTTCCCATTACCCCCTGGTTTCATGGTTTCATTTTACCATCCTACCATGGGCGGTATGCAATAAAAGATTTACACAGTCTTAAACCAACTGCTCCAGACCAGAGCCTGCCTTTGCAAAGGGACCCTGTTAGCAATGCCACAGGGTCATTCCTTCATGGATCGGTTCCACATGTGTGTTTGGAGAGAGATTACTCACTGAGCTGGCTAAAAATAAACCGTATTTTTTTTCTCATCTGGGTTCCCATCTGTAATGGGGAAAAGCCTGCTTCTTGCCTTAAAAAAAAAGTTTAACAGAATTCAAAACTACAAATATTTTTCACTTTTATTTTTCACATTTGGAGAAGCACAAAGTTAAGAAAAAATGGTAATGCAGTCCTCCCCTCTGCAAACAAGCTCTGCTTCAATTTTGGACTTTTTTTTTTGCTCCTAAAGGCACTTGAATGGAATACCAGGTAGCAGTCAGGGACTGGAGCTTTCCAGGGTCAAGTGATCACCCAGAGCAAAGCGTTAGCTCCCACAGTAGTGAGGCCTCTGGTATTACTTATGCAGAGACAATTTTCAGATTAAAATGCCAATTTCATTTCTTTCATCTCTCCACTTCCTTTGTATCAATATTCTTTTGTCCTAGAACCTACTTACCTGCTTCATTTTAAAACAGACGTAGATATTGCCCCTCTTTTATGGATGATTTATGAGCTCTGTAGGTCTGCTTTTACAAATATTAATATTATATAAGATGATCTGCCACAGGCAAAGGAAAGACTCGGTCAGCAAGTTTTCTTCCTGATGATTTCTTTTTAAGGGTGGTAGGTTGGCATTTACAAGAAGACAAACCAGTTCAGGATAACAAGGAGAGGATAAACAGGATAAACAGCAAAACAGAAATCAGGATAAGCAGGAAAATTATACTCAAGCTGGCTCCACAATTCTGCCTGCTCTTGTAGTATTAAAATGACCATCTATCTAAAGCTTAGCCCCAAACAATCAGGACATTTTATTCTTTTGGAAAAAAACAGCCTTAATCCCATAGAGGTCGTAACATTTCCTTTGATCAGGGATGGAGATTGTTATCCTCAGCGTACCCAGCCTGTTGCCAAGCCCAGAGAAGAGCAGAGCTTTACCCCTCACTCCTTGGCAGATTCGTGAACCGCACCCTGAGCTTTGCAGCACTATCCCAGACTCTCTCCATACCCATCCCATCAAAGCTGAATGAAGAAACTGGGGTAACTAGGGTTAAACTGAGAACACTGCTGGCAGGGGTACAAGCAGCGCCCTCAGTGCTCTGCCTGAAGGTGTTGGTGGCAATACCCACGGGCTCTTCTCCCTGGTCTGTGTCATGGCCACCAACATTTCTCCAGGCACCTCTTTGCAGCCAGTGACTAACACACCCCCAGGGACCATCTGGATGTGCAACATGCAGTGAGAAGATCCCAGTATGTCACAATTTCCAAATCTTTGAGGCAGTCTAAGGCTTGAGCAGAAGCAAGTTGTCTTCCATTGAAAAGATCTCTTTTGTTAATAGTCTTTGAAAAGCCTTACCAAACTGCACCTTTTTTCATTAATCAAGTGACAAGTTGGTTTTATTCATTTTAAAAGGGTGTTGTTATGGCTGGGAGGTGAAACCCTTACCCTGACCTGAACCTGGCCCTTGGCTTTCTGGCAGGGGCACCCCGCTCCCTACCGACCGTGCCCCATGCCCTGTGCTGCAGCAAGAGCACAAACCACCCCACCACTCTTCTCCACAGCTCATCTCCTGCCTTCCATGCTGGATAACCACAGAGAAACAGGCCTTGTTTCAGTGGAGTTGCCCAGAGACAAGAGGATTTTTCCTGCCAGAAGTCCCGTTGTACCCTGCAACCATGCTTCACACATGCAAGGGAAGAAAATCCAACAAAATTAATGACCCAGATTAGTAAAACAAAGCTACAACTGAAACATCTGGAACTAATTTTCAAATTACACTTTGCTTTATCTCTGCAGCTACCATTAAATAGGGTGGAAGCTTTTAAATAATAATAATTTTTAAAAATTCCCAACACCACAAGCTAGATTAAAGGAAATTGCTTTGAGCTGTTAGAGGTTTTATTCCAATTCATCAAAGGTTTACAGTATTACAATTTTTACAGCCATTTTCCTGAGATCAAATGACCACAGGAACAACACCCATTAATTAGAGGAACACATATGGTCCTGCAATACTCAAAGGAGCATGTTCCTGCAATGGAACGGCCTCCGGGCCCCACAGAGCCAGCACTTCCCTTCCAAAGGTTGCCACACACCTCTCTAATCGCACGCACACAATCAGCTGATTAATTCATTAGGAGAAAACAACTGCAGTTTGGATTACAACCAGGATTTTGGCTGATGCCACTGCTGAACTGCGGGACTAGCTTCATTAGCTGCCATCGTGGGAGTTGCTTGAATCCAAACAGCTCTCTTTAATTTGAGCAACCGTTGTGTATGGAATCCAGGGTGGAAGTTAATGCAGCTGCTAATAACTTCCTCTCCCTAACCCTTGCTTTAAATGTTCCATTAGTGGAACAGCCAGCAACTGGATGCTAACGTGGCTGCCTGTGGGTCCTGTCGGATGTGGCCAGGTCTAGAATGTAACTTCATGCTCACTAGAACAGTTCTGCTCATGTTACCACTCTCCTGGGTGTTGGGGGCAGGATGCCCTTCGCCTGGAAAGATGGGGACAGAAGAGGGCTGTGGTGACTTGGAGACAAGCCTCATCCACCATGCAAGAACTGTTACACAAGGTGCAAGCATCTCTTTGGTTGGATGGATACCCAGAGCCTTCCCAGAAACACAGACTTAATCAGGAGAAGTTGCAGAAGCAGAAGGAAATTCTCTGCAGACCACAAAAACAGCCTTATCAAACCTTTTGAACTGAAGATCAAAGAACCAATTCCAACACATAGAAGGGGGACAGAGCAGTGCAACACAATACAGTATTTACTACAGATGGCTTAGATTTCTTTTCAGAGTACCAAAGAGTGACAGAACGTATAAACAAGATACAGTTTATTCTGCATTTTCAACATAAATGTGTATTTTTCTTGGTGCAGATTCAATACACTAGGGCTTTAGGAAGTCCTTCAATCACTGGATGCTTTCCAGCACATCCTAAAAATTTCCACTTGAAGTCAATAAACAATGCAAAAAAACCCCAAAAAAATCAAAAACTGCGTGTAACTGAAATCCCACATGAATATCAAAAAGCGGTTCCAACAGTAATAGTTTTCTGTTTCTACATCAGTCCTAGTTTTGCACTATGCTGCCTGCTGTGGTCAACATGTCAACACTGAGTTATCCAGAAGGGAAAAGAAGAAATGCCTGGTGTATAATGGTCTCTTGAACTGTGATGGGAAGTTAGGTAAGTGACCAAATTCACATCCTTTTATCTTGCTACAGAAATAGCTCTGTATAATAAACCACGTAACTCATGGCTGGTTTATGAAAATGGCTGGCTATGAAAATAGCCCTGCTACATTGAGCAGGTGTGGTTGGAGGCTGCTGGTGGCAGGCACAGGAGGCTCTCACCTGGCAATGCCATGTCTTGGTGACAGATGCCTATGGTCAGATCCTGTGCTGAACAGCAACCTTGGGACCCCAGCTTTCCCTGAGTACCCTCAGCACTACTCACTACAAAGGAAAATGTAGTGGAAAGTAAAACCACAATGAGTTCTAGTCCTCTGGTGGGCACAGAGGCCAGTAACATCACTGAAGGGGAGCTAAACAACCCCTGTGCTCTATTCTATTGAGAAGCACAATAAATAACTACCATTGCAACATATGGCTCATAAATACTGGCATCAGTTTGGATGTGCTTTCAAACCCACTTTAGACTATGTGTGTGGCTGGTACCCAGGTTGTGCCTGGCTTTGCATCCTTCAATGTGGTAGCTGTTGGATTAATTCACAGGCTTGCTCCACCTCCATTTACAGAGGATGAACCATGAATATGGTCTTGATTGACAAATCCAGTGGCTAAGCAGAGTAGAGGAAAACTCAACTCCAGTGTTAAGAGATGGAGCACAGGAATCCACAAGACTTGTTAGTCACCACTCTTGAAGCAGCTGCAGATGATGATCTGTGATGTTCACAGCTCACACAAACCCCAGGACAGGCAGTTCTGGATGCTGGCCCCTTCTGTGCTGGAGAACAGCAGCCAGCATGTGCCCAGATCTGGGAAAATCTTTTTCCCTGGCAACTCCCCTTCTATACCAGCATCACCCACTGTTGTGCTCTGAGCAGGTATGACTAACCTCAGATCTGCTGTGACAGGGCTATATTAAATATTACCAGATCCAGTTCTGACAGCATTGTGTAAGCCCAGAATTCCTCTCCGCATGTGCCCAGCTGCAATCGACAAGCAGCCAGGGAAGAGGCTTCCCTGCCTGACACCGCACAATAAATCACAGCGAGTGATTGCCTCATCCATGAAATCACATCCTCTCTGCATTACAAAAAGGGAAAGCCAAAATTTTGTAAATTCGGGGTTTTCTGGGCATAGGACAGGACTAACCGTGGTTTCCTGGAGAATTTTGTGGAAGGGTCATCAGAGCCCAAAGCTGCCTGGGAGCTGCTGTGAGCAGGGCCAGCTGGACAGTGCTCCTCAGGAAACATCTGCTGAAGAGGGGCTGAGAGAACAGAACGTGCCTTGACCTTCCTTTCCCCATGCTTCTCCACCCTGTCTCATCCATACACCAGGGAGAGCAGCTGCTGTGGCCCATGTCCAAGGGAATCCCAGAATCAGGAGGCTCCCTGAATCCTCTCCATCACTGGAGTGGGGACACCTGCCCTGCACACAGTGGGGAGGCTCTGTCAGCACACCGATGTTTGGATTTTTACTTAAAATCTCAAAGCCTCCCAAGTATCTGACACAGGGCTGTTGACATCACCCAAAAAGACTGTGCAGAGAAGTTCTGAACACTCCTATCTTCCTGTTGGATTGAGACCAAGATGAACAAGAGAATGATGCATTCTTTTTAAAGAAATACAAATTGCGCTTTACCAAAATGAGAATACACATGGAGGTTCTCTTAAGGGATGACATGAGAGGTTCTGATTTTGCTTAATGAGCCTGGCCATCTCACCAGACCTGAACAGCACATGGCTCATGGTATGTAGGGAAAGTGAGTGTCACACAGAGAGCACAATGGAGTTAATCTATACTCTCTCCCAGTCTCACAGAGATGAGCTCCTACTCCTTCAGTTTCAATCATTAAACAAAGCATATCTGGCAGCAAACTGAACAGACTGCTATACATCAAAACAAATCCTTGCTAACTCCATTTACCAGATCCTTTGTTAGGACAGTGTCTTCTCCAGGAGAGACTCCAGACCTGTCTCCCTGCAGTATGACCAGGAACACCAGAGTTTGCATTGGCCTGTTCATGTCCTTGTTCGGAGATCTCAGTCTCCATCCCAGCCTTTAGAGTTGCACCTCCAGCATGACTTAGTTTACTCCCCATTTAGAGCAGCCAACAACATTTTACCTCAACAAATCAGCTCAGCCACACATTTTTCTTCCTGCCATTAGTTTGTATATCAGTGCCTTCCTGCCTTCCTTTCTTGCCCTCATAGCATCACACTTCTCTTCAGCCAGCTAAACTTGGTAGCCTAGCCCAAGGTAACTTCAGGACACAGTTTAAATTTCCTTGCAGAATGGCTCCCTTTCAGGAGGTTGTAGAAATTCTCCAGTCCTATGCAAACTGGGAATTCAAATGTTGTTATCACCACACTTGGTGTTAGGACTGGTCCAAAGATTGGTAACGGCAAGTACTGACCTTGTATTTACACCAGGCTTTTAAATCAGGACTTAACAATGAAAATATTGTGATGTTAAGAAATCCATAAATCAGGAGCTGTGCTGGGGTGTGAAATAGAACATTCATTTGGGAGTGAATTAAGCTCTACTTATGTCTCCTGTCCCCAGATCTATGTGACTACAGGAATAACACATTTACTTTCTGGTCGGCTTTGTTGCTTTCCCCAGTCTCTTTAAAGCAGTGGTATGAGCTTTTCTCGTTGAAAGGTTCTTTCTATTAGCTGTACAAGTGTCTCAAATAATTACTGATGCTGTGTGCAACTGCTGAACAGAACAAAAAGGATCCTTCTGGCTTCACAAACAAAGCTATTTAAACAGAGGAAGCAATAATATCAAAATTCTCAAGTGAAAGTACCAGGAACTCTGCAGAAAGTACTTCAGGAACACTCCACAGGCTGCATGAACTGGAAGAAATTACCCACAGATAGAAAAAGGAGCCCTGCATCACTACAATGTGTTGGACAATTTTCAAAATGTGACCAAAAAAGAAAATCTTTAATTATTAAAACAAACTAACTGAAATTAATAGACCAGTCCAGAGCATTTTCCTAGCATCTGGCTATCATATAATTCTGCTTTCAGTGAGAACTGGTGTTGATCCATAACCCAGGACCAAAACTCAGGTTGTTTGCAGACAAAAACCAGAACAGAGCAGAGACCAAACGAATCCTAACGTTACACTTTTACCCAGAAGGATTAAAATTATGCAGTGCCTGACTTTGGCATATGAACTGAAGTACAGACCTTGCTTTTACTGGTACTTACCTCACCCCAAATGCTAATTTAAGGAATAATAAATCTGCCCATCTGTAAACTGTGTTATTTCATTAGGTATTAAAAGTCATGCTGAACTATGTAGCACCAGTCGTGTATGTACCAGACCACCATAGCTCGGCAAACAGCAACAGCCACTCCCACAAGAGAGCTAGAGCCAAGGACACAGGTCCCAGGCCCTCTCCTCACCAAAGACCTGGGAATCCCTCCAGTCATGGAAGTCTGTGTTTTGAGAGCCAGGTAAAAGGATCCCATCTGACTGCCCCAGCACTGCTGGCCTCCCAAACCTTTCCCTGGCTTGGTTTGACTTTTGCATCATAACCCCTACAGCATAAACAGTAAAGGAAGATGAATGTTATCTTGCTGAATCCTTGCTAAAAGTACATTTCCCCTCTCTAAGGGCAATATGTGTTGGTGGTGATGGCAGGATGAGGCAGATGGCTGTAGTTATGGCCAGCCACTACTCTGTGTTTGGAAGATTTATGCAAAAATTCAACTTCTGGTCCCTTCCCAAGATCCATTCCAGCAAGAACAATTTTAGCCTATCTTTTGATACCAATCAAACTTATTAAATGGAGAGAAATCACATTCCTACATAAACAGAAAATGAAATGCAGAGAAACTCCTGGAAGAGAGCATCCTGCACAGCAGAGCAAAAATCCATCTGGCAAATTGGATACGCTTAATCACGTCAGGTCTGTTTTGCCCTTTTTCTTTCTTTAAAGTACCACATATTTTTACTTCTACAGCTTCATGACACATGGTTTGTCAACATATTTGATTGAAAATGTCAAAGTTGCTATCTGTATCATGTCACAAGCAGACTCCTTCTCCTTGCAACACCAGGACAGCCCTTCATCAGGAGCAGAGACATGCCCTGGCATGTTGAGTGGGCCAATGCTCTCTTTGGCTATATCTATCAAGTACCATTTATCAACTATATGGGAGCCAGCTGCCCAGACCGGCTGTCTCCTTTCCTAAATACCATAAGAACAATCTCATCTCCTACTAAACTTTGTTCAGAATTGCAATCAGCATCACCCTGCCACTGCAGTCTACAGGAATTTCCAGTTGGACTACACAAACTGCCCACAATTTGCTGACATACCTATTCCAAAAGCTGGGAAAGACACAGCAGTGAGGACCCATGTGTGGCCATAGCTGCTGCACCCTGGGGCTCAAGGACTTGGAATGGTGATACTACAACAGAAAGACCAGCAAAATCTGCCAGAAAGGTTGAGGACAGCAGAATGTGCATGTCTTTGGAGGCACCAAGGCAAAGCACCAGGTTCTGCTGACTGCACAGCATAGGGTTTTACCTTGAACACCAATGACCTCGTTCAGAAATGCGGGTAAGAGAAGGCAAGTGTCAGCCAAGAACAAAGAGACCCCAATACAGATCTGGCTGAATAGAAAACTGCAGCAGTGACCTGCATTCCAGGGATTACTAAAGCCAAGACAGGTCCAAGAAGGAACTGGTTCAGGGATAAGCCTCATCCCCATGGATGCTACCAAGGCTGTGTAAGCCCACCACCTTCTGCTGTCCTCCAGCACCCCAGACCTTCAGCAGGCAGGGGCAGGCATATTGCAATAGCCTGGGGTCTTCCCATGGTGTGCTGTGCCATCCAGGATGTTTTTCTTGCACAAGCTACTCAGCTGCAGCTGAACTGGTGCAGTTATTCCCCCACCAGCAACAGCCCATGCACAGCATTCACATCCCACTTGGCTAGCCAAGCGCTCCAGGGCGATGCTGCCCACAAAACCACAACAATTCCCCCTGAGGATCAGATACTGTCACATAGGCAGGTGGCTTCTTGCTCCTTTGCCTTTGCACACACCACACCCATCCTCTCACCTGTGCCCAGAACACTAGAGATGACCCCTGCCAACTTGAGCATCCCAAGAAAAGCATTTCCAACAATAAATCCTCCACTATAGCAAACTGAAACTACTAGGGGAAAACAAGAAAAGTCTTCCGACAAGAAAAGTTCAAACAACTTTAGGCAGGCTAAATTCAAGACATATGTGATCTGAACAGCAAGAAAAAAAATTTAAGTGTGTGGCTTCAGCCTCCTTTTGCTGCTGGAGCATCCACTCGCTCCCTGCACACAGCCACAGCAAACAGGACTGAGCACCCTCCTGGCCAATGCAGGCAGGATCTGGGCATGCATCAGCCATCACAACACCAGGGACCTGAGGATAGCAGAAGTAAAGCCAAAAATTCCTCACTACTTGGGCAGGTGAACCTGCAGGGAATGAGGCAGTGCGTAAACGAGGAGCATCCAGGGACAGGAGCCCTCCTGAGTGCCCCAGTGAGCAAGTGCATTTTTATGGTACATAGGGGTGAACTTTACAGCAAGGCTCCCTCAAGCCTCCCTACACATCTCGTAAGGGAAGGTTAAAGTTTAAACCATTCTCTGTGAACACGAAGGTTCACAAGTCTTTCATGTATCTTGAAGTACTGGAAGCTGGATGCACAGCCCTGCATGGGGTCTGGCACCAGCAGGACTTTGGGCTTCGAGGGAAAATAGAAAGCTTGCAGGAAATTATATTTCTTTGTATTTGCACGCTTACCACAGTGCTGGCTCCAGCTGGGACCAGCTGGAGAAGTGGTGAAACCACATTTTTTTAATTAAAAAGCTGGCTGACTATGCTGTTTTTCAAGCTCATTTTGTGGCTTTTCTGGCCATGAGTCTCCAAGGCACCCAGGGCAAATCAAAGCAGCATTCTCAGGCACTGCCCCTCCCTGTCCCCCTGGTTTGTTAGGAGGGACAGCAGGTCCAGTGTGGCCAGATGCTCCCCAAGGCTCTTTACACCTGTGGGGCCATGATCCCTCCCTCACCACTCACAGAAAACCTGCCCCACAGGAGCAGGAAATTGCTTTTTCCATTACAGGTACAGGATGCTCCAGGGCAGTGTTTAGGGAGGTTTTTGTTCCAGCCTCTTCCAACAGCCACTGCCCATCAACTACCCACACCTGCAGGGAGAGCACCCTATCCTAAGAAAATTACTCGCAGTCTAGCCTCCTGCAGTTCAGTGTCTGAGCTTTACATCATGCCAAGAAATAGACAAGGAGAAAAGATTTAGTGCTTCTCATAAGGGGATGTCTGAACTGCTCAGTGAACCCTCAGATGGCTGTGAGCATCTTGACACCTGAAACAGGAACACACTAGCAAAGTGAAATGACAAAAACAGCTTCTTGACCAAACTGAAGACTCTTTCTGCTTCGCCATATGATGTCCCACTCTCCAAGCCCAGAAACTGGGGAAAAGGGGCAAGATGGGATGGGACCACTGTCGCCAAGGGACCAGCCAGGGCTCTGCTCAGGGCAGCTCTGCAGCATCCTTAGCAACAGCAGGAGCCAAACTCAGAGACGGGGAAGATTCGGAGGTTGATTACTCAGCCTAATAAGTTAGCTGAGTTGCTGAAGCAGCTACATAGAGAAGATATAGTTAGGCATAATTTTAATTATGCATATAGTGGTTTTATCTTTTTGTTACCTTATTTCATTATTGAAAACTTTTTCTCACATATACACTTTTATTCTCAAATCCAGTCACCAACAGAAAAAAATATAACTAATTTAATGCACAACAAGGCATCAGTTCTTCTAAAAGCAGTAGTCCTGGAATGAGGCCACTCAAAACTCTCAGCATCTGACACTTAAATGTCATACCACCAGTACTGCACCCAGAGGGTAGCAATACACAGCTCCTCCAAGCTATACAGGCTCATTTAGAAGCTGCAGCTCAGGAGCTTGTGCAAGAAAAACATCTCTTGGTGATCATCAAAATAAAAGAGAAGTCTTTGGCATGCACCAAAGCAAGGAGAGCCTACTACTGAGTTTGTAACACCAGCTTGTGAGCTTCACAGAGAGAAAGGAAAGAAACCTCCAGCTGCAGAGTCCTCTCTGCCCTGTAGACCCATAACCAGCTACAAAGATTGGGCTGGGCAGAAACATTCCCCTATCAAAGCCCTTTGGCACCACAACACCGTATTTAGGACGGAGCAATTGTTACAGCACATCAAACGACACCAACACAAGAAGTTCTCAAGCACTGAGAGCAGCTGCTTAGTACCAGCATCCCTGCAAAATAAGCCTAGGAGAGCTGAAGCGAGACCCTCACCTCCAGCTGTTCTTGGAGGAAACACTGCTAGTCATCCTCACCCACAATCAGCGTTTGCTTAACAGACAAATTTTTCTAATTATGTTTGTCAGCTTTGCTAATTACACAAGATACGAAGCACAACACCTTAATTTTTAATGTATCTGCCTCCTTGTTTTTCCTTCCAATAGAATGAAATTAAAACCAATTTCATCCATACAGCCTCTACCCCAGTAGAAGTCAGATTTTCACCACAGGTATCCACACAGCTGGGCTTTTACATTTTACTTTCTCATTGCATTTATTCCTCCCAGTGAAGCTGTATTAAAAATGTATCAGTTAAAACAAGACATACCTGGAGATTGAAGTCTGCGTGGTGTTTTCTTGGGTTCTTTTTCTGTCTCTTGGTCCTGCTACAGTGAGCATTTTTGTCTAAAGCCCAGTGAGGTCAATGGGAATAAGCAGGTGCTTAAATTTTATGCATGTGTCTAAATTAGCTGTTATCAAAGACAGTGCATATTTTACTGATTGCTGAATCAAGCTACCAAATTGGATCAGCCCAATTACTATCACAAAGAACCTTTTTGCTTCTCCATCACTGAGGCAGGACTCCCTTGAACTGATAATTTTTGCATTACTCAGTGAAGGGGAGAGATGTGGAGAGCTTCCCTGAGCCCCTGCTTCCACAAACCCTTCCCCTAGACCCCAGTGCTCTATCTTGGGCTCAGGTAAGGGGCAGATGTAAAAGGAGCTGCTGAGACATCTCTGTAGCACTGCAAATGGGAGGTAAGTGCATCCATCTGCTGTGGGTAGTATCACTCTGGATTTGCTGCTTTTTCATGTGTGTGGTACAAGGAGCATGGGCAAGCCTTCTGCTCTAAAATAAGATGGGAAATTAGGACACATTCCAAAGTACCATTGGGTTTTGCCAGGAATGCTAACGAAACCACAGCTGGCATTAAAAAGAGTGCAGAAAACAGTCTAAACTGGTACTGCAATGTGGTGACAAAACATTTGCTGCTAGTGGTGTCAAATGAGCTGCAGGCAAAACTTCATCTGAAGGACCACCTGGATGATGAGTTTCCTTCAAATCCCTCCCACAGACAAACCCAGAGCATTTGCTAATGTCAGCAAGGGGGAATGCTCTGGATCACCCTGGCACAGCCTCTGCCAGTCTGCTCCATGATGACCCAATTCTACATCCTGCAGACAGGATCCTGCTCTAGGTGCTGTGGGCGGGCTCTGCCCTTACCCACTGAAAACTTCCTGCCCCCAAAAGACAAAGGGCTGGCTGACTTTGCCAAGGATATCCCAAATCACAGCCCCCCATCTTTCCAGCCCCATTTATACACAACTAGGAGGCATTGCTGCAGGGTTAATTCCTGGTTTTGGAATCCCCAGGACTTTCAGACAAAAGGTCCCGTGGGTGTGGCAGGCATTGCCCTGTGCTCCTCTCCCTGCTTTTATCTGGTGTGGGAGAAACAGGAACAAACAGCCTCTGCAAAGGGACTTTGTCTTTGCTGGCAGGAAACCGTGAAGGTTAGAAGGCAGCAAGGGAAATCTGTGCTGTCAAAATCAAAGCTGCAGTAATTAAACAGACATTTCTTCTGTCCTGGGGAGGTGGTTGGCAGAGCCGTAGTTGTGAGCAGGGACTCTAGGGACTACTTGCACACAAAAGGTAATCTCAACCCACTACACAGCATACTGTCGCACCCCCAGGGCTGTGGCTGGTGCCAGAGGCAGAGTCACCAGGCTGCTGAGCCTGTCCCACTCCTACATACCAGTGCAGTCTAAGGACCCTCACCCTGCTGCTCAAAGTTCATCTTCACCCTGCAACTCAAAACTCATGCTTTTTTTCTTCAAACCTAACAAAATCTCCCAGATAGAAGTGGGGGAAGAAAAGGAGCAGCTTGTAGAGCACTTCTCAGTCTGATGTGCAAAAGGCAATTACCCAAAACAGAGGTGAATCAATGGAAAAGGCCCTTGGGTGTGAGAGAAGGCAGCAGCTGGCCTTTTCCACAGCCTGGATCAATGCTGCTGTGCACTAGCATCTGCTCACCAGATTTCTATTTGTTCCAGTGATGGGTTGCCAAGGTGTTAAAGTCAAATCATTCAAATTGCTCACAGAGTGAAAGATACTCAAGATTCAAAATTACACCTTGACCCAGTTGGGTCATTTTGCAGCAATTATCACCAACTTCTATGGTGGAAGATTGGAAGATGAGGAGAATAAAAGTCTTGTCCTTTCTTCACCTTGCATACAAATGAAAAACAAAAGTGATCTTCTTGCTCTTGACATAACCATGCTTTAAAGAGCTTCACAATAATCCATTTCCTCATTTGAACTCACACAGAAGACATATTATCTCATTTAAATAAAATTTCTCCTTGGCAGCACACACCCTGTTCTCTATCTGTAGCACTTTAAGAAGCCAACAAGTGGTTATTTGCAAAATTGATGATAGGAGATGGATATAATCTATTATAAACCTCAGCAAAATGGACCAATTTCATGAGGTTTGAATATACGGCCAAATTAATCAAGTCACACAGATTATGAAATGTGAAATACAGCCCCCTGAGCTCTCCACCCACATGGGAATTATTTGGAAAATGCCCAACCATATCAAGGATTAGCGAGGAGGAAAAAAAAAAAAAAAACAACAAAAAAACCCTAATAACAACAACAACATTTCCAACACAATGGTTTCTCAAGCACTGATGCTCTCCCTATCAGACCTTCTCTGTCTCATAAGTTCCACTTCAACTTGGCTTTCTGTCATTGCCACACTCTCTCTTCCAGTAATGAAGCCCAAGGAAACTGGGAGTGATGTCTTTGGGCTCTGGACCCACTCACTTCTGCCTCTTTTGCAGTGGGGCTGGATCCAACCCTTTCTTACCAGATGTTTTGGCTACCTTCTGCCTTTCCCTGTTGCCTCTCGCACATTAAGAAATAATGCTCCTTGTTTCCCATCAGTTAAGGGCAGAGTGCCGGGGACATAATTTATTTTCCATGTTTATTTATGTCAAGAGAGTCCTTAAAGCATTTGTTTGCTGTTGCCTCAGTTGCTGCTCATGCTGAGGTACTGCCTGCCCTGCTGCATTATCAGCAAGTCAGGCTTGGGGAGACTGGAGTCCACCAGCTTTCCTCTGCTGTTCTGACATTATGGAAACAACTAATTTCCCTTAGACTTCTTAATTAGGAGCAGAATCACCCTTTCCACTGGCCAATAGGCCCTTATGAAAAAAAGGTAAGCTGAGAACCAGCAGTGGCTCCTCAGCTCAGCAGCTGTTTCTGCACAGTCACCAAAGATGAGTCAGTTCTGGTCACCTCCTTTTAGGATGGTTTGAGCATGTCCTGTCTGGACTGTGATAATACAATGACAGCAGAAAGTGCTGCTGCTCCCACAATGGAGTGCCCCAGGAATGTTCCTTCTCCAGAACAATGTGGATGGAGACCTGAAGCCCTTGAAAAATTCAGGTATTGGGATTTTCTCAACAGAGCAATTCCCCCTGCCCTCATCCTCATAGGGGAACCAGCTGGGACATATTTTACTCCAGCTGCCACTGCCTTTATTGTTAAAATTTCTCAAGGCTCAGTCATAGCTGCAGCAGTCACTTTTTTTTTTTTTTCTATAAACAATCTGTGGCAAATTTGCAAACTGAGATGTCCTCCTCTGCACCAGCCCATACTCAGGGCTCCCCACCAGCCCAGCTTTATCACCCACAGATGGCAGTGAGACCCTGCACCCTTCCCCAGCTTGTCCAAGCCAGCACGTCACCCCACTCCCAGCTGCTATCCAGCAACTTCCAGTTCTTTGGAGCATCCCAAGATGATGCGCTGGGGACCTGGCTGCCAATTAGTTTGCTCTTTAGGGTTCTAGACTACCCTGGGGAAGGAGAGTATGCCATATTGATTTGCTCTGGTTGCTATTCTTGCAACCATCCAGGTAAAGAAACATTTGTATTATGTCTGTAACAGATCCCTATGGAAGCTGTTCAAGCATCTTACCTGCTGCAGAGCAGAGCTGGCAATTTTGCCAGAAACTCTGTTTTGAAGGGGTTTGCAATGTTAATTAAATTTTTGCAATTTACAATTAAAGTTGTATCTCTTGGCTCTGAATAAGATCACAGCCTCTCTGAGAAGGTGAGCTCAGCTCCTTGGCCCCATTCAAGCCTGGCTCTGAACAAGTCCGGCTCTCAACACTGAATTCCCTCAACACAACATCAGAAATATATTATTGTTCCTCCACAAAAGGAAATTAATTCAGGACTGTCAGGGTTCAGACACAGTATTGGTCTAGATAACCTAGAGGCTGAGAGATGATCGCAGAGCTACAAAACAATAGCAGATGTCCTTGCCCAAAGAACTGATTCCTCTAAACACACAAGCAAATCGAGCATCTGTGATTACACAGACAGGCACAATGCAGGAGGGACAGCAAGTCTCCGCAAGGACTCTGGATGAATTCCACACAAAGTTCCCAGAACTCTGGCTTCCTTTCACTTCTGGTGATGTAAAGCCCGTTCCTGGGCTGGTACTGGTGACCTACCCAACACCGATGGGCTTTTATAGACTCTGCTTTCCAGGAAAACATGGAAGGGAGAGGAGCTGCCAAGTTTGGAAAATGCAAGAGACAAGTTAGCTTTAACGGTTAAAATTCTTTAGACATTTAAAAGAGGCAGATTTTTAAGGATATTAATAAATTAAAGAGAAACACGGAGAAGATAAGGAGAACTTGAAGTCAGGGGAGCTGTGGGACTGGGGCTCTGGGGCAGCAGAGCCAGATCTATTGCCAGGGCTGTTCTGCAGCAGCAGTGGGAAACCAGCACGTGGCTCACCAGTGCCCCACAGGGCTGGAAAACCAGAACAGAGGATGGAAATCACTGACGGTGCTGGGCTGGCGTTTACTACCCAACACAGTACCATTTCTGCCAGCTCTTACAAAGAAGCTTGGGAGCAAGGTGGGTGGCAGAGTCAGAAGCCACTTGGCACCTGCAGGTTTGCTCCAGAGCTGCTATTCATCACCACCCTTTGCAGCCAGAGCTGCTGCGTATGACTTGGGGCTGGGGTTTGTGAAGGCAAGAGCCAGCACGTCGGCCCTGTGGTCTCCTGGACACATTCAGCCACTGACATTTTCCGAAGATGACCAAAGCAGCGTGATGTTTTCTCAAGAAAACAGCAGAGCTGCTGCAGTTGGCAGGCTCAGTGCTTGCTCAAGAAGAAAGTTTGTACCGCTGTTAATAAAGGTGTTTGCTATGAGGGACATGGGAATTACTGCAGAACAACAGCAAGGAGGTGCAGAGGCATTTGGGGAACTTCACCCATTTAAAACACAGACAGCTGTCACCGTACAGGAATTCTGCCACCAAAGATGTACACAAGATGCAGGATTTGAGACCTGGGAGCCCCTATCCCCAGGCTCAGTTAATAGCATCTCCCACAGTGTCAATACCACTGACATCAGTGACAAAGGCTCTCGGGCTGCAACTCCAGGGGACCAACCACCCAGCACTTCTCCCTGCTCCCACGGATGGGCTTCCAACCACCGCTCCCAGCCCAGCACCAGCATATTTTCTCGGCTATTTTCCTAGTTTCCACAAGAGGGCATCGGCACGACACCGACGAGACGCTCCCAGGTCCGCTCCGAGCGGCGCCGCCCGCTCCGGTCCCCGTGGCGGAGGGAGCCGGGGCCGGGGTCTCGCCCAGGGTTCCGTCTGCAGAACGAAAGCGGCTGATGCACATCTCCCACGAGATCTCGACTCTGGTGCCGTGACTCATCACGACGTTTGCTATTTCAGAAATAAACTCCTTTTCCTCAAAAACGCGTGTTTCTTGAATAGCTCTGCCAATACCAAGGGGCTGCAGGGAAGGCAACAGGCGTTCCTCGGGGGCTGCCGAGGGGCTTCCACTGGCACCTTTTCTCCAACCTCCACATTCCCGCGCACAGACCAGGCAGGGAGCATGAACCCTCGGGAGCTGTTCCTCTGGGGAAAGAGCTTTGTCTGAAGGGTGTGCTGGGCTCCTGGCAAACCATGATGCATGGAAAGACTTTGCTGGCAAGAGATAAACCAGCGAAAGTAATCCCCTATTCCCTCCCCCAGTAATAAAAATCTGAGTGAGAAACACACAAAAGCCCCTCAACCCCAGTCTGGAGTAGACCCTTCACAAAGGAAGCTTTTGGCTTGGAGACCTGGAGCTCAGAGCTCAGGTCACCTTTCAGGGAGTGATGAAATCACTTGGTCAGGAACCATATCTCATGCCACAGAACCTGGCAGATCAGGCACTTGATGCTGTGGACTTTCAGCAGAGAAAGAAAATTTCAGTATCTTCTTGGATGAGTTTTTAACCCAGGTGAGCCAGTAGAAGACTGCTCCAATCAGTGATGGCCTCTTCACTGCCCATACAGGACTCTGTGGCATGACAGTTGATTTCCTCTAGATTGTCTTGATCTTTCTGGACACTGAGTGTGTACCAAAGCACAAGGTGTATCAGAAATGCCAATGTTTCCAGGTTTTCCTCTCAAAAGAGATCCCGTGGGAACCCTTTTCTTGGAAGAACAATTTTCTGTGCACATGGTGTCTTCTGATGCAGGAAGTTCCTCAGATTTAATTGGGTTCTTTTCTAATAAATCATCATGGCTAATTAAAAAGCCAGAATTCCATCTGAAGACCACGCTCCTCAGTGAATGTCAGCAATTATCCATGTCAGGTCTTCCATCAGAACAAACCTCTTGTCAAATGCAGTTTCTCATTCTGATCTAAAATTGTCTGGTCCTCCAGCAGCTCCTTCCCTTCGCCCCTTTGTCTGTTTTGTTTTGCATTGGATTTAACTTTGCATATGTGGTTTGGTGCGTGTTTTTTTAATATAACATCAAATCTCTTAATTCTCTGACCCAGAAAACAGAGACAATCCCCATAAAAATCTGGGACAAAGAAGATGCAGCTGGCACGTGTGCAGCAGCAGGAGATTCCAAAACTCCCAAATATACCCATTTAAAGTGATTTTGATAAAAGAAATAATTTTGAGAACTGCTGCTGTCAGATCACAGGTTATTTTGAAAGCAAATCCTAGCTTTTAAGTGGTGCTCTAGTCTGAGGAAGACCCTTTGAAAAGTGACAATGTGGTGGCCCGTGTTCATCATCAGCCAAGATGTGATGGCTTTTCCCTCCATGTTGTCACCTCCACAGGGCCAGCCAGGACACGAGACCAACACAGGGTATACAGCTGCTCCCACAGGGTCTAGAAATTCCAGAAATAAAGGTTCCCTCAACCACAGCATGACCTTTCCCAGAGCCACAGAGCCCCATTCCTGCAGCACTTTTGACAATGAGTAAATAATGAGAAATTAGCGCACAGCCCTGATGATGAGTCACAGTGAGCCATCACTGGCAGTTATGAACCTGCCAGGACAAACAGAGTGTCACAGACTGCCCTGTCCTCCAGTCTCATGGATCCATCACCCATGTCACCCCTTGTGCTCCACAGAGCCAACACACACTGGTCCCACTGGTGAGTCACACGCAACACCAAAACAGGAGAGCCCTGGTCAATGCTGGTCAGGGATGAGGACGCATTGCATTTGGTGTTGCCTCTTTGCATGTTTAATTTAATGAGGAAGAATAACTAAATATCCAAGCTGAGTCAAACAGGCCGAGATCTCCCTTTGCCACAGGAGATTTTAGGGGCAAAAGGAGAAGATGGAGGTACAGCCACACTACATGCTGTCCCCAGGGAAGGGGGTGCCTGCTAGCCAGGAATTTCTACCCCCAACACAGCACCAAGGGTGAAGAGTGAAGAGTGAGGCCAGTGCAAGAGCTCACTGCTCCATCCCCAGCACCAACTGTAGGGAAGTCCCTGGTGACAGCAGGGTTTCATCCACTGGCTCTGAACACTTCCCGAATTTCATTAAAGTGGGTAATTTAGCCTGACTACCCTGGCTAGTTCCCACGGCTGGGACCACAATAGCAGCCAAGCCCAGGAGAAAATTGCATTACTGTACATGGAGGTCTCAAATCTGAAAGGGAAAGAGCAGCTCACACCAACAAGGGCTTTAATACCAGATTAAATGCTTTCACAGCAGCCCGGCTGTTTGAAAGCTTCCAGACAGTCTTTTGTCAACTTAGTTTGCATTGTATTTTGGCTTCAAGAGGTACTTTAAAATGTAACCAACTTTTTTTTTTTTTTTTTTAATATGGTAGCTTAGCTTTCTTGAAGGGAATTCATGGACCTGGGATGGGCGCTGCTCCATATGGGAAGGCGTGAAGTGCTTTAACGGCAGAAGGACCAAGCAAAGCTCCTCTCTCCAAGGCTGTTTAGGGACTCCATTAAGTATTCTGTCCTTAAAGACTTGCCATTTTAGAAGGCTGAATGAAGCTCCAACTGAAATTATCAATTTTTAATTTCCCCATTAGCAAAAACAGAAGAAGTACAGTACTTTCTCCTGATACAGGGAACAGCCTACATTTGTACAAGGATTTTACTTTGAGAGGCTGATTACCCGAGCCTTGAACCAGGAGCTAAGCCATGTCTCAGGGACATGCCCCACTGGGTACTTAAATGCAGGAGTTTAGGGGAGATCTTGGCTAACTCTGGGCAGATGGGAGCACGAGGGCAGCTGGACCAGGATGCAGCATGTGGGCAGCAGGATGGTCCTACCCTACTCAGGGCTGGGAAAGCACCCCAGAAACAGCAAGGATGAGTCTTGGGCTGGCTTCTACTCTGAAATTTGGCACTTGGGAGATGCAGGGCACACACTCATAGGAAACTGCTGTTCCTCCTGTCCCGCTGCTCCCTGACATGGGGACACAGAGGAACCTCTGTCTCTCCCCTGGCCCACCACAGCCAGCGGGAGGAAGGGGGCGGGGGAAGGGGGGCACAGCCTCGAAGGGCTCTGTGCCACCATGTTCTGCCCACAAATGCATCCTTGTCATTCAAATGAGAAGCAGCCATAAAAGGAGGGCCTTGCCCTAAACAAAGAGCCACTTGGGATAACGGCAGAGAGGGACCGCGGGTTGTGGTCTCCACCCGACGAATGCAAATGCCTGCAAACCCTGGAAGCAACTTCTCTGGGAACAACACAGACAGGTCTTTGTGAGAAGGAGGCTGTGCATACGAAAGCCCCCAGGAATGCCCAGCAATCCCCAGCTGGAGAAACGCCTCAGGGGCATGCACAGACCTTCCCTCTCACCCCTGGCCACAAAGTCAAGAAAAAGCAGCGCACAGTCTTCTTTTTTTTTCACCCACGCTCTAGTAACCAAACTAAAACTTTCCTGGCACTCCTGGATCCTTCAGCCACTGATACCAGAGCCCGTGTCCACACAGGATGATCTCAGTGAAGCCGCCACCACCACCACCCTGTCAACTGCTCTCTGGCAACCTCTATGCCAGGCAAAACAACTCCCTAAGGCAAAACATCTCCCTTGGGGCCAAGCTAGCCAAACCACAGGTTTTGCCCTGCAAAGCCATGTCCCCACAACAGCAGCAATGCAGCCCAGTGGGCAGGAGCTGCCTGCAGGAACAGCCAGCTTCCTTGCAAACCAGCCAATCTCCAATCTCAGCACCTTCAGTGTTCAGGTTCCACACACCAGCTATTCTGAAAAGCGCAGCTTGAAGGTAGACCTCCCGCCAGACCTGGTACAAAGCCCAGTGAAATGAGAGCTCTCATTACTAAGTTACTACTAGTGTATAGGAAGTTTTTGCTGCTTGCACTCCTGAGACGTCTGAACTCAACAGCCATAAAAAGATGCAATTTGTGAATGTTGTGGTGGGGAGGGGTTGGGGGTTTATTGTAAAGGCAGCAGTAAAAATGCAAAGTCATAAATCTCAAAAGCAGTGTACTAAAATTCAGTAGAATCACTCAAGTCAAGCTCTGTTCCATTAGCTATTTTATGTTCTCTTTGTCAGGGCAGCTAATGGAGAAAAATAAAAACATTAATAATCAAGTTAGATTTATAAACTGGGCAGGATATTCCACTAGTAATGAAATCAGGAGAATCATTCCATGTTATATTGCTTTGGGCAGCATGCTGACAAGAATTGCCTTTGAATTTTAGCCCTCTTTCATTCTGCTGAACTTTAATTTGGCCCACCACCATTGTTTCATTTAAAACAAACTCCAAGCAGGAGCGGAGCAGAAGACAGAGATCAGAGGCACAGTCCAGTTCAGCACTGAAAACCTCTAGGTTACAAGGGGTGAACATTTGGGCTATAAAAGCTCTGTTGACATTGTGCTCTGTTTACTGCAGAGGACTGCTGGGTATAATTTTCTAAGGTTAGCAGAGCTTTCTATTGGCATGGTGTCATGTTTCCTAGGTTTCAAATATTTTATTGAAAAGCCCCATAGATCTTTAATTTTGTAGTTGCTTCATAAAGTGGATGTCAAATCATTCTTGAGGCTCTCACTTCCCTGAGAGTGGTAGTTTTCTAACAAAGCTTCTGAAAATATCTGGCTTCTGTGCTCCCTACTGCTCAGTAGAGGGCATAAGCTTAAACCTGATTTACATTCAACTCCTTTGATTTACACTCAACCTCCTCACCAATGCTGTCTCAAGCTGGTGAGATTCTTTGCCCCAGCAAGGACATCAACAGGAGGGAGACAGCACCCTGATATCAATCATACATCCTAAATATCAGATTCCCAGCCTAAACAAGTCTCGGTGTAATGTAACCTCCTTCTCCCGAAGTTAATTTCTGCTCAAGTACCACCATCCCCAACACCTTCTGCTTTGCCAGGCAGCCCCAGCTCTTCAGCAGGTTTTGGAGAGAGTGCTCAAATCTACTCCAGGGCTAAAAAAATTACATTAATGCCTGAAAATTGTCATCAGTAACTAATAAGCTCCTCGAGTATTAACATTTACCCTGTAAAAGCTGAGTGCAGCTTATTCGGTAGCGAGGGTAAAAGCAGGTCAAAGACAAAGTTTGAGTTAAATTGACTGGGGCAGAATACATCAATCTGTGTGCTGTTTGCATGAAATATTAATTCCAGCTTTAACATCTGGTTACAGAGGAAAGTGAATGCACCATAATGATGCAGGTATACTTTATATTCACCACATTTTCTATTCTCTTAGGAACAGATGGGGAACGATAGGCTTTGTCTTCCCTGGCAGGTGTCTGAGCCGGAGCCTGTGAGCCAACACACACGCTTGGAGCCGAAGCCTGGGCGGCGGAGGCAGCGTCCTGGCGCACTGCTCTAAGCGAGTCCTGCTCATTAGATAACCCAACCGCGCCGCAAACCCTTCCTCCCTCCTGCCTTCACAGGAGTGCACTCGCAGCATTTCGAAATGTACTAAATTTCAGGGAATTTCTCCAAACTGGCGGGTCCAGCCCCAGCACTGCCCGCCCACACCCAGCCACAGAGGGCTTTCTGAAACGCAGATTTGATATAGTCGCGGGGCGTCTCTGAGCTACAACTGGTATAAGCTGCAAGAAACTTCTCCTCCTTCAGGAGAATACCCTTAATTTCTTCACTCTCAGAGAGGTGAAGCTGTATAGACCTGCTGGCACCGTGACCTGGCAGAGACGTGAGCTAAGCTCTCCATGCCTGCTGAAACCTGTTATATCCTTGCGGACTAAGCAGGCACCTGTGAGGGGAGAAGCAGAACCACAAAGATGCTGTGCAGCCAACCCTCCACCTGCTGCCGGCACCGAGCAGCCCCTTAACACATCCCCGAGGCATGTCTGAGTCCTAGGGGATCGCTCTGACTCAAAACGTGCCGTTTTACCCTGCTTGCTGCTGGAGTTTGTGTGGCTCCACGGCGGGCAGGGAGCCCTCGAGACAGACCAGCCCTTTCCCAGCGCCTGAGAAATCACCATCCGTGTGTGAAAGCTGGTGAGGCCATCGCCCCACGATGCTCGGCTGGGGGAAAGTTGGGTCACCAGGCTGGGTGAGGAGGCGGCAGGAGAGGCACCATGCACTGGGTGCTAGAGAGGGGGACTGGCTTCCAGAGGGCTCGGTGCAGTGGGTATGGGGTGGGGGGCGCTGGGTGCGGGGGGGTGGAAACAGACCCTTCCGCCTGCGCGGGTGGGGGACCAGCTGCAACGAGCGGCACCACGTAGATAATGCTGGAGGGGGCACCGGGTGTAAAAGGGCCCGATCAGCGGGAGCAGGAGACGGAGGGCAGTGGCGCAAAGGGGGTACTGGGCAGCGGGTTGCGCCAGGGAGCATTTCCAGCCGCCGAAGCTCGCCCAGCGCCGCGTGGGCCCGCGATGCCCGAAGGTGGGGGAGTACCCGACGAGTCGGGTGGCGAGGGCGGAGGGAGCGGAGAGGAGCGGGGCCCGCGGGTAACTCACAACTCCCCGGGTGATGTCCTCCGCCGCGGGGGTCGGCGCCGCGGGCGCTTCTTGCCACGCCAGCCACAGAGCGAGCACGAGGAGCATCTCCCGGAGGCGGGCGCGGTGCCGGGCGGCGGGGCTCAGCATCCCCCCGCTCTTGGCGGCGCCCGGCCCCGGCCCCGCGATGGGCTCCGATGGGCTCCGCGCCGCATCCGCGCTCCCGCCCCAGGCTGCGGCTGCCGCCGGGGAGGGAAGGAGGCAGGGAAGGAGAAAGAGAGGCGGGGAGCTCCACTCTGTTCCGCGCTGCTCCGCCGAGGATGGAGGAGGGGGGCTCCGCTCCGCCCCACCGGGAAGAGAGGCTGGGGGGACTCCGCTCCGCGCTGCTTCGCGCTGCCGGGTGCGCCGTTACATAGCCCCGCTTCCGCAGCCTTCGGAGCGGCAAAGTTGCTGCAGCCGCTGGCACGGAGCTGAGCGCGGCTCAGTAGCTGCTGCTGCCGGGAGTCGCCGCGGCTCCGGCGCCGCTGCCATGCACCCCTCTGCGGCCGGCCGGCGGAGGAGGCGGAGGAGGAAGAGATGCTAATGAGGGAGGCGGTGTCAGGGCTCCGCCGGGGTTGGGGGGTGCTCGCAAGCGCGGTCTGGCCCCAGCAGCTCCGAGCCCCGGTAGCGATCCCTGCCCGCTCCCTCTGCGTCGCTCGGGCCGGAGCGGGCTCAGTCCCCTCCCGTTTTAATATCTGTGTCTGGCTGAAATCCCTCAGGATTCCAACACGGTTTTTTTCTAAACATCAGCATTTCTGTAAGTACCAGCTTCATCTCCGAGTTTTGAAGGGGCTATGGCAAAGACCGCGTGGTTTTAGCATCACCCACTGACATATTGTCTCTGCGAGACAAATGTCTGGCTTGTCCCCATAAACAGCATAATGGGATCCTATGGCCTCTACTGCGTGTCCTCCCTCGAGAGCTGTGAATCTGCCACATGCTCCGACGGGCCAGATGGCAGGGGACACCCTGACAGCTCTAGCTCCTGCTAGTTCAGGATGAACATGTACTTCCTACTCAGCATCTGCCTTCCCCGGTTGCTACTGGCATGTGAATACATTCAACAGCTTTGTTAATGATTTTTAAATTTGGGTGCTTTTAAAATAAAATTAGAGTTTCTGTTTTAAGATAAGTAAGTGGAGATAATGAAGAATGGACAGAGATGAAAAATTGCTTCTAGGTGCTGCTCAAGCAAAATTGTAATGGTCATTGATATGACATCTTCTGCACAAATAGATTAATCCAGCAATGAACTGTAGCTGCTCCTGGAGATATTTAATATCAGACAGCACTGGAGAAAGCCAGTGAGTAAGGGAATAAGAAATCTTTGTCCAAAAGAAACTGGTTAAAGACAACTGGCAGGGAAACCTCACTTCCTGGGGGTGAGTTTGCACTACCCTGTGTCCCTGTAAACTGGACTGAAGTTACTGCTCCAGCGCCAGATATATCAGAGGGGAAACACCTGAATTACGTGGCTCAGAGCCCCACCAACAGCTGCCTGAGCTAAAGAGCTGCTATCTGGAGAGCTTTTCCCCATACTAAAACAAAGAGCATATCCATTTTCAACAGTTGTAGAATGTGCTAAATTTGCATATTGCAAGAGTATTATTTCCACATCTGTTTTGCCCCACAAAAGCCTCAGAGTTTTTAGGGGGCCAAATGTGAATGAATTTCCCAATCTCTGACCTCCGTAGATCTCAATGCCCTGTTTCCCTGTCTGCTCAGGTATTAGTTATTAGCACCTGTGCTGTGTCAGCACCTCAATATGTTTTGCACCACAAGAACCTGCAATGGGAATGATTAATTAGGGTGGACGAGTAGTTGCTTTGTCCATACCTTGTTGAAAGTAATTCCCAATGTATTTATAAACATTCTTAGCAAGCACTTACAAGAGACAAGATGGCAGATATCTGCCTTAAATTACAAGACCAAAAGAGTCCACAGCCATGACAGGTGTAAAGAGCTGGGAAAGAATCTTTAATAGTTTAATTTTATTGCATGAGTCTTCCTCCTTTAATAAAACACTGCTTGACCATCAAGACCCAAAGAAGTATCAGAGAGCCTCTAAACACTGTATTTGAATGTATATGGCATATATACTCAAAGCTAAGCATCAAATTTAAGATCTGAAGTAATCATGCTAACTTCACTTTACCATAGTGAATCTAACAGAAGAGCAGCTCTCCCTGGAAAGTGGAAGTTGTGCCCAAAATAATGAGACACATTGTGTGGATGCCATCAGCTCCTTACAGCTACAGAGAGCAGAGCTGGGCAATAAAAAGGACCTGGTTATAACAAACTGAACTGTGAACGGTTTTCCTCTCTTTCCTTTTCAGTAAACAAAAAACCCCACTTCAATGGCACAGATTTAAATCTGCATTTATATCATAAGAACTATATGAGGGTGGATGGAGTTTTCAGGCCATTCGTTACCCAGGTGAGTTGCTGAATAGAATTTATTTAGGGAAGGAACAGTGTGATGATTTTAATTCTGTTAAGCATAGTTTCCAAAAAGCATTCTTTATATTTCATTTATTGCAAACTAATGACTCAGTTAAAACAGCATTTCAACACACTTTAGCCAAAATATTTGCTTTGCATAAGAATAAAATAGAGATATCTGCAAGCAGCTTGTAAGTAAGAGCAAGCAAATAGGAACCCATAGCAGAGACCTATTTGTGGTGATGCCTATGGTCTGTTTTAGCCCAAAACTTCCATGTTGAACAAGAAATGCTAGTAAAGCTGATTTGTACGTTCACATTTCCCTGATCTGCCCATTATTGTCAGTGTTCAGAAAAACCTGTAAACAAGTACACAATTGGTTTTCCTTCCACATACATTCCAGCCAAATGCACATACTTATAATATTTTCACCTTTGTGCACCAAGATGACAAGCATGAATCTAAAATGTCATTATCTTCTAGCTATACATGCCATGTGGAAGATGAAGATTTTTCCTCAGTGTCTAGCATAATTAGCATGTATGACAACATCCAGACAATTTAATTTCCTAATTGCACGGTTATACGGAAAATATTCTTTGCATTAAATATGCAGGAGTTCTTATCAGTAGATACTATAAAACTTTTTCTGCCCTGTTACATCACTGCAGATGCTTGTATTTTAGCAGGTTCAGAAATGAGAATTTTCTGCCCTATCAACCAGAAACTGCTGTGCGGAGTGGGGGCCAGGCTGCTGCCATTGTCCCTCTCTGTGCAGCTGCTCCAACAGCACACACGGAATTCCCAAGGGGCAGGAAGAACTTCCTCCCAAGTCCAAGCAGTGAATCTCAGACCCTGCAAAGTCTGAGAATGAGGACATTTCTGATATTACCCTGCTGTTCTCTAGAAGATTTGGTAGCCATAGGATAAAACAGTTGCCGGAGTATAGTTTGCTTACTTGTAATTAATATCATCCAGAAACTATTTATTTGCATTCCTTCTTTTAAGATTGATGGGTGACCAATGAAATTGGAAAAGGAAGCAATTATTTTTCCAAGTCCAGTGGTAGACACCCAGTTGCAGGTATGTTTAAATACTGCTCATGGGAAGTTTAGAGATTTTTCATTTCCCTGAGTAAAGCCAAAGTAGATCAAGTCATTTACAGATGACTTAGAAGTATGCACCTTTTTTACTTCCTTGTCCTCCAATTTTTTCCTTTTCCTCCTGACATTTTTTCATAGCTTATACTAAAGGAGAGGAACCAAAGTTGGAAGGGTCATGGAAACCAGTATTTTCCTGCAGGGCAGGGCTCTGTAGCGATGCTGCAGAGATGCTCACAGTGCTCTTGGCCACAGGACTTTTGTTCTCTAATAATCACACACTGGCACAAAGAACCTCCAGCATCTCACGGATGTCCATTTGCCAGCTTCGGCTTCACAGGCTGAGACAGGGCTAACCGTTATTCTACCAGCGCCCACTATCGGCACAGCTTAGTCCTCTCTGACTCACTCTAATGTCTAAATCTCACAGATTTCTCTCATGTAACATCTGAAAAGTGCAGCCTTCCTGGCTTCCCCTGAAGCTGCAGCTCTTCCCAGCCTGCTTCTCCTCTGCTGGAAAACCCTTTTATCCCTCTGCCAGCCATAATCCTGCAGGTACCCATAGCAAATCCTGTTTCAGAGGTCTATTTCCAAGTCTAACACTTGGAAATCCATCAGCACAGCTCTCAAGCAGTTCTCTGTGGAATTCTTTATATCAGATAAAACAGATAAAAGCTCTTTATTTCAAAGATTTTCACAGACAACCCTGCTTTGTCTTTTGTTGCTCATTTAGCACCAAGAAATCAGCTTCCTTGTCCACCTGGCCATGAAATCCCCTTCTTCCTTCCTTGCTCAAACACCTGCACTCACATTCTTGCATGCTGCCCCTTCTGCATGGCAATATTTCCTTCTCAGCAAGCTGGAGGCAGGCATGCTATCCTCCCTTCACCTCTTATAAAAACACTGTACACTAGGACACCACCACCCAATCCCAGTATATTTTTTCCAGTACAACTGTACTCCAAGAATTTGAACTGCATTTTTCTGTAATTTCTTCTATCTCCCTTGCTTGCAGACATGTCTTGTATTCCATCTTCTTCTCTTTATTCCAGGTTTGTGATGCACCCAGCACGAGGTCATCTCAGTCTCCTGCTGGACTCCCTTGGCACTACAGAAACATTGGTGGCAACCCAACAAGGATACAGCCTCAGTTCAAGGCCATGTTACTGCTGAGCAGACATCAGCACAGACCATCTGGAACAACACTGGCCACTTTTGCCTCCCTGCTGCATCATGTTCTTCTCACAGAACAGTGTTTGAGGCATTAACACCCATGAATTATAAAACAATACAAAAAAAATAATGTTCTGCAGGCTTAGCTTTGCTGCAGTGTCCCCAATACAGAAAAGCCTCCATTCAAGGTCTTGTAATAATGAGCCAGGCAGAAGGATGGGTCACAGCTGCCATGTTAATGCAAAGCAAAGTGTCATTTTCTCTTCACTAGCAGCATTCCTATCCTCATTCGCATTGCTTTTCAATAACACTCCATGAAAGGATGTTGATGTCTTGTTTAAGCAATGATGAAAAGTTCGGAGGTTAATTAACAAGAAGTAGATACTGAGGAAAAAGTCCAAGAAAAAAAACAAACAAAAAATTTTTAAAGCTATAAAGTATCATTAGATTGCCTTTTCCAGTGGAAAATAGTACTAATTTTAACACTGCTTAGACACTACAGACTGTCCTTTGGCCAGGGAGAACCACAAGTCCTCTGACCTGTATTTTATAATGCTTTAATACATGTTTGTGCTTTCTGTCAGTCAGGAAAACACCAAATTATGTGGCCTACATCAAAAGCCAGCAGTCTGTTATATTCACACATACTCTGTACCCTACAGAGGCAGATACCTACTTTAGCAATGTCAGAACAGCTTGTCAATTAAATCTGGCCATATATCTTCTTTCGGCTTGTGACATGTTGATTGACAACCTATCGGGAGGCCTGGCCCAGACATCTGGGGGATTTTGCCAGCAAGGTCAGGAGAGCTTCTTCTGCAATGCAATTTCCATCATGGAGCCCTGGGGCACATGTTAACAGATCTCACCGGCATTCTGTGCTGTGGGACTCTCCTGCAAACAGCACATCTCTGGCTTTGGCTTCTTGCTCTGCTCTTCCTGCTTTACCTCCAAAATCTTCCTCTGCTATTTTGGAGCTAGTGTTGCAAAATCAGGGCTTTTTCTTGCTATAAACAATTAATGTATTGGAAATACAGTGTCCATGAAGTTAATGTGGCCTTTAGCAGAGCTAAGCACAGCCTAAGGACAGCTGCCAGTGCTGCCCAGCTTCCCTGCTAATGCCCTAATGGGAAAACCCTGCGTTTCTCAGACAAAGATATTTCAATGCATCAAATCCAGACAAATCATAACCTGCCTTCTCAGCAAAGCTACAACCAAAGGAATGTTTCACACCCTTGATCAGTCCTCCCTGCTTGAAGCCTGAAGGAAGAACATCAATTAAATCCTTACTATGAAAACTGTTCTTGGTGGCAAAACTCATTTTGCCTTTGCAGCTATTCTCACATATGGCAGTTTCCACTAATCTTGAAAGTTAAGTGGATTCTCTTGGAAGAGGAAGGATTCACTACTGGACATTTGAGACCAAGTCCCAGGAGGAACATCATTCTCTTAACTTTGCTCTCCCCTGGACTAATGAATGTGAGGAACGAAGGCTCCACTTGGACTGGAAGGATTATTCTTCTGTATGTCAAAGTCATGTGAAATAAGCAACGTAATTTGTGGAGCAATCATGGGAATTTAATTATTTCTCAGGATACAATTTTAATGACTCCTCTCCATAGATCTTAAGCAGCTACTGGTGTCGTGTTGCATTAGAAGCTCAAGTTGCATCAGGCAGAATGGCAGCATGACAAGAAAAAAAAATAAACCTCTGAATGGTTTTCCCAAGAATAAACATGAGGTAGCACAGTGTTTTGCTTTGGAAGTAAATTGCTCATGAACCTTCTGGCTTGAAGCTACCAGTAAATATCTGTGTTTGCCATGACGGCCAGTTATATACACAAAATCTCACTGCTCTATTAAAGGTCTTACTGAAAAGTTTCCCTGTTTTACAGAAGAGCTCCTATTTGCCCTGTGTCTTAAGAAAAACAGATTACCACAGCTCCTGTCACTCACAGCACAGCTCAGCTCTGTGTCTACACCACAGACTAAAGTGCATCATACACATTAAAAGCTGTTACATAAACCAAACTTTTATTATTATTTGAACACAAGGTATTCAAATGGATGGTTTATATACAGCCTCTCTCTTAATCAAAGCACAACCAAATGCCTTTTTAAAAATTAATGCTTCACTAGAGAAATGTTTTATTATTTTTTAAGTAATCTGATACTTTACCCACTAATTCCCTGTGTTATTAAAGCTTGAACAGGGAGACTAGGGTCTAGCTCCTGCAAATCCTCAGTCAATTGAGTTTGGAGTTTCTAAAGCCTCAGTGCTGAGTGATCCAGACCTAGCACTCATTGCATCTGAACAGCCAGAAGAGAGCTGCCAGTGGGCAGGAGGCCCAAAATGGCCCTGCTCTGCTCATTATTAGCCCTATTTTGTCCTGGGAATGGGCAGCTACATGATTTGGGAGCAGGATGGAGAAGGTGGGTGAGCAGGTGGCCTGGAGATGTCATGTCTCCAGGCACTTTGGCCTGGAGATTGGGCACAACCAGCAGTACCCAGTCGCCCAGTCACCCCAGTCTGACAGCAGCATCATGTCTCTAAGGGCTCCCTGAGGAAGATACAGGACAGAGCCCAAGATGTTTGGTTGACATGGTGCTGTGTCTGTGGGAAGGAAGGAGGCTGCTGCGGCAAAGGTCTGCGGTCCCAGTTCCACTGGCTTTCAGGAAACACCCTAGAACTGACCACCCCAGTAGATCATTATGCTCTGTTGAGCTGGCCTGAGTGTGAGAGCAGCCAGAGTGTGCACGGACAGGGGTGTGGGGGGCTCAGTGAGGAGTGTGCTGCTTCCAGCACTTCAACACCCACCTTCTGCCCCACAGCATGCACATTCTACCAAATACCAACCCCTCATCCTGCCAGAGCCATCACTCAGGAGCTCTCAGTGAACACAAGTCCTCACCCAGGGAACAGGAGCAACTTTTCCTGCCCAGGACAAGTGGACTATATCCTGACAGTAAAACATACTAGGTACAATTAAGCTTATTCCTACCTGTAATGCAATTTATGTGGGAATGGTGGCTCAGCACAGGAATTCACCTGCATTTGTATCTCCTTCTACGAATGACACTTTGTAGTCACTCAGACAATGGCAGAGACTGGGGTCTGTCTCATCCCTCCTGGAGCACTGCTCCAAGGGCACCTGGAACTGGGACATGCCCAGCCCTGCCCTGGGGGAATCTGCTCAGGGTATTGGGGCAGAGCCACCCAGCCGGGGGCACAAGAGCATCTTTCACCCTAGGGCAGCTTGGCCCTGCCAAGATCCTGCTCTGCACCTGTAACTGTAGTGCTGTTTCACTTGTTGGATGTTTTTCATTTTTTGCTCCACCCCACCATAAGATTTTTGCTTTTCCTCACAGGCTGCACAACCTTTACAGCCACAATCAAGGAGACAGAAAAAATTCGTTATTGTATGAGAGCTGAGAATTCTTTCAAAGGTAACAGAGAGGTCTCCTTTTATTGGCACCAGTAACCAAAAGGAGGGAAACAGTCCCACTGCTTTATAGAACATTTATGTACATAAATTGTGCAGAAACACAGCAGAAGCCTCACTCAGCCCTTGTTTGGCTCTGCACAGGGAATAGCCTGGAGAGACTTCCTGCTGTTCTATAGCTCCCAGCTGAGCTCTCGTGGAACCCTCAGCATGCAGCTAGCACCAGGCTTTCCCTCTCATCACCTCCCAGCTGTCTGCAAGAAATTTGACATCCAAAGGAAGCCAAAGAAATGGCAATTATCCAGACTGGAATGGGACACAGCACTGGCTGCTCTTGAGTGCGTCACACACGTGGGGACACCCTGTGTCACACATGTGGGGATATCCTGCAGCACCTGATGGCACAAGAAATGCTGCCCTCGCAGAATTTTTCTAGTTTACCAGAACTGAATGAGGAGGCAGTGGTGAAATAATGAAGTTTCTGCAACTTCTTAGCACCCAGGTGTCCCTTTGCTTGGGCAGAGCTGCGGCCCTATCACGCCAGCCCAGGCACAGTTCCACAGTTCTGCCCAGTTCCCAAACAAGATACATCTTGCTTCAAGCACCACAAATCCCCAGCTTCTGCTGGGGATCCACTGGTATAGAATGCTCCAGGGAAGGAGCTGTCAGGTGTGTCACCACCATAGCAGCCAGTGACCAGCCCCCAGAAAGGACTGAGTGACAAAACAACAGGAAACACAAGTGTGAAACCCTGTGCAGAGTTTACAGAAAAAAAATTATCAGACATGCTAAGAACCTAGTTTAAAGTTATTGTTTTATCTGAGAGTGTTAGATGCTTGAGAAAAATCTCATTTGGAAAAGAAAAAAAGGGCTTTTTTAGCTTTAGTAATTTTCTTAAAAGTTTTCTTTAAAGGACAACTCCAGACATCTAGAAAAAAAATTCCACCCTGAAAAAGCAGAGTTACTTAGAGTTACTTCATTTTCTGATCCTCTAATAACTGCTCTTCCAGATTACTTTCCCCCTTCCCATGTCACTTTTCCTCACACTTCACACCCCTGTAGAAATTACACAGCACATAAGTTCAGTTTTACCTGTACCATTTCCCCGAGACACATTTCCATGCCTGCTTCATGCCTCCCCTCTCCTGTACTGCAGGGTCCAACCAGTCAAGGTAGAGAAGGGAGAGAGCCATCAGGCACATAATGTGCTCTCAGTAGTTTGCTGGGAATTCTCAGGGTGTTTTCCCTCTGCCTCAGAGCAGCTGAACTTCATCATGATACCCAGAACAGCTGAGCTCCATCATTATCTCTGAACTTCCAGCCCTAGCTGCACAGGTAGGGCAAGAGCACACAAACTGTGAGATGCCAAGCACATTTATATGTCAATTTTTTTTTTTTCCAAATAAATAAGAGAGTTGAATTGAGCTTTATCACTTTCATTTTAAAACTTGGCTTTTAAAATTATTTCCTTTGGGAGAGGAAAGAAACACCTCCCAAGCAGGGGAAGGCTGGAGAGATCAGCACTGGGAACTTCAGCTGTGATGGGTTCCCATCCATCAGATGCAGAGCAGCCAGTGGCAGAGGCAGCTGGGAAAAAAGTTGAATATCTCAAATGCAAAGACCAATTCAAGAACCACGTCATGTCCAGCACTGCTGAAAGATAGAAAATGCCTCCAAGGACGTCTCAGCCCTGGTGTTCCAGTTGGCTGTGGCAGCTCTTTCCTGGGGTAATGACTCCCAGTGAGAGTCCCAAGCTGGGGTGAACCTGCTGGGTCTGACCCTGACAGGTTGAATTAAATCTTGTGTTTTGGGCAGAAATGTATAAAAGGAGCTGAGGAAAATGAACCATGGGAGTTAAGTGATAAGGTGAGAAATCTACTCAGCAAAACCAACTGCCTCACTCAGAGGTCTCCTTCACATGAAAGGACTTGAGATGGTGCTGTAGCAATGGAGAAACAATGGAGTTCCAGGAGAAATCCCAGAGAAACCTTGTTTAAACTTGGTCTACTTAAAAAAGTAATAGGCAAAGTAGTACAGAGAGCTTTGTGCCCTGGCCCTGCTGATGTTCTCACAGGTCCCTATCCCCTCCTGGGGTCCTGCTGCTCCCATGGAAGTTGTGTGTGTGTAAACATGGTGCAGGGCCTGTGCTGGGACTGGGCTGCTGTGATCTCTAAAAATGCTCAGGAACTGCTTGAAAGCTCTGGGAAAACTCCTGCTTCCATTCTGCCTGGAGTTGTGTGGTGGGTATCTGTTACTGCTGTGTTACAAAGGTTAAATGCACCTGTGGAAACCCATGCTGGGTGTGAGTTTTGGTGCAGTTCTGTTAGAGGAGACATTTAGGCCTATTCTTCCCACTGCTCTCTGCAGTGTCCCCAAGCTGGTAGCAAGGCTGGGACCTCAGCTGTAGGAAGCTATCAGGCTATGGGAAGGGGCCACACTGGCTGGACTGTCCCAGTTCTCCTGCCTGCTGAGCATGGGCTATGCATGTCTTTCCCATGTGCGCAGTCAGTGATGCCAATGCATCCAGCTGCTGTGTGGGTTTCCCACAGGATGCACACTGAGTGCTCAACATGATGTTCACAGCCAGAGATGGCACAATAATCTGAGCAAGAGGTGTTAGGGGCTCTTGGAAAGGTCAGCCTTTTGCAGCTCAGGCATGCTGGGGCTGCTTTTTCCTGTCTCAGAGCAGGTAAGGAGTTAAAGGTCAGTATGTGTAAGTCTTCCTTGGCAAGCATCCAGACCTTTCAGTGCATGGATACCCACCTGTTCTTCCCCAAAGCTGGACACTGCAGTCTCCATGCTTAGGAAGGAGGAGGTGACCTGAAAGTTTCCAGGATGCTGGAGGCACCTGGGCAGTCATTCTAGGCTTCTTGTCTCTGTAAGCAGCTCAAATCTAGCTGGATGTGCCTAAGTGTTTAATCAAGATTTGTCCTGCAAGGGATGTGCCCTGGCCTTTGAGAAGCATACCCCTGCCATAGGACAGGCAGTTCCAAGGAAGCGAGCGATGGCAGGTACATCATGCTGGTACTTGGCTCCTCACCTCCCACCCAGCATCCCACTGTGTCCCACTGAAACCAGTCCCCAGCTGCCCTGACCATCACTATAAGTTTGGCCTCGCTGCCGGAGGTCCATGAGGATGAGAACAGCCCTTCGTGGAGCATGGGATGCCAGAGCCTGTAGCACAGCAAATGTCCCAAACCCCAGCAGCACTGCCTCTCCAGGCAGAGGCTGTGCAGAGCTCAGCACATTCTAAGAAGCTTCAAGTTTGTGTCAAATACCAGGCTAGAGGTCTGAGGATCACGTCTTCTGACAGCTCATTCTCCTGCAGGCTGGAGATCGGTGCAAACACAAGGAGAGGCTCTGATCCCCATTATAATGCTAATCTCCTCCAACTCCCAGTAGGAGCCGAGTAGCATCCTGTTAATGAAATTATAACCATGGCTCACACGGTGCATTTCTGCTGAACACATCTGAAATCTCTTTCCCTCAGAGGCTACATAACCAATGCCTGGGAGTTATCTTGCTGCTGTTATAGTAGCAACACGATTAGAGTGCTGAAGCTAATTTAAATCCTGTTGAATGCTATTATAATGCAGTGAGTAAAGCTGGCATGTGACATGTTTAGATATCCTTAGAGTGGGCACATCAGGCTGGTCCCCAAAAAGTTTAAGGGTTACATTCAGAGACTTCAACATAAATTGCAAATCCTTCATGGGCAGGTTATATTTGATAAGACTTTCAGGTTCTTAAGCTACAAGTCTCATTTAATTGTGTGATAACTCCAGGACTCTTAGCTGGCCCCATACCTTCTTCTATCTTCAGTTATCCTGAGCATCCTCCATTACTGCAATATCTCTGCTCCCAATGTGAGTGGAGTGGAGCTGTGGGAAACTGCTGTGCTAAACTTGAGCGCTGGCAGTGAGGCAAAAGTGGAGCTTAACCGTATTTGCCAGTTATGTTGGGGGTTCTTCTAGTCTTGCTTTATGGGCTTAGGAGGGATTTGGGGTGACTGTGGGGGTTTTTAAGAGCTGCTGCGTTTTGTACCTCTGAAAAAAATGTCTGTGTGCCTTTGCCCTGTCAAACAGCAATGCAGCTCCCATGCACAGCCAAGACATCACCCTGGGAGTTACACAGAGGCCCCAGTGCCCTGTGCAGGGCAGCCCTGGCAGCCCAGCTAATAACAAGCAAACCAAACACAGGGCTGAGAGACTTTGTCTTGACCTTTACAAGCTGCTGCAACACCCCAGAGCTCCAGCAATTGCCACCTTGCAGAGCCTGAGCAAACAACTTTGCAGGGAAGCAGGGAATGGAATTGGTCCCTATCCCAGCATGACAGCAGACTGCAGCCTCAAGCTGCTCTCCTGAGCCCGACACTGGGAGAAGTGTTCCTGCTTCCTAAAAAAAGCATTTTATCATTGTTCTGGTGATATGGAGCCTGGTTGAGTTGTGCCTTTTCTCTTGTCTTCTCCAGCATACATGAGGGCAGATCACAGGGATGCAGTGGAGCAGAGGGCTCCAGATTATACCACTCCCCAGACAGTCACAGAACATTTTGTCCCAGTTCAAGTCAGGCCCATCTCTGGCTCTTGGCCATGCCAGACATGGATTTCACTTCCCACTCCATTCTCTCCCTTCACCTGATGCTGTCAGGATGTTCTCTTAAGGCCAGCAGGCAGCATTGCACTGGTTTCAGCCCTTTGTGGGAGCTTTGTCCTGATGTTGCTGCCCCAGCCACACCATGATTTTCTTCTACCTAATTTAGCATCCTACCCCACAAAAATATAAGTGTGTGGAGGGGAAGAAGAAAGAGAAATGTCTACAAGGAGCAGCAAGAGAGGGATCCCTAACTCTGTGAGGAGCTCATCTGTCACCTGTCTTCATGACAGTTTTAGAAGATATGGCAAATTTAGTAGCAGCAGCTATATCTTTACCGGGGTAAAGCAGCTCAGCTTTTTGCCCCAGCACAGGTGTCCTGTATCCTTTGCAGCCCAGCCTTGTCTTGGCTGCCCACACAGCAGGGTCCGCTCTGGGAGCCTCTGTGTTCCTCTGAGCCAGATGTTCTCTTCCTGGGGCCATTGCCTGCAGAACACAAGACTCCTCCAGACCAAGGTATCAGCCCAGAGTTGTGTGGCAGAGCTGGAAACTCAGTTCTCCTGATCTTTAGAGCCTCTCCATTGCTCTTCATCTTGGCCATCAACATCATCCTGCTCTCTGAGTCCTGCTGTAATTAGAAACAGATAGTAAAGTATTTCAGGAGGGGAGGTAACATTCCCCAAATGAATTCATCCTTTCAGTTCATGTGCTGGCAGCACAGGCTGTCACAGCTTTATTTTTAAATGACCTTTCCCTTTATCACCAGAAAAATTTCTTCCTATTGACCTGAAGAGCACCAGCAAAGTCAAGTGGAATATATATATATATTCTTTCCTACCCACTGAACATGGTCATTGTTAATCTGAGCATGTTAAAACCAAAAGGGGCAAGATGTGGAAGGTGTTTAACACTAACTTGATGAGAGCAAAGGGGAAGGGGTGGAGACCAACCTTGCTGAAGGTAGAATTAGATGTTTAAAATGGAAGTGAAGAGAGTACCTGTCTTAGACACGTGGTATCTGCCTCCATATCCCAGAACACAGCTGTGGCACAAAGACTCTTGACAGACAATCACTGGTCTGGTGGAGTTAACAGCAGCCTGAGAAACATGGCAACATGTTCACATGGGTAAAACTGGGAGATTCAGAGTAAAAACCCTGCAAAAGCAGCTTGCACAGTTCTGCCAGGTCACTGGGAAAATTCTTTGTAGCCGCTTTGAGTCAAGGTAACAGTCACCTGGGGACTCTTAGCATCTTTTTAAGTTAGACTTCAAGGAAAAATTCAAGGCCGGGGAAGGCAATGCAGTTTTAATAAGTGATGACTTATTTTGGCTAGGTTAGCATTAATAAATAGCCATTAGCTATGCAAAGGAGCATTTGCATAAGCAGCGTTTGAGGGCCAGGTTATGGCAAGACTGTCTCAAGTGAGGATGAAGAGTGGACCAGCCTGGTGCTCATGCCAAGGTTCTTGAAGCAAACAAATTCACCTGAAGCCCCTTCTCTGAAGTGTACTGGAAATGATCCTACAATGTCCTATATCCTGGAAACAAGGATCTCCCTTTCCATGGGGAGGGGGAAGAAAAGCCCAGAGGAAGACTTGGAGCATTCAGCAAACAGAGGCAGGAGTGTTTGAGTAGCTGAGAGAGGACAAGCACACTGTTCCTTCCATACTGAGCATTTTATAGGGGTGAAATGTATCTGTATAATGCATTCAAGGCTAGACAGCACTTACATCAGCCGGTGGTAACTGCTCGGAGGGAGAAGGAGGAGTAGGAACTTACAGAGCAGAAAGAGCTGAACCCTTTGGCAGGACCCAGAAGGCAGGCAAGTCCTCCCCAAAATCAGTCACCTCCAATCTCCTCCTATTGGTGTTTATGTGGAAAAATTCAAAAGCAGGGACTAAGGTTGTGCCTTGGAATGATTTCTAACACAGTAAAGCCCAATTTCGACAGTGAACTTCACCTACAGGGAAGAAAAAAAAAAACCAAGTGCCAAATCACACCAATCCAGTAATCATAATTGTCTTTGCTGGTACAAATGTGTGTCTCTAGAGGCACACAATGCTAGAGGTTTAGAGTAGAGCAGAAAATCTCTTGCAGAGGTTTTTTGTTTTGGTTGTTTTGGTTTGGTTTTTTAATAGTATTTTAACTATACCACAAAATGTGAGTCTAATTAATCCCTAAAATTGGTGACATTACACTTCATCCCATCCTTATGGAATGAGTGCAAAACGCCACAGGACTGTTACCACTTCCCAGGCCCACAGCCAACTCCCTGTCAGACAGCAAGTCTGACCCTGGCCCTGCCTCCTGCTCCCAGAGAGGGTTCCTTTCCCTTTGGCCATCGCTCTTCCAGATGGAGACTGGGAGATGTTTTAGTGCATTTTCCATCTGCCACCCCAAAACAGAGCACACTTGTGCTTCTTTCAGAATCTATTTCTTCAAGGATTTCAGCTTATCAGTCACAGGTTTTGTAGAGAGCAGCAGCCAGCCAGGTCCCTGTGCCTCCACAGTCCTCCTCCTGTGGATGCTGCCCAGCCCCACAGCTCCAGCCACTTCCCAGATGCAGCTCCAGCACCCAGCTAAGTCCAGAGACACCTACTTACCTGCTCTGCCAGCTATGCTGCCTTTGACAGTCACTACCTCTGATCAGGTATTACTAATGATTTTAATAACATGATATGTGATGGCAAGAAAAACCAATAAACCCTGATGTAAGATGCTTTTGTCACAATCTTGAGACTCCTGCTTGGAGCAGATGCCTTATTAGCCATTTAATTCTCAGCTCCATGGCAAGGCACTGTAATGAGAGGAAATATAAAATCAACAAGGCAGCTGCAACCTAGCTTCATGTTCTCTCTCAAATTTAATAGAGATTCATGAGGCTTTACACTAATGTGCTGAGAGAAAAGGATTACAGGCTTCTTGCACCTCGCTTGGGTCTAAGGGAGGTGAATATCAGCAATCAGCACACAGATGATAAATGTCTGGCGGAAGTTATTCCAAGACCCAACTGTATTAATATCAAACAAGGTGCTTCAGCTCATGTGATGTGTCCAGTCCAAGCCAACCTGTCTCAAAAGCATGACCTCAGAAGTAAAGGAGCAGATTGGTAACAGAGGACAGTGGTATCTGCTCTCTCCAGGCTGTGCAGGATCCATGCTGGCGCTTGTTACACCATGGGGCTTACAGCCCTTGCGCACTGGTGTCCCTGTGCCCTGAAGCCACTGTGCTGGCAGGCTGTGCCCATCCCACTGCCTCCCTGTCTCCTGCACATCAGCACAGGGCTCAGGGCAATGTCCCCAAGGGCATGATCAGACCCATGTTTCTTCCCTTTCCCTTTCCCCAGCATGCAGCTGATGGCTCCAGTTGCGCCCAAAAGCCACTGACCCAACTGATTTCACTGTGCCAGTACCACTCACTCAGTCACCATTTAGTTCCTTTAACTGCCATCTCTTGGGTGTTTCATGCAAGACAAAAAGCACCTGTGGCTGCTGGACTGTGATACTGAGCCCTCCACCTTCCATGTGTCCTCCTCTTCTTCTGCCCCACTCTTCAAATGCATTTTCCCATGGGGTTCCCAGGCTCCCATCACAGGCCCTGCCAGCAGCATTGCTGCCTGGGGGCAGCAGGAGCAGCTTGGGGTGTGCTGGGCACATTAACAGGTCTGGCTACTGAACTCAGGTCTGAGTCAGTGAGCTGTCAGGCCCAGCAGTGACACAGCAGCAGATGAGAGTCCCCTCATGCTACAAAACACAGCCTCTCTGGGAGGTAATGCCTCTGAAACAGGGTCCCCAGGTAAGTGGCCAAAGCACCAAACCCAAGTTCAAGAAGCATTTGGACAATGCTCTGAGGCACATGGTGGGACTTTTGAGGTATCCTGTGTAAGCCCAGGAGTAGGACTCAATGATCCTGATGGGTCCCTTCCAATGCAGATATCCTCTGATTCTCTGTGCTTTCCAGCACATAAGGAAAATTGACAACATTTTTACTTCAAAATGCAGTTCACTCTGATGAAAAGGAATGTACCTTAAGAAAGACATGCCGCTTGCATGCTATCTGTAGCCTCAGTAAGTCATAAAACTTGCTGCTATATATTTTCTTTACCAGGCAGGGAAACTTGGCTGCCATTCAGGAGTGTGACTGGGATGTAATGGTAGGATCCAGACCCAAAGCAACCTGGACTGTACTCACTGGTACAAAAACAGCCCTGAAAGGGCTCGACTGAGACCAGACTCTACCGTAGCAGTTACAGGATAGCTACTAAGAAAGAATCTTGGCCTTAAAAACCTTAATCAGGTAGCAGGCAGGAGACAGGAGTTATTTTTGCTCTGGCTTGTTGGTGTGGAAGCTGTTTGACAAAGGATGACATCAATTGCACAAACCTTGAGCTGAGCCAAGAGAGGAGCCTGAGGAATGATTCTGATTTCCTGTCAAACCTGCGATTCTCCTGTCGCAGTGTGAGCAGGTCAGGGCCACTGGCCATGCTGCATTTCCAGCTGTTAAATGTGGGCACATATGTTACATGAGCACACATCCAGAGCTGCTGTAAATAAAGCAGAGCATTACACAGGAGTTAATCCAGCGCTGTATTGCTGCTCAGGTCAAAGATACCGACCTGTTAATGCTCTGCACATCTCTTATTGAAAATAGTGGAGCAGATTTCACCTCAGCAGTATCCCCCCACAGAGCCAGCCTCTGTGCCCTCAGTGAATGATAATAGCTGATGCGCCACTGTCATTCCCATGCAGTAAAGCATGTTGGAAGCTGTTCCTCCCTCTTTGTTCTCAACATGGATCATTGCTCCTTCCAGCACTGCAAAAGCCAGACCAAAAGAAAAGCCAGTGGTTTCCCAGCAGAGGTGTTTCATAAATTTACCACTCTGCTGTGAGGAGATGCAGGCACAAACTGGCATCAGAGGCTCTCAAAGGCTTCAGGACTTGCTGTTGCTGGTGTGGAACAGATCCCCAGCAAGAAGAGGCCACCCCAATTAGCAACAGAAAGCACAGGACATTGGGCATGTTCAGTGCCAGCCAGGGCTGAGGGCACAACAAAAGCTTCTCTTCACTTACTTCTCCAGTTTATCAGAGAAAGAAGGGGTGCATTGTTGGTTTTCTACATCTGAGGTACTGTCAGCCTTAAGCCAACAAGATATCATGCAAGAATTATTTTGAGCAATTCAAGGTTAGTTTTTGTTGCTTTTTTCTTTAACTTTCCAGCAGCAATCCATTTTCATTTTGCACATGGACACATTCAATAGCGCAGGCACTGAGTGCTCTTAGGCAAAGCACAGGCAAGGATTCTGATAAAGAAAAAAAATCTGGGTTTTTGTCCAGTCTTTCAATTAACTTTGTTGGCAATCTGTAACAAAGAATTCATAAAAATCTTGAGGCGCTTTTTACAAGCAAGATGGAAAGTAGTTGGTTGGGTTTTTTTCCACCTTGCAGGAAATTCCCTTTTCTGTCTCTGAAGCAAGAGAAAACACATCAATAAAGAATGAATTTCCAAAAGTTTTCTTTGACTCAAAGACAACCTGAAATTATATAGCCTAATTCACTTCAAGCACCCCTGGCTCAGCCGTGCAAGTGTCATTCCCAGAGGCAAACGCTACGTTTCTGAATGACAATCCATTAGGCACCACCACAGTTCCGCTCCCTGCCTTCCCACACTGGGCTAGACTGCACATCCACTCGGTCTTCTCACCCCCTTGGCATGCCAAGTCCCTCAGCTCAGCTCTGACTGCTGGCACGAGCAGCAGGGTTGCCTATGAGCATCACCATCCCTTGATTTCTCTCCTATGCACCCAAAATCTCATAATACAGAAAGAAACCCAACCATTCCTGCTGCAAAATACCTGCAGAAAAAAGAGCTGGGAACTTTACTCCCTCCCTGCACTCCATCAGTGTCTTTCTCTGGGCCTCAAACACAAATGTGATGGATGTTACTGGGTAGCCCAGCAGGGATTGCAGTCACACCACCATCAGCTACCACTCTCCAAACATTTCAGTCTCATGAAAACCTGCCAGCAATTTCAGTGAATCTCTGGAGCTCTGGAGGGGATTTTGTTCCTGAGAAAGAGTCAGATGTCATTTCCTTCACAAGAAAAGAAAATGTCATAAAAAGGCACTTGAACTGCTCAGGTGGCCTCCAGGAGCCAGGAATGTGCCAGGTCACAGCAAACACCAAGAGGAGCACTGGTTTTGTCTTTGCTCAGATAGAAGCATTTGGAGAATGCGTAAACCACTGAATCAGGCTCCTGGCACACTGCTCTCAGTTCATCAGCCTATGGGAACTTATCAGCACATATAGAAGTATTTGTACAGGGGAGTGGGTGAATTTCTCCATTGAGTCACTCATCTCTGATCTCTCCCGCAAAAATTGTGTATATTGCTTCAATTATAGAGACATTGAAAGAAGATATGAGGGTCACCAGATATGCTGTCAATATCACACGTGTGGAGATGAAGGTGGCAGCCATTTGCCACTCACTGAAAGCTGTCAGGAATGTGACAGAACAACAGGGTCCTGAGAACATCAGATTCTGAGCATTGGCACTTACTGACAGGTTTTTGTCATGGAGGAGAGGGAAAAACAAAGCTCTGCTTTGGGACCTGATAAATGGAGGTCCCTGGAGCATTCCAGTAAGATCTGCAAGAGTAAAATAAACAGAGACTCCTGGACTTACATGAATTATGTATATAAAGAGCTTTTTGAGAAAACAGTTAATTTTCATAAGGGTAAGAACAGGAAGGCAGTAAGCTTTTGAAGGTGGTAACAATGGTATAAAGTGCTATGGGGATAGTCATGACTGCCTTTATTTTCCTGTTTATACATATCCACTCTTGCATCCATGAAAATTTATGCAGGCTTTTCCGTAGCAATGCTTTTTTCTCCTCGGACTTCTCCAGTTTCCCTGTTCCTGATCCCATTGTCCCTTGTAACTTTTCCTCATTGCTGCACCCCTGTCTGTTCCCTGTTACAAATTCTTCCCTCCTTTTGATCTCTTTCCCTGTCTGGGCTATCTTGGCAAGTGTAGGGTTTTCCCTTCAAGAAGCTTATATATTCTTAATGCTACTTGATGAACAGAATTCAAACTTAGTAGCCAAGAATGGAGCTGGGACACTCAAATTCATTGCTCAAAAGGTATCTCAAGCACAGCACCACCTCCTCCTACCAGCACTTAGGGACACTACCTTTCAGTATCAGCTTTCTGGATGTTAACATGCTTCTTATGACTCAAGAGTCTGCAAACACAGAGCACTGTTGCTCATGCTGACTTTCCTGGTGGCCCTGCAGCTTGGGGTACAAGCAGAGATATTGTGCTGATGTTCATAATAATGGCTGAATGCTGAGCCATATTCCAACAAGCTCCAAGCACTAACCAGTTTACTACCAAGGAGATGGAGATTCCATCACACCATCCATATGAGGCCGTGTCCCTCCCCGGAAAAAGCTGTTGTGTTCCTCAGTGAGTAGCTCGGAATAAAAAGAAAAGCGTACGTTTAAAGCCCAGCCTGCTGATTATCAAATTCATTGCTGGTTTGAGAGAACACAAGTTGAACAGAATTAATGAATTGCGCCAGCTGCAAAACTTCTGGCAGATGGAGTAGAAAAATTGCAGCCTGGGATGCTGGGAATGATCTTTACCTCTTTTGAAGGAGGTGTTTCTACAATGAATATATTTAGGTGACAAAAAACACTCTTGTGCAAAGACAATCTTGCTTTGAAATAATTATTTCAAACACAACAGCTCTTCAGAAGATCAAGAGGTAGGATTATAAAAATATCCCAGCACAGACCAATTGCTGATGAAGAAACAATGATTACTAAGGCTCAGCTTTCACTTTTTTTTTGTATTAGATAGACACTATTTACAGCCCTGAAAACTCCATGTTTCAAGATCTGAGATGACATTTTTAGCTATGCATTAATCTTTTTGGTTCACATCAACCACGATCATCTGTTAAGCCAATAGTTATCTTCCCTACCTATCTCTGAGATGCCCTGAATGAACCCATCAGTCAAGGAAGTCTTCAGCACTCGTGATGTTGGGAAGAAGAAAAGTCACACACAGATCAGAGGGAATCAGGTGGGAAAGGTTTCTTTATCCATCATTATTGAGCTTGTTTTGTTAATCAAAGTATAAACTTATCTCCTTATCTATGTGAAGGTATTTAAGATGCAGAGCCAAAGAAAACTGCTGTACCATATTATGTGCATTTACTGTTCAGATTTCAAAAGCCAAGCATTTAATCTATTCAAAAGTAAGTCCAAAGGCAATTTCAGCAGTAGGATACAGCTGAAAATTGGGTAAGCTAAGTTCTAGAAAAGGTTAGAGAAGTCTTATGCAGAATCTCTGGCACTAGTAAACCTTGGTCCACATCTGCACTACCCCAAGTGCATTTCTTATCGAATGCTGTGATCACACAACAGGGGTGCAGACACCTTGGTGTAGGATTGCACCTGCATTCCAGTGCAGTCTACAGTTTTTAACCTCATTGCACAGTAAAACAAATATATGATCTCAGAAGTAGAGAGTAGCTATCTGCAACCATACAGTACAACCCAGCATCACACTACATTCTCTCTAGGTCTCAGTTTAAGCTTTTCTTTCTTGTCACCTCTGAGCTATGCTGAAAGGTTGCAGAAAAAACACACTGCCCTTAAGCCCCTGGTTCTGCACCACTGAACAAAGCAAAGAAGTGAAACTACCTTGATTTTTCTTACACAGCACCAGAGTGATCCATACATCACATAAGGACACAGACGGAGAGCTGAGATCAGTACATGCTCCCACCTAAAGCCGGCCAAATGTTCTGGCTATGCCACGGTTCTGCTTTACTTCTAGAGTTCCAAAATCTTCAGCTTCATTTTTCCCTCTTTCAGTTGCCCTGCTTGTCATGTTAATATGCTGTTATAAGGAATAAAACTTCAACCTCCTGGTCAGGAAGCATGCAGTCTGAGAGTATAGTGACAGATGACAAGCACATTTTGTGAACAGTTGCTAACTATCAAAGCCTTTTGATAATATTTATCCAAATAAACTAACAGGTAGAAAGCTCAGTGCAATTAGCAGAAGTGCCCAAGGCTTGATGCTGTGCACTTGGACAGAGTTTAATTAGTGACACAGCAACATTTTTGTACAAATCCTGACAATTAAAGCCAGCAGCTAATAACATTTACAATGCTAGGCTAAACTGTGCCCAGATAAAAATCGTAATGAATATAATTAAAACTTAAGCCATAACACAGATTTCTAAAGGCACTTGCAAATCTCTCTGACCAGCAACATTTGAGAACAGCAGAGCTGTGTGCGGACAGAGTTCAGGTTATATTTTGGTTGTGGGAGAATTGCTTTGTTATTTTTCTTTTTTCTTTATCTCAAAAAGCAGAAATACTTCTATATTTTGTAGCAGCCAACACAGGAGAAACAGCACACCAATAAAGAACCCTTCTTCATTCCTTTACTTGTAATTTCTGCACTCCTGTTGTTGCCTGCGGCCTCACAAGAATCCTTCCAGCCAGGAGCAGCACGCCAACAAGGACACACTAACGTACTGTCCTCCTTCATCCACAGAGGATGCAGGCTGAAGGACAAGACAGATGAACTCCTCTCCCTGCAAGCCAACAAGGCAGTGACAACCTGCAGGAAGAGGGGGGAAGCACTCACAGGATCCTCCAGTCCTTGACAACAGCAACTCCCTTGAGCCTGCTAGTGGGAACCTGTGTCCCTCTCCAATCAAGCTTTTGTTATGAACATAGGGTCGATAAAGGTAACAGTAGATTCTGAAATTTGGAGCTCCTCTTTCTCACCAAGTTTTGTTACAAAAACTTCAAGCAATGTAATTTAAAATATTACAAAGAAAAGGCAAATCCCTCCACTTTTTCTGCAGCAGCAGAGAGCTTTTGCCTTCCCTTTGGTGAGAGTAAGTATTTCTGCAGAACATCTTTCAGTACTACTCCAAGGGAATGAGATGGTTATTTTCAATAACAGCACCAGCCCCTGTCCCTGTTTCCCACTCCATGCAGCATGTCATGAACTTCACAAGTAAAAATAATTAAAAAAAACATTTACAGCAAGGAATTAGCCTGTTATGGTTTTGGTTGATATGGAGAATCAAAAGGGCAGACTGGCACCATGCAACAAATTAGCTGCTTAATATATTCATTTTTTCCCTTTTGAGTTTTCATGGGCACTTCTAGACACTGCAGAGGCTCATCCTTCAGACAGCCCAATTAAAAAGAAACATTCAGTGAATCAGTGTTCAATACAGCACTGTTTACAGCATTTTTCCTTGTTATTTCAGGACATAAATGGTTGATAGAATAAAACCCAATCAATTTCATTTGCTGGTCATGGGGCTCACTTTCTCTCCATATGCAGGCTGCCGCCCTTTTTGAGAGAAAAACTTTGGTGTCGCAATGTGTTTCATTTTCTTCATAAAACCAGGGTTCCAGGTAGCTGTGGTTACAGTCACACTTGAACCAGGCCTATGCACTTTAAGACTTAACCCATAGCTGTCCCTCCTCTCTTAAAAGAATTGAAGTCTGCTGAATCTTTCAGTTGTCAGCAGTGCTTTCTGAAAGCAGTCTTGAAGTTGTTTGTCCCATAAGCCAGTAAGAGCTCAATGCCAGTGTGAAGAGCAGATGCAGCAAACAGAGGCAAGATCTTGTACAATTTATCTTTACAGTGGAACAGCACCACATCCTCTCCTCCCCAGCCCTGGGCTGGCAGTGAATGGCCTCATCCCCAACAGGTACTACCTTAACCTTTATTTTCATACTGCTTTGACTGGTAAATAAGGAACACTTCTGTTTTCCTGCCATTGTCTCCAGCTCTGCCTAACAAACCCACATATGGAACTCAAATTACAACTGCCTTCCAGAAAGCAGCCACCTCTACACAACATCATTTAATAAGTCAAATGATCATCTGGAATGCTTTCCAGAGAGTTGAGCTACGCGCTGAACACTGAAATACCCCTCTAAGAAGGTGGAGGAAAGGAAGTATGATTCACGTCATTATTATTTATTGGCAGATAATTCACAGTCCTGGGCACTGTGGTACAGACAGAAGAATTTGGAAGGCTTTTTAGAAAGAGCCCCTTCTGCCAAGTTCAGGCGTTTTCAAGGAGGTTCTGCACAACTTCCCCACTATTAATTTCTGCCGAGGCACTAGACAGCGTATGAAGATATTTGTACAACAGACTGAACAAGATTTTGGCTGAACTCAAACTATGTGATATGAACAGAAAAGTAACTATGTAAGAATAAGTAATGGGAAGCTGTTTCTTAAGGTAACAGGTCATTTATAGAAGACTGTTGAGAAGATGCTTTTGTGCTGCTGACAATGCCCGAATGAAATCAGAGACTCTTCAGTGACTTTACAGAAACTGCAGATAGAGCCTGCTTTGCTGAAGCATTTATTAAGGTGTAAAACTCATTACTAGCAAAGGGCTAAAAGCTGTAAAACTTTGGTCTTGAAAGTTCTAGTGTTCAGATGATGAAAGACCTTGAAGAACTGCATTTTGAAAGAGCTGTCCGGTTCACAGTTAGAACGGAGCTTTCATTAGAAACACAGAAATCCAGGATAAGGTACTACTTTAAATCCTTAGGATTATTTTACAGGGAACAGGAAAAGAAAACTCTGAGATCCACAGAAATGCCAGTTTCCCTGCAGTGAGGCGTCATATCTGCCACTCTGTGCTGTCTGGGGAGATCAGCACCTGCCCTCCTCGGGTCTTGCATACTGGGATTGCTTTTACCCAAGCAGGCAGCTCTATCTGTAACACTGTCAAGTATCAACAAGAACTCATCTTACTTCCTATGCAGAGATCATCATTTTAACACTCAGTGTAAAGAGAAAAATGAGTTTGCCAGCAGGCAACCATTGCACGTGAAGCCATTTTTTCCTTATCAGAGAAAACTCCTACCACATCTTCTGAGGAAAGTGTGGCAGCAAGCCAGAGACAGCAGATTATCACCATCACTTTTAAAACAGTCTAGCAGAGCTTTATATAATGTTTGTCATGCTATGTGTTCAGGATTAATTGTTGCCAAGAGATTATCATCTTCATCCAAATTAAAGATATTAAGTTAATACCAGGGAAGCTTCAAGTACCCTGAAAGTAAAAATGGATTTTTTATAAATGCTCACAACTTACTTTAAGATTTCAGAAAATGCAGTAGGGTGAATATACCTCCTCTGTAATCCAGAGCAGGGAAAATTAAGGCAAAAAGCAAAGACATGTTTTGCATCTAGATTTATCAGGAATCCTTCGATGGTTCAAACCGAGTAACAACAGCAATACCACTGCAGCTGCTACCAGAAAGACCAAAAGCTCATCAGCATGCAGGCAGATTTTAGTTTCCAACCAAATGCTCCAATAAAGCCTTTCCTTTTACATGTAATATTTCACTGAACTACACTTCTGTGCTGAAAGGATCTGTCTAAAAGCAAAACAAGATATTCAGATCGTATTTGCATTTAAATCACAAATGGAAAAATAAACACTAAACTTTTAAGATCTGCATTTATAGAATTTCAAACAAATTTTCATGATATAGCCAAGTTATTTTCATCTTATAAATTAATAATCTTGAATTAGTGCAATGATGTATTTTATGCTTTCAGATCATAATGGCAAACGGAAAACTAGCAAAGAAGATGCCATAGCAGTTTACTAACCTCTATCTACAAGTCTTTTATTTCTTTGCTTAATATAATTAGTTGTTGGCTAGGGGTGGAAGAAGAATAGGTAATAAATGCAATTTATTAAGTAGGAATTTAATTAAATGGGATTTCCTAATAAAACATCTTCCCAAAATATAACAGTCATTGCCTTAAATCCAAAAAAGCATTTATTCTAAATGCCATCATTTGTTGCCCCACTGAAAAATGAAGAATATAATTTTGATGTTTCTAATGCATGAAGTTTACAAGTGAGAACATGTATGTTCCTTCTAAGAGAAAGAGAAAAGATAGGCTATTACAGACAAAAAAGCCCTTCCAAAGTTGTTTGGAAATCCAATATTAACATTCCAAGTTCTAGTTCGTTATACTTATGCAGAGGATATTAATAACTCAAAGTACTTACAGCTCAAGAGCTGCTTAATTACTGTATTTCACTGAATTTAAAGCAAAGCAATCTCACGATATGTAGTTTTCAGACAACTGAGAAACTTGGAAAACCAAAACTAGTTACTGACAATTCAAGAGCTGCCACAGTGCTTTCCTCATGGCTACTCAGAGCCTGCTTTTCTCCAACCAAAGTGCTTCTGATTTTTTAACTCCCTGTTACAGCAATCTTGTGTATTTCCCACCAGAAAAAAAGATTCTGGCAATAGAGCCAGGTGATCCAGGACCTTTTTAGGCCTGTTGGTGCGTGGAAACGTGGCAAGGAATTAAGTATATACAGTTTTGTGGATGGGAGGTGGGCTGCGAGGTGCCATGTGATCCAGAACCGGACCCGTGGTCCCAGACGCTTAGGGATCATGCTGCAAATTCATACCTGGAAAACAGACATGTGAAAATTTCCCAGCTGGAAGTTTTTAAGACACTTTCCTGATACTGGTCACATGTTCTCCTGATATACCAGGCACCTGAAACCGTACTCACTGTATCACAAGCTCTGTGCTGTATTTGCAAGTAGCTACAATACAGCCAGTGCCTGTGGTGACACCAAAAAGCCCCACTGCTTTCCAAATGTGAAATTATTCTGGTAAAGCAGTTCAAACCCTTTTAAAGCCCCTTATTTTTTAGAAAAAAATAGCATCATGAAAACACTACTACTTTTTAGAGCATACAGCTCCCCATGAGACTGCTAGATGCAAACAAACCTCAGTAAAAAAATAATGACTGTATAAAAGTGCAGTTTAATCTAAATTTTTCTGGAGCTAAACACTCCATCTCCTGACATATCACAAAAGGGATTAAGGAAAAGAAAAAAGAGAAGACTAGAAGACTTGCTCATAGAAAGAGAAAATGTTCTGAGAAGTCATAAAAGCAACAACCTTCCCAAAGAGAATGAATCTGCAAAGCAGCAGCCAAACAAGCTGCCCAGTCTATTTAATCAAAGATCTGGGATGTTTTCCTATTACTTGGCAAACAACTTGCATCCAAGCTGCCAATTATTTAACCATGGTGGGACTTTTAACTCCATTTAGGGGAGAAAAATACAGCTGCTGTAAATTTCAACACTGCACAACAACCCACAATAGCTGTCTTGAAATCTACTTTATGTCCTTTTTTATCTCTGCTAGTACTGTTTCATCAACTGGTGCAGATGAAATGGTGCCTCTCTGGTACTGGTTGAAAGTTATTTTCATCCTAGTCAAAACACTGCAAATAATTTTGAAATAATTAGGTAAGTGGTGGATAACATCATTCTACATGATGATTTAGATGGCTATGTTTCATCACAGGTTATGAGCACAGTATTTCTTTGCATCAGACCCAGCATTTTGTGTTGTTTGTATGAATTCTACTAATTATTAACCAAAAATTGAAAAGAAACCTGATCTATTACGATTCCCAATGGCTTAAATACTGTGCCTGCATTTCAAGAGAGCAAGTGGCATGCCAGAGACCATTTAGACCATCATGTTACTGAAAATTCAAATTATATCAACACTGCTTCTCCTCCCCCTGCTTTGAACAACAAGATTTTTGCATTAAGGTTGTTTATTTGTGTCATTCTATTGAAATCATTTACCAACTGGTCTACGAGGAAGTGTGAACTTTAATTTTTATAATTTGTTTCCAACCTCCACCTACTAAAATAAAATCTGAGAAAATCAGGACAGTGAGTCACTAAACCCAGAATCTTTCTGACTATAGATCACAGACTTTTTCAGGGATCAGTAAAAGCCACAATTCCATTCTCTATGGAATTAGACAATTGCTAATAATGGCGCGCCTTTTGAATATAACCAACCATTACAAAGCAGGCTTTGGTAAAAATCCACTCATTTTTTGGTACTAATTTTAAGAGCATTTAAATTAAAATATTAAAAGAGTCTCAGTGTGCAAAAAAGAATGCATAATAAACAAATGTGCAATTTTACTGAAGACACAAACTTCCTGAAAAAAGTTAGTAAGTCTATGTCAATGAAATACAAGTTAGTAAATATCTTTTTCAACAGTATGTTAAATCAGAAAAATGCTGGATTTCTATGCAGGATGCCTGATGAATATCCAAAAATATCCTCTTTTCTGTACCTAAGTAGAGAGAACAAGGTACACTAAGACAATGCAGCTACTGACTGTTGCCATCTTATTGTAAATCTCCCATACCTTCTCATTGATTTCTCATCTGGAGCACCTCACAGCACAGCCAACAAACGCCAACTCTCTCCTCACCCAGCCAACCCACTCTTTTATAGCACTCGTCTTCTTACTGGACACACCTGTGGCCTATTAAGAGCAGGCCTGTTCCTAATCTTTGGTGATTAGTACAGCTGCAACTCCTCAGGTGTGAGACTATCTTCTGCACTATATTTTCTTACATTCTATCCCTCCACAACTGACCATTACTTACTGACTTTAAAGGGCCAACCCCTCATATGGAGGCTCAAAGATCTTTCTAACTCATGGACAGAAAATCATGAATTTTGCCTCAATTCAAAATCATGAATTTTGCCTTGTTCAAAAACTGTCTGCTACTGACATCCAAGTATACAAGCATTTTTCTGAGATATCCTGTGCATGAAGAAAGATAAACAGAATTTCTCAGCTTAAGGTGGTCAGCAGGAAAGACAGCTGTCAAATTAAAAACAGAAAATAATAAAAAACCAATTAATTTGTAACAAAATTAACTGCAAACAATTAAGGACTCCACAAAAACTCTAGCTAATGAAAGATGTTTCCTTCTTTATTATTGTGTAATACTTTTCACAGAAACATAGTATTTACAAATATACACATACAGACTGCTGATCATAAAATGTTATCGAAGAATTAGTCAAAAAAATCAATTTACAAAACCCAAAAACTTTTCAAAGATATTCTGGCTGAAAAATTTAATGAAATCTCAAGGAGATGCTTCTGTACAGAAAGACAGGTTTTAGCTTCTCGAGTTCTGGTAAATTATGCGAGTTGTGAACCAAGTGAGCCAAACTCAGCTGTACATTTGAGATGAGGCAGTTCTTTTCCAATTGTTCTTTTCATACAATTTATTGATGGTCAGCTCCAAGAGGTCTCAGGAGGCACTGGTCTGGATGTTTTTGGAAGCTGCAAGCATTGCTCTCACTTTGGCCATAAGATCCTGTAGACAATAAAAGGAAAATGATCAAACATGTCTGATGTTTGAACAGAGCTAAAACACATGACTGAAAAACTCCACCTGAAAGGGTTAGTGTGCATTCCAGTCATGTGGGATACTTGGACTCATGACTATCAAATGTTTAGCTCCTAGGCTAAATGAGTCAAATAATTTGGAGAAAGTTCCTATGACAGCAACTGAATTCTGGTTTTACCAGAATGCAACAGTGCTCTGCATAAATATATCAAGCAGTTTCTACACAACAAAGCACAGAAATCATATCAATTGGAATAGAAAAACTATGACCACATCTTCAAAGAAATCCTGTAATGAACACACAATTACTAACCACTGGAGGTTTAAAATGGGAAAAAAGAAAAGAGAAAAAGAGAGAGAGCTGGTAAGAAAAGAATGTAACAATTACTCTAAAACAAATTTTTTTCCTTGGTTTGTAAATCTGAACCAAAAATTTACACAGCAGAGGCATTTTCTCATATGACAGTGACTGTAAAAGCAAACAGACTCTCAGTCTTGTCTGAGCAGCCAGTTGGAACAGCATTACAAAAAGAAATGAAATTTCATGTAAATGGCATTGAATAACTGGGTTGCAAAAAATGATGACAAAATAAAAAGTGTGTATATCAGTAACAAATCTGAGTTACTTAAACATTTGTTCACAAAGGCAACATAAATTAACTCCTTAGTGCTTTTAAAGTGTTTTGCATCTGAAGTTCTCAACACCAGAGGGGAATTTAGCATCATTATTCCTTCTGCTTTACAGATGGAAGGATCTGAATGAGAAAAAATACTGACTTGGTTAGGGTCAGGCAGGACAATGGCAGCACAACAATTTAATAATTAGTTAAATTCCATTTTTGGAGCCCTTAATGATAAAGAGATGCTTAACTCATCTCTATTGGGAAATATCTTACAAAATTCATCTAAGTTTCATTCCTATTTTTTACTTTTTGCAAATAGCAACCAAGAGCTGTATTTTGCTTCAGTAACCATTCCTTCTCTTACAGCTGTACTTTAAACAAGCAGTCTAATACTAAAATAGGAAATGCTATGCCATAAGCAACATTTAACCCAAAAATGCATAAAGCAATGATCTTTGAAGGGTATATGTGTTTGAAGGGTGGGATGTTAACTCTCCTTTGAAGACCGTGCTGTAGTTTGTATCTCATTTCTCATACTATGACTTCCCATGCATTTGTTTGGTAGCATAAGAAATGCTGTGATTTTAACACTCCTTTTTCTTCCTCTGCTGCCTATAGTTGTTATTTTTCCTGAATAATCTTGTTTAGGGTTTGTCATAAGAAATGGATCAAATTTTGTATGTAAGGTACTAGACCGCAAGTATCAATTTCCAACTACCACTATTTCCATAGCAGAACTATATTTTTGAACAGTATCTATTTATTGAAAGAATAACTTATCCACTGAAAAAACATCAGACTATAAAAAGCAGCTCTGATTTTCTACTGTGAATTTTTCAAAGCATAATTAAGACAACTTTCCCTTTAAAGCTGGCTTATCCAATTGAAAAAAGTTAAATATTTCCTTCTTCCATGAAACTTGTGAAGAGCTCTACATGGTAAGATGGGCTGTTGATAAAGGGAGTATTGCAGCATAACATGGACTTTAGCATCTTTACAGTGGATACAACTGCAGCCTAATGAATTTAGCTTGGTCTTTAGAGGCTTGATGAAAACTGAAAGGACAGCACCTAGGGAAGTAACAACACCGTTGCTCCCATAAGCAAACAGATTAAAAAAGACAGTGAACATGTCTCTACATCATACGCGAAGTTCACAATTGCCCAATGTGGTAAGAGAAAAAAGCAATATGTTGGACATACTTAATTACTCTGAATTTGCCCATTTGTACCTGAGTGATTTTACTCTGCACTGATGACACAATTGCTGAAGAGATTTGGCCATCTTTTTCCTGAGAAACTCCCCTAAAAAATAAAATCAGCAATTTATAGTAAAAGTTTTGAAAATGCATTTCACTCCCCATCTTGATTTGGGTTTTATTGTACATGTTTCTCCTATGTTAGTCAACAGCTCTCTCAGTCAACCAGAGAATGTAAGTCAGGGTCAGAAAAATCACTTGTACAACTGCTCCGACAAATCTGAATAGCAGCTTGAGAATTTTTAACAAGGATGTTCTATATTCTAGAAATAATTTCATCATGAATCTTGACACATGTTATAATTCAAACCACTCTATTAAAGTTCTACTTCAAAGAGTTATCCCATTTCATGAAAGCTTCCAATTTCCAACTTAGAAATAGGTTGCAGAATTTTCTGCACCAGTTTTCCTGTAAGGTTGAGAAATTTACTCCAGAAAGCAAAAGAGACCCAATATGTTTATCAGACTGATTCAGATAGTGCTGTGCTCCCAGTGACTTTTACTTTTGATAAGCACACATTGCACACACACAGAGCTCCTCCCCCCACGACTCTGGTCACAGACACCCTGACAGTCAAGAGGCAGCAGCACTGCAGTAGGACACTAAGAGAGTACGGTACCTGGAGCGTTCCTGGCTGGATTCCCTGCTCTCCACAGGAGAGACACTAGTTGAATGTACAGAATTTTTGTGTGTAGATGGTTTGCCTGGTGACATGGATGGTGAGGGAGACCTTGCTCTGGATTTAGTACGTGATCTAGACCGCCTTTTCTTCTTCTTTTCATGGGGACTTCTGTGAGAAGAAAATATTTTAGTGAAGAATATTTAAAGCAATATTACACTAGCTACACTGAAGTTACTTGGCCCACTTCTGTTTCTCTTGCACTCAGCAAGCATTAGTCTTACCCAATACCGCACATTTATGGCTGAACAAAATACTTTATCAGAAGCTCTTTTTAATATACTACATTAGGAAACTTCTGGTTCCTGAGGTTCTCAGTTGGAATGCAGGACAACAACAAAAAGCCTTTCACTGGAGATTTGCAGAATAATTTTGCTAGAGGGAAGTTCCTTCCCAAACAACAACAGACACTAAGGATGCAACAAGAAAAGTGAGAGTTTATATCCCTTACAATTTTCCTAGCTCATAAAATAAACAAAACATGGAATCATGGCTATGTGAAATATCTATAAGGCAAATCCAGTTTGTTTGGTTTTTAAAACAAAAAAAAAAAAAACCTCCCCTTTCTTTGTGATCCAACCTGCAATGCAACAAACCACAGGATCAAAATTTTAAATGAGATGGTGTACTGCACTCAGACTAATCTGGACCTAACAGTGTGCCTAAGTGAGAATTTCCATGTTTCAGACCTGGAAATTAGATCCACAAATGTTTGTCAATATGGAAGCTGAAACAAAGGACTTATGAGTACCTGGTGTGTTCATTACTGACAGAAGGGAACAGAGATAGTCACCACGTAAGCCAATATTAAGTTCAAAGATAATTCAATTAGTAATGTATTAAAGATGAAACTAGTGAATCTTTTCACCTGGCTATGAACTTATGTCTGTATGATTTACGCACTACTATTGATATTACTATAATTAGAATAACTAGAGTGATGCCTTAATTAGAGGTAGGCAATATCTCACTATAAGCATCCCTCTCTAGTATGCACTCCTAGAAGTCTATTCAGAGCAATGTTCTTGAAGCTTCTAGAACATCTTAGAACACTAAAACTTTTAGCCACCTTTTAAATATCATATTATTCATTCCTTTACTTTGAATTTTTGTCGGAATTTTCTACTTTAAAAGGTGCTATACTGTAACGCATTGAATTTCCATATAAACAGCGTACAACTCTGAACCTTAGAATTTACCCCACCATTTTTTATACAGAGATCTATTATATTTTATATAGAGACATAATACATATATTTTTATATAGAGAAAACACTCAAGATTTAAAATTGCAAAACCTCCTTACACTTTTCTTGAATAAAAAATTATTAAGTGGCAGACAAAAAACCCCACAGCCTCTAACATTTTCATGACTACACAAAATCATCAACTACAAAGTCAGTTATTCCTTGACTAGCTATGTACTTTATTCGCTTTGTTTCTTTAAACATCCTCACATAACCAAGCTGTGAACAGATCTCATATTTGACTCTTGAAAATCTTGGCAAATATTTGTCATGCAAGAAAAGTATTTTACTGTAAGCTTTTTCAGTGTTTTTCATCTCAGACTACAACGAACAAATAGAACAGCTGAATGATGAAGAAATCTGTTCCATAATTCAACACGGAAACTGGTCCATCACATTTTTACTTGAAAATTTAACATGTCAGGGCTGAAAGAGTTTCTGATTTAATTTCTGCAATCAGAGCTGCAAAATATCCTTATCTATGTTTAACTACATTTTACTCCTTCTTCAGTCTACATCTTCTGTACTTACTGCCATATTTTATTGTGCCACTTCCTGGTTTCCTGTTTGACGCCTAACAGAAGTTTAAAATTTTGACCTATATAGCAATATTATTACCAATTACCAACTTATAATTTACAACTTGGAGTAGCAAAATTCTAATTCAGCATTTATAGTTTTAAATGCTGAATGCATTTAAAGCAGCAGACACACCAACACAGCATTAAGAACAGCATGGAGATGTGAAAAAAGCGTATTTTGTGCATTTATAGGAAAACAAATATTTTAAGCTTCCATATTTTCCGCTTAACCCAATTTGCATTAATTCCACAGGAGCCTCTATTACCTTCATTTGATGAATGTAAAAACTAAATCATTTGAAGTATACTTAGGAAGTTCTCAATTATACCTACCACACATCAATTAATTACAGGCTATCAAGAGACGTTGTCACAAGAAACAAAAGAATTTTTTAAATGAAGCTGAAAGTGATCTCTTTCTTTCTTATTCCACAAGAAATATGGAGAAAGAAGTTGAAGAATAAATGCCATTTTGATTATAATAGTTTAAGAGTGACTGTATGCAGGATGCTCTCAAAATGACACCATGATTCATACTTCACATTCCAGTCTGCCAGTAAAACAACTGTTAAATAACTGTTTGCTAAATCAGTTGCCCTTATGCAGATATGATGTGATGTCAAGAAAGCTGACATCATAGTTATGCTATGACTTGTACAGAGGTCATACACCTTGCACAATCACAGCATGAGAAAATGACCCAAAAAGAGGGAAATATGAAACTCCCAGTGAAATCTGAACTCTCATGGCCAGCAAACAGCAATGTATTAACATCCACCAATTAGATTGTACAGCTGCTGTTCAAACATATGCAAGAACAGGGAAGAACAACAAGTGCGTCCATATTTTTTTTCTCCCGAAAAAGTGTTTTTCTATCAAAATAAATCTCCAGAACATACAAAGGACACAATGGTTAAGTTCTAGCTAAGGAGTCTACAATCCATCAGGCTGTTAGGATGCCAAGACCCCACTGTCCAGGACCAGGAGCCCTTACTTGGAGCGGGGCCGTTTCCTGCTGTTCCCAGGACTATTGCTGATGCGATATGCTGTGGGAACGCTTCTCTCATCTCTCCGCCGTTCTGGTGTGTGAGCCCTTCTCCGGGGTGACCTTGATCGTGACCTGAGGAGAGAAAAAACATTCAAAAGTTTGCTTTTTGTTATTTATTTCAAAACTTTTACTTCAGTGGAATTGTGCTTCACCAAATGCAAATAGCTATTTTATACCAACATGGTGCATTTAGTCTCCAAGACTTGTCAGCTACATAAAAATTTCTTGCCTATCCAAGACATTTGAGATGAATTTTCATTGCTTTTCATGCCCAATAAGGGGCTAAAAAAAGGAATTATTTTTTGGTCTTGTCTGCTATGACAACTTCTGTATTATTTGATGGAAAAACTTGTTTTTAGTCTAGCCACCTTTTGTGGCAACACATGTTGCTAAAATTGGTATGCAGAAATCAAATTTGCACAAAGCCTGGGATTGGCAGACCTGACCTTGTCTTCTTAAATTAGTGGTGTGCTTCTAGAACTGATGTCTCACAGAGATAAATGCACATTCTTGATGCAGTGGCTGTCGAACACTGACAAGTCCAGGAAATGTCCTGGATGCTGCAGAACAATCCTAGCACACCCAATATTTTCACCAGTGCAAGTGACCAACAACCCATTATCAGTGTTGTTTGGCACTAGCACTTTGACTTGAAATATTTTTCCTAGAAAAGTGAGGAGAACAAGAAGGGAAAATAGAAAGCATGCCCAGTTAAGATCAGAGAGCTTCAGGTTCACATAATATAGATAATATATATACACACCTACAAGGTCCTGAGCCATTTCTGTTACACCTACAACAAAAAAGCCCAACTGAAAAGAAATAATCTCAATGGCAGATAACTGTTGCAAATTAACTGCTTTGACACTTATAAAATCTGATCTTTACCAAGCCATTCAGAAGGATTAAAAAAAAGGAAAAAACCAACAGATTATAAAACTTGGGTTCAGTCAGACACCTTGACATTTTACCAGGATCTCCCTCAAAAGAGCTCCAGCAGTCAAATCTTTTCATTGCCCAAGTTGCCTGATAATTTTTCCACTCTGCTGCTGCTGCCACTGATGAGCTGCTCAGACTCGGCTCCATGCTCAGTGTCGCTGTGGATGCTGTGAGTCTGTGATATGGAGGCACACACTTCACATCCAGACTAAAATGTCCTAGTTTTGGTATTAACTAGAATCCTGAAAAGGCTTAGTCCCTTAACCAAAAGCTGAACTTTAGTGAAACACGCCTGTATGGACCAGCCTAAAAAAGTCCAAACAATCAGAAAGAAAAAGACATTAGCTTTATTTTTATGAACTGACATTTGTGGTTCTACAGCATTCTTCCAATCACCAAATATTAAGAACTTTGGCCATTTGCTCCAAACAATTAGAAGACAGCTAATCAGTTTTACTGCAATATGTAAATTGTAACTTTCGTTAGACTGTAATTCCAGAAGGCACTTTGTTCCTTTATGACTTATGCTTAGAAGGGTCCCAAAAGTTCAAAGGGTTATGAAGCTTGGCATGTCTCATTACAAAACTGGAATTAAAATTATGTGACTAGACACTGCCTCAGCAATAAGAAAATCACTTTTGTAGGAGAAAAAAACCCCAACACCAAACAATCTTTTTTAACAAAGAACAGCTACTTCCAAGTCTACTGATATACTGAGGCAAAAAGGCTCACAGAAACTCCCACACAGGTGCACCCTATCCAAACTTACCGCAAAGTATCCTGTTAACAAAATATACAACCAATTACTGCAAATATTCATTAACTGGATATATTATGTGCTTTAGTACTACTCCATTACTAAACAGTATAAAGTAAAGCAGCAATACTGAAAAGAAGTTTAGACTTTCCATCTCTAGTTCAAAATGAACATCCAAATTTCACCAAATCAAATCACTTCCCTTCATCTCCTCTGACACCCAGCATCACCGCCAGAAACAGCTCAGACCCAATTCTTTAACGGTGCTTTGAAGCCCATGAGAAATAAAAACAGTGATTTAGTATTTACTACACTTAATACTAAGATACCAAAACCTTTGTTTTCCAAGACAGATTTAATAAATATGCCCATCTTTGATATCAAGTACTTACTTGTAATAACTAATTACCTCTCTGGGAATGACAGGTCTGTTCTGCAGTACCTTAGAGAACTCTGGGACACTGTTTACTGTGTACTTGGCTTGCTTAATCTGTCATGTAGGTCTAGAATTAAAATTGCATGACACCAAGCTTTATAGGACTAATTTTGTTCCAGAAAATAACAAGCATTTATACAGAGAATTGCCGTTAGCACACCACATGCTACAATTAAGCTAGTATTATCTGGGTTCTCTATATAGCTATGATTTTTTTAAACTTGTTTCTGTAAAATAGGTTTGGCTGTTAACCTGAGAAATGAATATGCAAAACATGCTCTGAATCAACTTCATGTTATTGGAACAGAATTTTTCAACTTTATTACAGCTGAAGATGCATAATATAAGAAATGCAACAGTTTCAAAATTGTATCTTATGACCAAAGACTACTCTTAAATGCAGCAGAGCCTCTAAGCCTCTAACAATGCAAAAATAAATGATAAGCAAGTGATGTAAAATGCTATACAAAGAAGTATACTGCAAAGTTCATTTGTGGGATTCCTAAGCACAATATGCATTTTGGAAAAAAAGAATAAGATGATAAACCAAAAAGGAAGAGCTTACAAAGTATCCTGAACATTCCTTGAATAAAAAGCAAAGAATGTTATTGCAAATTTTGATGTTTATCTACACTTCCCACATTTTATTCCCCAGTAACTTATCACAATAAGTTATATGGCAAAGATAATTTTTAATCTGTATTTTGAACAGATTAAAATAAGGCAACATCATTAGACTGGGGCATTCAAATACTGCACAGATACTCAAAATAGGGCTGTTTCAAAGTAATTTAGCATCACTGTCCACACAGTAATGACTGTCTCCAAGCGCCATCCACTTAATACACAATGAACATATCAACATCGAGAAACAGTTTACACTTTATTCCAGGAGAGGATGGCTCTTTACGAAACTATTCATTCAGCTGAAAGCTGTAATATCCAGTGCTTTGGGAAGCTAGGGAAGAAAACTGTTCTAGGTGAAGCTGAAGAATAGCGTTCTAAGGAAAACTGATTAGCAAAGATATGTGAAACATGCCAAGCTTTGAATGAAGCAACACAATGCACTGAAATTATTTTATCTGAAACAACAGTAAAATAAGAACAAATAATAATAATGATAAAAAAGACCAGTAATATCTTCCATCTAGGCAATAACATGAGCCTTTTTGTGGCAATTATTAAGATAAGGTACTATTTTTGCCTAAACATTTGAGAATCAAAATACATCAGTATCTAAAAGGGTTATGAATCAGCCTCTTGCTCTTGATTATTCAACAATTTTTCTGTTTCAGGAGCAAGAGCTCTAACTTTGGAAATACAGTATGTTAAGGCATAGCAAACACCTCCAATAAAGCACACCTTCAATCATCACCATTTCTTCTTCAAGGCCTTTCCTGTTCAGCTCTAACTTCTATGAAGTTAAAATATGCAAAATGTTTTCAGTGCAAAATCTGGTGCTGTTTTTCTAAATAATTTAAAAATTCAGCCAGCCAGCATCAAGTTTATTAGACTTCTGAGATTTCAGAATTCAACAGCTCCTCAAGGAAATATCTAACCAAATTTAATCAGGTGTTGTGGTGATTCATGATTTTCATGCTGTTGTGAACTTGTCATTTGATTTGTCCCAGGAGGCAAACACGAGATTAACTCCTACAGATTACCTATTCTTGATGACTTTTGGTTAAGACACAGCATGTCACGACAACTTACTGTCAAAGGTAGTCAAATGAGCAGCATGTCGGACTGATCGTTTCAATCCAAGTTGCGCTTATTTAATTCCTGGCATCTCTGAATAGCAGAGATTTCTGCAGAAAAGTATTGCTCTTAAACTCAAAAATCACGTATAAACCAGTAAGTTGTAACATGTTAACACTCCTGCTAGTGTAGTTAAGACACTTCATTAAACAAAAAAGCACAAGAAAACTAAGAAGTTTTGGCACACTGTCATCAGAGGCCAGCAGCTTTTTTCAGGCATGAGTCATAGATAGATACAAAAAGAGGAAGTACTGCAGGGTTTCATATGCATCACATACTTATACAGCTGTGGCAGTATTTATATGCAATTTGCTTAAACTACAAGCTACATAAGTAGTTACATTGTTCTGTACACTGATCCACAGAATGTACTCTCAAAGCCCCTCCTACTGACCATAGTAACTTCACTGCAGAAAAGCATTTACAGACAGTGAACTTTGAAGGTGCCTAGACCCAAATATCTTTGACAGAATTAACAGTATCAGTAAAACACAATATACATCATCTTATAGCTGGATAATTAGCATAGTGTATTTATCTCATTAATGATTAAGTACAGAGTTAACAGCACTACACACTCTTCTGTAGTATCTCTCTCTTTCACCGCTGTTCACACTCTTCTTGGATTCCTGCCATATATCTCCATCATATTTTCTCACTTGTTACTCAACTGCTTTGTTTTCCTCTGAGCTTTGCTGCTCAACCACCTAGTACTCTACCTCTATTTCTTATCTGAATATTGTCTAAGTTACTTTGCTCCAGTAACAGACACAGATTTATTAGCAAGTTCTCTTCCTGCTATCATCCCATTTCTATGTACTATCCCCAGGTATTTCAAAGAAGTTCAGGAAAAAGCATTTACTGGTAAAAGTTTTGTACTATGCAATAAGAGATTACTGATTCATTATTTCACTAAAAGGACTTTCAAAAGACCTGCCACATTCGATCTGTATGTGCCACATACTGCCTTCAAGGTGACTGTGACCTTTGCAATGGGTATAAAAACACCTATGTAATGGAAGAAGTGCAAAGACGTTTTACGTTTTAACCCACACAGAACGCTAAAGAATATGTTTGGTTTCCAAACCCACCTTGAATGCCTGACAGTCCTATAGGCAGTGGGAAGTGAGTGTTTTGCTTTTGAATGTGATCTAGACCTGGACTTAGATGATGAATGATACTTGAATGGTGATCGAGATCTTGACCGAGATCTTTTCTTGTGTTTTTTCCTTTTCTTTTCCTTTTCTTCATCCCTAGGAGGATCTCTGCTTCTGCTTGAAGGCCTTTCTGCTTGTTTAACTTCTAAGGTGGGCAAAGTTCTGACTGCAGTCACAGGACATGGTATACTACTGACGCTCTAAAATCAAAGATAAACAAAAAACAGTGATCAGTTTCCAAAATTAGTCAAAGTTAGCTACTGCTGCATTGGGATTACATAAAATATTCAGAAGTAAGGCTGACATCTTCAAACACATGCATAAAGAAAAATTTAATGGAGGCCTGTACAGTTTCCCAAAGACACACATGCAAGTTGGTATATGCATACTAAGATTGTCAGCTTAATCAGGACATAGTTCTGAAACTTTTCATCTTTAGTTTTTAGAAGAAATGTGTTGTAAAAGAATGGGTGCTATCAGGTATCTTTTAGTTTAATTACATGTTTTACTTAAAACAGGATAAACCTAGAAATACAATCAGGAACTAGTGACATTCAAAGCTAAGTTTTAGGGTCACTTTCCTCCATGAACTGTGCTGTTTGGATGACAATTTCAACAGCAAAATGAACAAGTAGTGATAGAAATTATGTCTGAACTTTTCAAAATAAATGTTCTAAATGTAAACAATTGGGAAGATCACAAGACAGAACAGGTCCATGCACAGTTAATGTTCAGTGAGTAATTCCAGCTGAAGGAGATTAAGCAAAATCATACCACAACATTTTCAAGTTATCAGCTTGAACCCCAGAGAATTCAGCTCAATGCCTTCTTTAGAACAATTCAAGTCAGGCACCATAGATATGCTCCTCATTTCAAAGCCTGTCATTCCCCCAGCTGCCATTTCAAGGCAACTGGAGAAATCCGTTTCCCTGTCATAATTTCTGCTCCACCTTATCTGAGTTTCACTGTTTGATACAAGGATACTTACCATGACTGGAATAAAAAGTAATACATTAAAACCTGAAATAACCAAATTAGAAACAGGTAATCTTTTTCTTTCTTTTTGCCCTTCTCCTACCATGAATACATAAAGATGGTAACTGAAAAATGACATTTGAATAATCAAAAAGGCAGCTCTGCTTCAAGTTAGAGACATGACACTTTTTCATGCTTTAACTGATAACTGTTATCACAATATTTACAAAACCAGCAACAAAGCAGTACTAAAGAAGCTTGCTTCAAAGATTATAAACATTTTACAGCATGATCATTTGAGTGGTTGAGTCCAGAGTCCTGTTTCCAATTTCACTAACTCCCATGTGTAACTGCAGGCACCTCACAGACACCTCCAGTTTCCTAAGAGGCCACCACAGTCGACTTTCATTCCTTTGACAACATTATTCACCTCTTGATATGGTACCTGAGCCTTTGCTTTGAACACTACTGAATATGGAACAGCCCAGTCTGCCTTGAAGTAGACACCTCTAGTAGCGTCAAATGAAAAAGTTGTAGGCAAAGGAGCATTAAGAGGAAAATGAGAGAGGAGAAAAACCCAATGGTTTTCACTGCTCAGGTTTGTTCGGCCATATAAAACACAAGCTCTCCTATCACTGCCAAGAAGGAAGTTAATAAATGAATGACACTGAGCAGGCTCTGCCAATATGCAGGCCAGCAGAACCGTTTTGGAAGGCATGGAAACAAAACTGTCACCTGATGAAATTTATTACACATCTCAAGGGATGAGAGATTTACATTGTCTGAGAGCTCTTCTAAGAAGGTAAACTGCAAACATTCAGATAGCATTCACTGAATCTCACTTCTTTGTCTATTTTTTTGGCCTACTAAACAGCATGTTTTTTTTGGCCTTTATTAAATGCTATGCTGTCAGACAAATTCTCTGGCAGAGTTGTTCTTCAGCATTTTATTTGCATGACTGAAGCAAATCTGACACAAGTAATGCCAAAACATGATTTGACAACTCTTGTTTAGCAGGAATGGATTAGGAAAGAGCTCTGTAAATAGGGAGAATTTATAGCCATATGAGAACAGAAATGAGTACTTCAGTGCATTTGCATATTTGCAGTATTCATAAGCTCAGAACATACATTAGTTATTCTGGGGTTACACTACTTAATCAATACTTAAAGTCAAAATTAGAAATTAACCAGAACATGCTTATTGCAACAGGAAAAAAACCCCTAGCACTGTGTCTGGTTCAACTAGCAAAGGACATTATCAATAATATTACAAACAGCTTATATGCATTCTACAGCAATTGGAATCCCATGTTAGATAAAAACTGCAAAGAGTGAAGAATGTCAGAATGCAAAAACTTAATCAACAATTCTTTCAGGTCACTAAAATCCAAAAGTACTCCAGATTCTTTTCTACCACTCTACCTTTCTTACTCCAGGTTCCTCAAAGCTTATAGTGAAGTATTCCCTGACTGAGAATTACAAAGCAGCTGTCTACCAGCAATGGAAGTGTATTATTTATGTATTCATTGATTTGTGGAACAAAGCAAGCTGTTACTCCTATTTAGAAGCCTGTCAGTCCCAGCATTCATGAACAGGCCCAAAATGTTAATTTGAAGGGATAAAAGTATTTCTTACAGAATACGCTCCTACAGAATTTGTTCTATAGGAACTCAAAGACTCAACAGTTTTATCAGGGTTACTCTGCTGCACCAAAAAACACCTTTTAGCAGTACACTGACCATGGTAAGGTCTTCAAAAACAGAGATTTTGACAGGGCCACCTGCAAGGAAATTAGTGGCTGTGAATCTGTTTGCTGTGTGGATCAATATACCCTTTTATTTTGAGCACTTTGAAAACTAAAAATCAACGCATAAATATTCTTACCTCTTCACCTATCTTAATTAAAATGGCAGTTCCTAATATTTACCCTGGTTCCCCCATTTAATAATGACTTAAGTATTTATGCTATGAGGAATTGCAACCCTCATGTAGTTTTTTAAAGCAGGGTTATTGCAATAAAAAAAAAACCTAAATGCCACATTAGTATGTGACATTTATGTTTTTTCTTTATCTTGCTTTTTCAAAAGGACAGATGAATGTACAAGCAAACCTAACCTCCCCTCCCATGCTAATCAGAAGATGTAGATACCTATAGTCTGCAAAAAAAGTAAAGAAAAAAGTGAATGGTTCCAAAATATTAAAAAAAAAATTTATCTTTAAATACTTATGGGATGGTTTTTATTAGTCAATTATATTTTGCTCAAAAATTAACAAAGAAAATACACAAAACCTAAAATGATGTTATACATTATTATTATTTCAAAAAGGCATGCAGGAATATCTACAGTCCACTGCAAAAAAAGTAGGATAAACAACAGTAGTGTAAAAAACATACACTATCTACAGCTGTTGATAACCCTGTTATGCTTGACAAAACTAGAAGAGCATCTCATTTTTAAAACACAGCACACTTCTATTTCACTCATAAATAAGACTACTTTCCACAAGAAAAAAATAATTTTTACATACAGGACAAAAGTAAGGACAAGTCATCTAAAGAAACAAATGATAAAACAGGGCTTCAAAACCTGGGAAGATGAAAGAGCCAAAAGAAGGGAACTCTTGCTTTGTGCCACAGAATCTATATATTCAGAGGCATAACACCAGATGACATTTGGGACAAGCCATTAAAAAAGCATCACTTTCAAATCATGTGCTTGTCTGATTTTGCAACATAATGACTGTGGATTTCTCTTCTGTTTAAATCAGATACTAAGGTTTATACAGGTAAGTTTGGTATAACCAACTGGCTTTTACATGGCTATCAAAGCACTACCACCACTAAAACATTTCTGACACAGAGTAAAATATGACATTTAAACATGCAGAACAAAACATGCCGTGTCCCACTACTGAGGATATATAATCTTATTTCTTAAAATTTCAATTGAGTTAAATAATTTTGGAATGAGATTTGCATTTCAGATCATGAAACACCTTACTTTATTTGTTCTTAAGTAAAAAAGGCAGTTCAGTGAAGCACTCCATATAACCTGGCGTATTTCAGCTCAGCATGGTAGAACTGCAGTTGTTTGCTGTTCCAGGACAAGGAACCTACATTCATTGCAGAATGAAGGCAACTTCTCAGTGACACTGAGAGATGTGCTGAAGAGTCTATGTGAACCAAGACCAAGAGTCTATATGAATTACACATGTAAGCACAAGAAGGAAAACATCAACCTTTTACTGTTTCTCCATGTCCTGAACAAGGGCACAGACTTCACCGGCCACAGTATCACTGGAAGTTCATCAGTTCTGCTAACTAAAATAAGCTCCATGCTTTCCAAGTACTGGTCTGAGGAAATACTATGCCTAACTGTGCTGTTCTAATGCATGCAAGGACAGTAAGGAGCCATTTGTGAAAAGCTGTGCTGCTTCACTGCTCAAGTTTTTTCAGTCTTTTGTTTCTCTTGCTTGATTTCACTTTAAAGAAAAACAGGAAGCCATATAAAAGAAACAATTCAGCTATGGAAAACACAGAACAAACTATTTTTAAGACTCAGCTGAAGCCAAAACAGCTTAGAAGCGCTCTGTTCTGGGGTACTGACTGTCCTTTACCTGCAGTTAGTAGAATCGATTTCATTCAAAGATGTAATGTACACTTGGTACCAGTGATCCTTTCAATAAATACAAAGTATCAGGAAAATCTGACAGAGGTCACAAATGCTTTCTGCATTTAATTTATTTCTGCACATCGCGATAAACAGATTTTCAGTGCAAATGTACGCTGTGTATACACATAAATAGCATTACTGTTTTTTTTATATACTTATTAGGCTGGGGCAATGTAATGGAGATTATGCACCTCCCATAGATATTCTCAACTCCTCTTTGTGCTTTATTATACAACTCAGTCATTCCTCCATTTTTGAGACAAATTTTAAGCTACAGAAATCATGTCACTAAATTAACTCTGACCCGTGTATCAGTCTTTGTTTCCTCGACTCCTCATTGGATGTTCCTACCCCCAAAACAAGAAATGAAATACATTTAGTGACGTTTCTGACAGACACAAGTATTTTTTATTTGTTTTCTGATTTAATTAGTTTTCTGTTTTAATTACCCCAATTAGTTCCATTGACCAAACTACCAAAATTTTACATATCTGTCTCGCTCAACTTTTTAACATACTTTATATTACAGCCACTGTAGTTATCTCCTGTTACGTTTGCAATCAGTATCTTTAGATGCATCTTTAGTCTGAAACATGGCTGAAAGTCTGAAACACTACTGAAAAAGCTTAAAAAACCAAACCAGGGCTACATATTTATTTACAAGCTGATTCAGACATCATAATGCAGCATACTGGGTTCTCAGGGTAAATAGAACAGAGGTTAACAAATCTGCAGTATTATTTCACTCATCTTTCTTCAATATGATTTCTTGACTGAAATGGGCTGTTACAAATAGGCAAAACAGGCAAGGAGAATAAAAGGCAGATTATTTGAAATGAATGGAAATGAATGCTTTTCTGAATATGGCAAATGAAAAAACAAGCTTGAAAAACATGTTTCAAAATAAGCTTTTATCTTCAAAAGTCTATATACATGTATCTAGGCAAGCGTGTCACTAAGCAAACCACATTTAGCAGGAATACTACTTCCAAAGACATTATGGCATTTTTGACTCTTCATTAAAACCGTACAAGCACTCCCAATACAATAGCCAATTTATTTTTAAAAAGCAATGTCACATCAGAAAATATTTAAATACACATCTGAAATTCTAAATAAACCCTTTAATAATAAAGAATTTCTACTGGTAAGAAACAGTGAAACTGATTACTTTAAAATTCTCAAATACACTGGAATTTTTTGTGTTAGAAAAAATAGATGCCTTCTCTGAGACTGTACTTCTGTGGAAGAAGAAAAAGAAGTTTCTAGAAATTCAATTTACTGAGAAGTGGGATAGGGTATAGTTTTTTGTTGAGAAGTTCACTAGCAAGTTCAGCTTAGAACTTCAGTAAGTTCAGATGTGAGCAAGAACACTCATCTGCTCTTCTGAAAAAGAGTCAACTCTCCCTGGTTATTTCAGGCATTCTCTTAAAGAAAAATATCAAAAGATCCTTAGCTTAGAAATGTCCATGTCCTTGACAAATTCCCTTGGGAAAAAGAGCAGAACTGCAAATATGGGGAGTTTTGCATTGTCATTGTCTCTTTACATTCACTCTTCAATATATAACTAAAAAGAGAAGTACTGAACACTTGTGTCAGGGAAAATTTGTTAGCAGTAGCAATGAAAAACCCAAACAGGATCTCTTTTGGGATGTGACCACACTTAATTCACATATCTGCCACTCTCTGCTGGTATGGATCACCTAAACTGCAGGTATGTCTCTTTCAACTTTTCTCTTGAAAGTGTTTTGAGGGGTAATCCATGATTTATTTGGAAAAATCGAGAACTGGGCAATGAACTACTTGCTAGGTACTGGAATTCTTTCTGAGGGAAAGGAAACAATTGAAAGCCATGTCATTATTTCTTGTAGCCAGTCTGTCACAATCAAAAGCTTAAATTTTCCATCGGTATCCAGAGATTACCTTTTGCTTGACTAGTGCAACCAAGAGTGATTTTACTGGCTTTTCTGAAAGCAAAGTAATTCCAAACCCAGGAACCCGAGATTCTACTTCAACAATATTTATATTTGTAATGTACAGCAAAACCATCAATATATACATCAAATGAGAAAGTTTCACAGCTTAAGTAAGCCATCCCAATATTCTTGCAAGGTGAGCATTCCAACACTTGGTTCACTAGTACACAGTTAAAACATGGAAGCACCTTTTCCTTTCTGTACCTGTCTAACTGACCTAGGAACTGTGCAGCCTACTTCTCTACCAGTTCTTTAATGACAGATGAGAGACATACATTTTAACAGTGTTTAAAATTCAAATTTCTCTCCATTTAGAAAAGCTTCTATTTCATCAGTCAAGGTCATAACACACTGTCAGAGTCACATTCTAGAGATAAGTTTTCTACCAGCTTTATGGGAAAGAGAAATTTATTTCTTGCTTACCTCACTACTGAAGGAGTTCTCCTCTATCTTCTCAGTTTCTGCCTCTGCCAAAGGGTTTTTCAGGGTCTGCAAGAACAAGGCAGCTTTCCTTTTGCGTTCCGCTTGTAGCTGCTTCTCCTTGGATTCTTTAGAGGCCTGTGCAAGTTTCTCCCTTGCTGCAGCTGCTAATCTATCCTCTAGTTTCTGCTTTGCTAAAAAAGACAATTAAGCATTAAGTTCAGAGTGAGTCATGCTTGGGGAACTCAGGCTTCCTTAAAACAAACACCTATCCCCATCCCAAACAGCCCCTCCAGGCATTCTCAAGCCTTCCCAATATAGCCATTCAATGACATGATAAGAACATCAGCTTGAAATTAAGAAACTCTAACCATCTTAATTAATACATACATCATTTGCTTAATGTAAAGCAGATATAAAGCAGTGAAGTAAAAACTTCTAACTTAAAATTACAAGAAAATCCAATCCTGATTATTCAGGATACCTATCCTTTTCTATTTATAAAAGCTATCTAAAGAAACTAGCTCCATAAAATGAGAAGCTTTTTAAGTCTTAAAGTGATGCTAACTCTCCAGTTTGCTCTTTCCACTGATGTGATCTTCACAGTTTCCATCCCTATTTAAATATATGTTAATACGTTTATAGAAAGAGCTGCTCCAGAAACTATTTCATCATTGTTACAACCGGCAGATTTTGTTGAGTGTGATTACATGTTGTACGTGATTACATGAAGAGAATAAGCGAATTGACTTAACTACGCACCTAACAGCTACTTAGTGTAGTGTTTTTCATCTTTCACTTTCATTTTTGTGCTTGGTATACATACAAAGCAACCAGATTGTTTTGTTCACAGGTTTTTCAACACACAGATCTTCCCAAGTGTGTTTTACTCTTCATTTTTATTATCATACAAAAAACTTCATATTTGCTTTAGATATGTAACACCACAGCACACTTTGTGCTACTGCAGTTTACAAAGCAACTGCAACTTCGAGGCAAAAAACCACCATTTTGAAAATTAAAAACTAAATACCTGTGGTATACTCGTAGTTGTGAGAAATACTAAATTTTTAAGCTGGTAAATACTGACAGAGCATCCATTTTAATAAGCACACTCTGCTGTGAAACAGCCTTGGGGAGGAATGGGTGAAACTGGCTTCTTTTAAAGCATTATTTCATTGAAATTCACACAGCATGCCCTTCTGCCCTAATGCACATTAACACAGTAACAGGAAAAACCCATACAAAGATTTAATGGCATTGCATTATAACAGCAACAAAGCATCAACAAGGCAATATCATTCTATATGGGCATGCTATATAAATGAAAAATAGCTTGTAGCAATTCACTGCTCACTGAAGAAAATGACAAACAGGTATGCCTTTGCTGGGCTTTGTTAATGCAATCTGGAAACTACACAGTCAGTGCTTTACTAGAAGGTTGTAATGAAAAACCAAAACAAAATTCAGAAAGATCAGGCATTAGGACAAAGCATTCAACCACCCCTGTGTGCTCTAAGTTTGACTTTGAACAACAATGAAGATTTCATTATTAAAAATAAGGAGGAAATTGTGGGAACAAAATTCTGGTTCTTATTAACATGACACATAAAATATTCAAAACACCTAGAATGTCACACATGGCCATTTCACAGTTTGTGTGAAGGACTCAATCCAGTTTGTTTTCAGTGCTGCATGGAATACCTTGTTTAGCTTCCAGCTCCTCCTGTGTAAGTTGAGGCTTTTTCTCTTCAGGAGCAGTACAAGGAGCAGTAATTGCTGGAGTATGGTTTGATGCACTGTTAGCACTCTCTTGGCCTTCCTTTCCCTCCTCTTCCTCCTCATCACTGTCATCATCTAATTTAACACGGTTTTTCTCCAAAGGAAGAAGGTCGTTTTCTTTGGCCTTGATTGCAAAGCTTATTGGAGCAAAGGATGCTGTGAATGAATGGGTAAGATTCCATGCATCATTAGACTACAGTAGAAGGCAGGTTCAATTTCCTGACTTTACCCATTACTCCTGCAGACTATGCCACAAAAAAAGTCATCATCCTATAACGCTAATTATTTTGGTGAAAAGGACAACATAATCCACTTTTTCTCTTTCTGTGTTTTTAAACAAACATGGGAAACTTCATTTGCAGTGTAAAGTTCTCAAAAAAAAAAAAAAAACCAAACCAAACAAGAACTTGGCACTAATTTCTAACCCATTTATAAAAAAAAACACTTTAAAGAAAAATGAATAGAAGAATTTAATTTTTCACTACCTAGTACTGTACTGTCTGCTGCAATACTTATGTTCCTCAAGATGCTTTTTGCATATATGCCCTATGAGATTGCAAGTAGGGAAATTTAAATACAGTAATTAAATTACATACCAGGTTATAAAAGATAAGCTTTGATTCTGGTAATAACGGGGTAAGGAAATAGACTCAGAAACAAAGAACTCCAGAATTCCAAGAGAAGAGGTAACTGATTTCCAATTTTTTCATGGGATTGAACAAATCCTAAAATGGGATTTTATTTCCTCAGAGGCAGAAGAAAAGTCTAGTATGGATGCTATGTCTGTCTTGGAGGCAAGTACCACATTTAGGTTATAATAGAGTGGGATTTGTACCATATTAAAGGAAATGAAAATAAGTTTATAGGAATCAGATTGCCACAAAATGACTCACTGGTTATATTCCATTATGTAAATTCGAGCAGATTACTACTATTAAAGTCCAGGGTCCAGTTTGCCACTTATTAATAGCAGGACAACAGAAACAATACATATTTCTTGGTGTACATTGCAGCTCTTAATAAGGCATCTTTGAAGGCAGGGAAGATTGTTCCTTCTCCAGAGAAGCTACTCAAGCTGCTCAGAGAAGAAACTGCAGAGTCTGGAGAGTCAGACAGCCACAGCAAAGAGCCCAGTGTTTGCTGGTTGTGGAGGAAATGCGAGCACAGTGAGAAGCAAGAAGAGAGAATTCCAAGGAACCACAGGGAGTAGATAAAATTATCAGTAATTAGGTAAGCCACTCAGGTGGCAGGAAGGAAGTTTCCATTCATGGAAACCCAGTTAAAGAGTGCTTTTTCTGTTTGTTTTTTACAGTGGCTTTCAGTTCCAGTTAAAAGATGAACATTTTCAAGTTTTACTGAAAATAAGAATTTTTAACATATCTTCTCCTGACAGGACAATAAATCAGCTCCCAGATATAAACAATAATTTCTGTAACTCAGGACACTAATAGTGTGCTAGCTAGCTTTGAGTGGCTTCCAGAGAGATCTTCCCATTCTGTCCCTCTGCTGCCATGACTGCAAGAGTAAAAACATTTCATTTAGAAAAGGGCCTTTTCTTCCAGCAATACTAATGCATAACAACAAGGGAAGAATGAGCAACAATGCATCCTCCACATGTATCCTTTTAAATAAGACCACTGCTTTTCTTCAGAATGAATGATTCCACTCTTCCACAAAACTTATAGCTGTCAAGTTGAAAATAACAAAAAAAGATTTTACTGGCATCACTGATGAAAGCCTTCAACTTTGCACAAAACTGATGTAAAATAATTTATTGTGTCAGACCATAAATATCTGATAGTCTGATAAGTAAGAAATATGAAAGCAAGCAAATTACTTATTGCAGACTTTTTTGATGCCTGCAGTGAAAATGCATTTTTCACATGATGAAATTCTTTTCCCTACCTTCTTTTCTTTTTTTATGTATATGTTATGAAACATTTTCATGCCCAATAAATCATGTTTCCATACCTTTCACCAGTTTACCATCATTGACAGCTTTAGAAGGAATATCCTTTTTAGTTCCTGGAACCCCCTTAGCACTTGGCTCAGATGCATCTTCAGGTGCATGTTCATCTGCAAATTGAGTCTCACTCGGTGTATCATTGGAATTGTCTGATGGAACATCTTCAGAAGAAGACACTCCCTTTTCAAAAGAAATGAGCAGAATTACTAACAAGATACTTATGAAATCATTAATATAATGTCTGTGGAGCTGCAGTTTTGTCAGTCATTTGAAAAATCACATTATCAGTCAATCACACTACAGGTGATTTTATATCAGTCAGCACTCATGACCACAATTCCACCCCATGTCAACCCACAGGTTGTAAAACCTCCAGACCTACAGTAAGAACATGTTATTTTACAGCAAAAAAACAAAAAAAAAAAAAGGTCTTCAGCTGACACACTTTTGCCAAAACTGCTTTAAAACTGTATCTTTAAAATTAGACCCTAAAAGCATGAACTTCTTTTGTATATTTATTTAGGTCTTGATTTCCAGGGTCCCAAACCAAATCCATAAAGTCAATTCCAAGGGAGAGGGTGAAAGCTTGTGACACTTTTTCCTTATGTACAACTGCAGGTAAATTTTTCGCAGAATCAGATTTCACAGGAATAATGTTTGATTTGTTCCAACATTCTGCTGAAGAACACTGGGCCTAGCAAGGTTTTTTTGTCACAACAGATGTGCTGAGATTTTCAAGGAGGTAAAGCATTACTGGTTCTACCATTACATGACTGAAGCATTCAGCATGATTTCTAAACTCACATCAAAAAAAATTCAAGAAGGATATTATAAAACATTCAAAGTATTTGCACAGTGAGTCGCGTGGTAACATTAAGTAATTTAACATAGTCAACCAAGAGTTTGTTTGCTCTGGCTGGTATGCATAAATGACATTGAAACTGAGACATTTAGCAGATCTTCCCTGCAGCCATTCCCTGACCAACAGAACTGATTTCTGAAGGTCCTCAAAGGGGAAAAGCACAATGAAATCAAGCACTTTACCCTGTATTTACTGAAGTCAGTAGTACAGTTTCTTATAATTTTAATGGCCAAAAGGAAAAGCATCAGTTGCATTAGTTGCCTATACATATATTACTAGAGCATAAAGATAATATCAAAGTCATTATTTTAAGAAACTGAAGAGAATGGTATTATCTACAAAGCCATGCAGTACAAAAATATTCATTGCTATGCTTGACCTCAAGGGACTTAAACCAGTGTCAGTTTCTTTTTAGCTGTACTCATTTGAACATTTAAAATGAATCCTTTACACTATAATGCTTTGGTTAGTGTACAATTTCCCCCCAACTACACGTTAACAAGTCCTTATTAATTATGTAAGTATTATGCATTCAACCCCCTGGTTTGCAAATAACACTTTGTAGAACAACAGTCAGCATTGTGGCACAGGACAATTTTGGTTGTAATTTATCAGCTGAGTAAGATCATATTTACCATGGCTTATCTTTATAAATAGTGTTTCCAAAACATTTTTTCACTATTAAAACAAAACATCAGACACAAGTGTTCCAAACAGCAACCATTATTGAATTTCTTCATTTTCCACAAAGCAATTCCGAGGAGTTTACCCACAGGCCTACCTTCTTCAGTTTAAGGCTCCCCAATCTAAGCCTTGAGATGACAAATGACATAGGGCCTAAAAAAAAAATAGCTCTTTCCCATGAAAAGTTAACATCAGATAATGTAGTTCTGATATTATTTGCAATTTTTTTTTCAGTAAGAGAACAATCTAATTATCTAACATGAGAATAGTTAAAAACATGGATGCCAAGTCTGGCTGCCACTTTCTAATAACATGGACTAGAAGAAGCAAAGCAAGTAAGAAACTGTGAGATTCTGAAGCTCCAGTATTGTTGCAGTCATGACTGGACTCTAACAAAACCTCCCTCAGAAAAAGGCATGTCAGAAAGCTCCTCCAGCCTCTGTGCTACTGTTGTACAAAGAAGGTCGAGGCATATGGGAAGGTATGGGGGTTAAAAGCCATAGCTAACCCTTCTGACAGCAGAACACTAATCACAATCCTACAAAGCTCTAAACCTATACAAAGCATATTTTCCCTCGTATAGAAAGCCAGAAGATCTTCAGGCTGTCATTTTATATTACAGCCACAGTCGACTGGCATATAGTAAAAAGCAAGAATTAAATATCACACCACCTCACAGATCCTTACTTTAATGCTGTACAAAACTAAAAAACTACAAAAAGCATTCACATCCTTTGCTGATCAATTTCTTCCTAATTTAGCGTTCCACTTTTAAAATATCTCATGGTAAGACAACTGGTAAGTCCTTTTCTCACATTTACTGCATTTTTAATAGAAGTATGTATAAAAATACATGTACCTGGCAATTGTCACCACTCTCTTTTTGAAGGAAGAACTGTTTTTTAAATTCATAATATGCATTATACTGGTGCCATGGTTGCAGGAATTCAAACCTGTTGAAAGAAAACTGAGCATGTGAAGATGCACATGAACACAGCTAAAACTAACAATTCCTTACCATCTAGTCTTCTCTAGCAAATGGATTGTTATTTGATGTTTAGAAGCACTCTTACTTAATCCTAAACTTCAGAGGATACGAATTCAGAGCATGCTTACTAGAGACATTTTTGACAGGTTGGTTGTTTTGATAATTTGAGCCATAATGCTTTCCCATTGCCATTAAGTATGTCCCTAAATTTCAATTAAACAAAAAAGCAAACAATAATACTCCTCTTCTCAAAACCTGCATGTCCTGCATTTTAATATCTTAAAAAATTAAAACCTTAGCTTTTGAAATAGCAGTTTAAACAACATTTTCTCTTACCTGAGATCATTCTTGGCACGAACACTAGTTTCAAATTTTACCCCATTCCTAGCAACATACTCAGCTAGCTTGTCAATAACAGGCTGGATATCTGGAGGTGGAGGTATAATGGCAACCACTGGAGCAATTGTGCTGAAAACATCACAAGTAAATGTTTTTTAAAAATAGAACAAAAATCTTTCAGACTTTTGCTTTAACAAAAAAAAAAAAAACCCAAAAAACAAAAACAAAACCCTAAACAAACAAAAACCAAAACAAAGTCAACAAAAAAATCCCTGAACAAACAATACAGAGATGTTTGTTCTCTTTGTTCATCGTGCTGTTAAAATAGTTTGATTCAATAACAGAACCCTTGCTAAGCACTCCGTATTGAAGTGCAGGAACACGACTCCCCCAGTCAACAAGCAAATCTGTCCGAGGTACCTTGTAGATGTTGTGGTGGAAGCCAACCCACTGGTGCTGTCAGTTGTGTCTGGGGGAGGCGGGGGTGTGGTACCAGGAGGGGGAGGAACTGTCGCTACCCCTGTAGCGCTGGACACAGTCACCCCTGGGGGCAGGGCATTGTAGTAGGCAGCAACATCAATTCCCGGCGGTGGAGGCGCCAGGCAATAGGTGCCATCTGGGAGCATGTAGTAGCTGTAATACATGGCTGCCACAGTTGCTACAAAGACACATTTAAGAACAAACTTCTAATTAGACGGAAACCACCCAACGCCATGCATTATTACATTAATACAAACACACTGAGAATCCGGATTCACACAACACACTGTGAAACGCCATCTCATTTCTCATGTAAAAAACAAAAAACAACCAAACACAAGGTAAAAAAGGAAAGGCTCACATTAACAAATTTAGGATGAGTAGGAAATATGTAGATTATGGGACAGAATGCAAATGTACTGAGGGTCATGGACGTGAATAAAGAAGTGAACTAGAGTAGGCATATTTAAAAAGGAGCTAGTATGAAATCACACTTCCTAATCTAATTCATGTCTGGTTATTTAACTCCATTAAAACTGTTTTCATTAAGAAGGAAATGTGCATATATTCAAAATTAGCATTAACAAACTAAACCACTAGAAACACTATACACATATTAAAGCCCTATATTATATATAAATATATATATAATATATATAATATTATATATAGGAGACATATATAGGCAATACAATATTTCAAATTAATTACAGTAAGAGTTTGCACCTCTAGAAGCAAGGTTTAATCAATGCACTAGATTTCAATGAATTATTATCTTAAAAGTTTAATAAACATTCTCATGTGGCAGTATTTACTTTCTTCAAAGAATAAAATGTAATGAGAACAGAATACAGTTCTGTTAAGTTTTAAAAGCAGGGAGAGGAGTTGCAAACTGATCTAGTTTTGGTACTAAATTATAATCTCCCAGTTTCTATCATATACGTTTACGTTCAAAGCTGACATGAAAGTAATCAAAAAGCTGACTAGCTCTGTTCTATTAAGATACTTATTCTGATTTTTTTCTTTCTTGAAATAACCAGTGATTTTCAATTTCTTCACAGAAATCTTACTTTGATTTTAAGATTCCCTTATGGCACAGTTTTAAATACAAATTACTTCCTTGCATATACACATTACACTGACAACACCTGTAATCCTTTGGGGGTTCTGAATCTATGATGCATAAAAATCAACTCAGTTATTACGGTGATAACTGATCTGCAGCAACGCTGCTGAAAAACCAAGAACTCAATCAGCACCACACTGGTCATTACTTACAAATGCATAATAACATGAAACTCTACTGTAGCGAAGGCTTCACTACAAATTTTCTTATATCTCAGTAGCGTCATATTGTCAGTCCCATAAATAAAAGGGTAAGTTGCATTTCTATATTTAAGGAATCAAGGACTTTCAGAATTCTGAAAGCTGAAAAGAATTAAGAGGCACACAAACTCATTTAAGCTTGACTATCTTTTTAAGTACCAGAATTTACAAAATCTGCAAGAACAAAATAATATAATAAGGGTATTGTTCTAAACATACTCACAGACTGGAGACTTGGCCTCCTGCCTGCTCACCCCCAACACACCATTCCTGGTTTCCCTGAGCTGCCACTCAACAGATACTCAGAACAGAACTTCAAAAATTCAGGAGATTGCAAAAGAACTAACACACAGGATGAAGCATGAAGCCAAACTTATTCTCTTCCCACCAGCATCCACACACAATTCATCAAAACACACCACCAGCTGCCTCCTCACAAAGCACTTACAATCAGAGGAATATTCTGCCTGTGATGTCTGCACAGCTGCCCCGTCTGTTGACTGTGGCGTAGATGAATTATTATCTGATTGTGCTTTGCGCACCAGTGCTGCAAGGGGGTGATCAGGGTCCACCACCTTCAAAGGCTGAAAATATTTTGAAGTAGGAAAAAAGATTAAAATTGAAGTACATATTTTAAGAACAGAAGCATCAACATATTTGGGAAAGCAAATTTATCTATGTTAATAGACATCAGGAATTATGTGCAAACACTGAAGTTACTGTTTTTGTAGCTCTCACATCCGAATCAATGTATTTGAAAATAAGTAAAAAACAAGACAAAATCATTTTCATGTAAACAGAAATTAATGACAGAAAAAAAATGGTTATTACTGTTAGCCAGTGACTGCCCTGTCTGGGATAAGGCACAAAACCTGCCTTGTCTAAATATCAGACAGCATCACAGCCATTCCTCTGAAAGCCTCAGATACATACAACTGTCTGTCACTCCTATTATTCCATTGCTGCTCAGTCTCAGAAAATAAAAACAACTAACACATCTAGCAAAATTTACATGTAATGAGTGCAAATTCTGGTGAACTATTTACTTGCTGGAACTGTTATTTCATGTCAACATTTTATCTACTAAAACCTAAGAGGAAAAAGATATCTCTCTCAGCTTATATACAGAAGGCATTAAATACCTTAATCTCTTTGCTTCAACACAGGTTCTGTAGGATAAATCCTTAAGTGGTGCCCTCAATACCAGAGGGCATCAGAAACAGAAATCTAATTCCTTGGAAATGTAAAAAAACCAATTTGTGTACTAGAGAAAAGGTAACTCAAAAGTTTACCAAAACAGAGTTAAATTACAGTCCAAAAAAAACCCCAGACCTCTGTCCATAAAAGACCTGAGCACCTGCGTATTAGAATTTTTGTGTCCATGAATCAGGTGTTTTACAAGATAAAAAGGTAATTTTAATAATGTCAAGTACCTTCATGAGCTCTTCAAGCCTACTGCATTTTTTAGATGCAAAAAGACTTGGATGAAGATAATTTCCATCATCGTCATCATCATCATCATCATCTTCCTCAGATTTGACTTTCGAGTCTAAATAAAAGCAAAGTCTGAATTTTATTTGTGTTTGCTATGGCCTTGCTTTGGGGGAGAATGATGATACAGGACAAGCATGAATTCTTAGGAAAGCATCATTCATATACATCAGCTTAGTCACAAAAGCATAGATCCAAGATATTGCCCAACATCAATAAAACTGAACCCTAAATAGACAGACCAACCTTCAGTTGGACTTGACCTATATGATTGTTTCTAAAACTTCCACATCATAGCAGCTCCTGTAGCTGAAAGTTTCCACAAACCATATTTTTTTCTTTTAAATCTCCAATTTAAGCAAAATTTTGAATCATCACATCAATCTCAGCTGCAGTGGAATTCCAGAAAAACGTGGGTATTTTAACAAAATGACCAGCATCTGTTTCACTGATTCCCCATCCTGAAGCCAGCATTTCCCAAGGAAAAACTCACGTTTTTTCTCGTCAGCTTTACTTTCCGAAGGAGCCGCATAGCGTCCTTCCTTCATGGCCTTCTGGATGAATTTGTAGTAGGGATTGAGGTAGTGATCAAACCGCAGAAAGTCAAACTGGGAGTTGCGTGCTTGCTTGGCTTTCAGCATGATCTCAAACTGGGCTCCCTGCTTGCACACAAAGTTTGCAGTTCGCTCAATGATCGCATGCATTTTTGCCGTTGGTGGCTGTGAAAGTAAAATAAGACATATTTGTATTTTCATAAGCAACTTGTACAGTGTGTTAGAACTCCAAAGGGAATCAGAAAGTAGTTCCCTGTCCTTCTCGGCTTTCTTTAGCAACTTAAGTTTCATAATCACTTAAAACTAGTGATAGTACATCAGCCCTAAAAAAATAACCAAAACAGTCCCAAACTTCCTCAGCTGCTCAATCCATTCCTCTTGCAAGATCCTCTTCTTTTACCAGCACTGCTGTTTCTGCATTGAACACCAAACTGAAGAGGGCAACAGATCCTGGATGACCTTGGTGTTACAATATCTCAAGGTGCTCTGAACACTCAACATGTATGGTTTCCTTCCCACAAGCTGTCCTTAATTCTGTTATCTCTGAATGCACAAATATTGCTCCCTAACTAGAAATTTCTTACTTCGTATTTGTTTGGGAAGAACATGTTGCCTCTCAAGACCAACATCCAAACTACAATTCCCACGTCCATTCCCTTAAGAGTCATTGAAAGCTGCAGCAATAAAGCAAAAGATAAAGTAAATAAAGTTTAGCAGCATCCTTGCTTTTTCACTCCAGAAATCCCTAGAGAGCAGTGTGATATGAAACCCAAGATGTGAAGAGAACAGGAGTACAGTTAAAGAATGAATGAACATTAGTCATCGCTTTTAATCTCGTACTCAGCTGTTTCATCTTGTACTCAGTAAACTGTAAAAAAACAATCTGTGTGCCTATGAAGACTGGAGTGTCACATTAATTTGGTTTAGCTCTGCATTTTTACTGCACAGATAACCGGCTACAAACCTCAGATGCAAACCTCAGTTGCAAACCTCAGAAAATGTTTCTCAGAAGACTGGAAACACTTGAGACAAAGGCGCTCCACGTAGGGAAAAATCTGAACACTATCAAACAGTACAATTTTAAAAGCTGTTTTCTGCCAATTGGATCCTTTACCAGGACATGTTCAATATGAAAAATAACTGGCTGTTTCAAGTTTTATTTGTCCTGCTAAAACCCCAGCAAATATTGCTTTAATGAGAGGCAATGATGTTCTTAAACTTGTAACATTTTGTGCATTATCAGCTTCACATCATGTATCAAGTTTTTTTCTATCTCTCCTCAGAAGTTATTAAGCAGAAATTTCCTCTAACAGGCCACTTCAAGAGCATCCACAGACTTCTTAAAGTGCCCTGGTGAAGAACAACCATCTTTGTCCATTATCACTTTAAAGCAGTGGAAGACCTTTGACCTGCTTCTCACAGTTCTTCCATTCTAAACTCCAGAATGATATTACTGCTGCAATTGGAGCTGCCATACACTGAACATTCCATAGTTCTTTTTTTTGCTGCCTGGCTTGTCTTCACGAAATACTTCCACTTTGCTTTGATCTCTATTACAGGAGATATAAAGTATGTGTCTTTATTGAACTGCACCTTGCAGACTGGGAGCAGTCTCCCAGTCTAGCAAGCTGATTCTCAAATTTCTTAAATTTAAGCAGAATAAATATCTTCCATGGTAAAGCTGAATGACTTGAATAGAACACCAACAACAAATCAAGGCTTACAAAAAAAATTCTCACAATTCCCAATCCAAGGTTAAGTATACACTGCTTTCAGAGCTGCTGTCTAGACATTTTGATGCTTGTTGGTTTTATTTTTATTTTAATCAAAACCAAATACACCTCTATTTGCTTTCTGTTTATGTGAATATACTGGAGTCCAACAGCTGATTGAGAAATTACTTTAGTAAGCCCCACACTGCACTAGGCAATGTAAATAGGAAATACAGCCTAAATTTCAGAAAAAAACTCAAGCCAGGCAGCTATCTAAACCAACACTCTTTCACCAGCAGGTAAGTTTTGGAAACAGTTTCAAAATGCAAAATAAGAACCTTTTCTCTGAAAACTCAAGGTTCTTTAAATAAAAGCTAATGAAAAATAGAAACACACAAATACTCTGTGCTCAGTATTAGTTATTCTAAAGGAATGTTCTGAGTCTTCACTAGCCAACGTTATCAAGGTGAGAATACCAAACTGAGCCCACAACTAAATTAACACTTTCATGACCACAGTTATACAAGAAAGAATATGACCTGATTTTCCAGCATCTTTTATGAAACTTGAAATACATTGAAAACCCCTATAATTAGACCTGTACTCAAGCAGGTGTCTTTTCAGCTCCCTTCAAGAACAATACACAAGTCCAATTAAGTCTACAGAACACAGCAAATTCTAGCAACATCACATGAAGGAAGGCGCTTCTATGTTCTAATACTTTCAAGGTATTTCAGACTTTGCTAGAAATAAATTACTGTTTTTCTCCTCGAATATGCTAGTTTTATATACAGCATTAACAACTGATCAGTTCCTATCCCCTTCAGACTGGGACCCGATTAAAAAGATTCTAGACAAGAATTCTTGAACACAAGCAAACTTTTAGTTTAATAGTCCTTTATGTTTGGAATGTTGAATCTTACATCTCAGCAAGCATCCATTCCAAGAACAACTGCCTCTTCTCTGCATTAGCTAAAATAATATCACAAGTGATACCAAATGCACTTAGCATAAGCACAGCAATCATTTCAGTGTGAAAAAGAAGATTCAAGGGTGTTCACGGAACTCAAGAGTTCACAACAGAACACCTGAAATTAACTTACTACATTAGAATTTAAAATGTACCACGCTAAAAGTTAATTGAAAAGAAACGAACCCAACCACCAAACAGAGCACCATCAACTGCTCAAAAGCTGGCAGAAGTGTAGGCTGCATTACATGTACACATACCAGTTCCACATCAGAGGGTACATTCAGTCCTGGAGGGGCAACAAAAGGTTCCTCATTTTCCTCTGTATTTTCTGTCTGAGCCATTTCTGCAAGAAATGCCAAAACAAAGTATTTAGGAAAAAAAAACAAAGTACACAAATGCTTAAATTTTTTTTTAAATAAAGTATTTCTAAAATGATGTGCAATCAAGGAACTAATCAAATGCAGCTATATAAACTGCATTTATACTGAAGACATTTAAATCTGGTTTAAAAGAATAACATGTATTACAGTCCACTATTTGATATAGCAGAAATATTCCTCTGAAAATACTTTGCTTTACAGATTTTTATAATAATTGAAGTTAAAAGTTTACTTCTTAAAGATCTTATAGTATTATCTATTCCACTAGCCTTAAGAGAAATTGTATTCCCCTTTCCCCCTGACAGATTAGAACAAGTGCAGGAACACCTGACCATGGGAGCTGTGGAAACAGAACAACCCCGTAAGGAATGAGATGTCCCAATGATTACTGAGGACAAACCATGCAACAAGGGGAATTCACTTTTTTGATTACTTTCTAGTGGGTTTGGTTTTGTTTTGTTTTTTGTAATGAACTCAAATAGTTTAACTCCACAAAGGTACAGAGAAATTTTAGCAGCCAAGAAAGGAAAGAACAGCAGACAAGAAGAATACACTGTTTCTTTTGGCAGCAGCTCCAGCTAACAGTATGTGGTTATAGGGTCTGAAACAAATTAATTAAACTCCAGAAAAGACAATCAATTCTGCTTCAGTATAAAAGTACACAATCTCTCAGACACAGCAAAAAAAACTAAATAAACTTTAGCACCTAAAATGATCTTGCACTGCAACTTGGAGGGAAAAAACCACATATCACAGCAACCCACCAAGATATAATTGAGCAACCCAATTGTTAATTAAACAATCCTCACTTTACTAAGACATAGTTCAACAACATTTGAAACCTTCCTAAAGAATGTATGACAAAAATATGAAGTTACTGGAATTATAGATGACAACATGACAACTGAATTCTGTATTTTTGAGGTCATGGAGCAGGGCACACTAAGCTGAAGACAGACTCATTTATAGCAATTAAGATGACAAAATCAGAACTTAGAAATTTACATTCTTATTAATTATTATTTTATGCTTGCAGTGATATTTTTCATCTTGACTGAGAAACACAGTGTTAGCAGACAGCCAATGTAAGGAATTACTATTTTTTCCTGTTAAGAATCAGCATGACAGCAGAATTAAATTCCCCGACTACTGCAGTACTGACTGTGCCATAGCAGGAAAACATTTTTAAGCTCAAAGAGAACAAAGTCTTCAAAAACTCAGTAACAGAGTACCATAAAGACTGATGAAATGTTCTCAGAATTTTTAATTGCTTTTTAATAGCACATATATTTTAAACACTCAACTGCAAGACAGAAGTGCTATGTCCCCCACTTTCAATTAACCCTTGTTATTTTAACCCCATACCTCTTTGTCTTGCAGGCTGATGCTCCTCCTCTTCAGTGGGTTCTGACGGGTCATAATAATCACTGCCATAACGGAATCCCACTGCATTATAGGTACCATCCTCTGCCAAAGCTTCACTGAGTCTTTTATATTCCTCCTCTTGAACAAAAATACGATTGCCAACATTAGAACGTGTTCAGAAGCTAATTTATTTTTTAAAAAGTAATATTTCTTACTTTAGTTTTTAAATAAGAACTTTTCTCCTGATCACTTTAGCTGTCATTAAAAACGGAACAGAAAAACAAGTATGCCCCCATGCTGACCATTTCTTTCTCCTCGAAGAGACACAGGCTGTGGATTAAGACATTCTAATGCAATTATGCATATAAAAGCACAGAATTTCCTTTAAACAACACTAAAAATGAAGAAGAATGTGTTTATTTTGGGGGGGTCCGAAATCCCAGTCTGCCCTCAGAATCTGGGCAATTTCTCTGTGGATCTACAGTTAAACTATCCTAGGGTCCTCTCACATACGCAGAGACTCCTGCTTTTCGAATCCACTGGGTACTGTCAAGATAATATCAGAAAAAGAGAGTATAAAATTAGGAGTAAATTTAGTTTCATAATAATTTATTTAAACCTGCTTTTTAAAATAACCATGTTATTCCTTGAGCAGTACCTTGCCTTGCCTCCTCCTCAAGCAAGTCCGTATGCAAGGCTAAATACCTCTCTTCATCACAGAGGGCTTCTATTCTAGCCTCCTCTTCAGACAATTGATAATCTCTGTTCCAGGTGGAATACTCAGCATCATATTCAGAAAGGTCATGCAGGTGACCACGCCCATCATACCTGCAGGATGAAACAGCTGGTCAATGCAAAGAACTTAGGGCTTGGGTTTATGCGACTACTTAAATACTTACCCAATAAAAATGAAAAAAAAAACAACTTATATGTTAACGCATACTCCCTTTTAGAAGTTACAATTAATTTTGCTAATCATTTGTCACCAACTATCGAAAATTTGTTTAATAGTCTAAATTCCTCTCAAAGAAACTAATAAATTATTACAATTAAAGCCAAAGGTATCCTTTAATAGTTTTAAGTGAGATCCACTTCCTTAACAGCTCTTACCGTACGTGCTTCAACCAACCAATCAATGCCACTTGCAAAATACGTTTTTCTGGAAAGTCAAATAGCTTACATTCACACAAACCCGAGTACATAAATACCTATCCGTAAGAACCAAACGGTCGAAATTTCCTCGCTTCTTTCTGCTAGTCCCGAACTCTCAGGAGAAATCTTCACCAAAGAAACTTGCGTCCATTGGAGGTAAAATCATGGCTAGGCTCGGCCCCTAGCCATTTGGCTGAGGAAATAAGTTCTGGGTTATGTGATAGAGAGACACACATACATAGGAACAGTAACATAAACATGCAATTTAAGGAGGTTCACCGCAAAATCGGCAAAGATCAAAGATGTACAGTTCCTTTCTACTACGAAATCACTTTATTTGCAGGAAAAGCACTGCATTGGGATAATGTTTACGCATCAGTAAGAGAAACTGATTGGAAAGTAAAGTGACAGTAAGCTTGACTCCGCTGAGGTGTCTTCCCACACACAACTCTTGACTTGTGCCAACTTGCTAGACCAAAAACAAAGAAAGTAAATATTCTTATAGCAAAAAGCAAATGAAACATAGGTCTGGTTAATCAAGCTCTGTCCACAGGCAAATCTGAACCCAAGTCTTCTCATAGCAATGTGCTTTTCTCAAAATGGTGAAAATGAAGACTTCCTGCTGCTGGAGATAAAAGGAATCTAAGCTTCCAAAGGAGTTTATAAGATTAGCAATTGCAAGCTGCCTTAACTCACAAATGTACCGTTATTTGGTATTTCAGTATGTGTGCACAGACATGCACATACTTAGTGTTTGCTCTCTACAATTTCTGTAACACCTGCAAACAGGCCTCTGCTGCAGAGAACCCCAAAACCCACCTCTACCTATGAATGAAATCAATCACAGTAATTATTTTAGTTATTATTTTTGATTTTTTAGAAGTGTGCAACACAACACTTCCACTCCTGTGTGAGAAATGAAACAAAACTACAAATAATTATGGTTGCTTTGTCCTGCCTTCGTGTCTATGTCAATTTAACAAATTTATTTCAATGGCAATGATCATTAATGGAGTAAGCACCAAAACAGTGCAAGGGCACTTTCTTTTTTCTCCAGTCCTATGGAAGGCAATCAAAAGACCTTCCTCTACTGACATTTTTCCAAAACAAATATGGTTTTAAGTCAAAATAAGAAAATCCTGTCTAGCACTAAAGCAGTGATAAAACTGAGGGAACAAATATCTATAGTATGTTATGTGACCCTTTTCAAATCAAAATCCTTCCATCTTTTCCACTGAGGTTTTCACGGTCAGCCACAACTTGTAATTATTCCTTCAGTGCTCCACTCAAACATAGCCAACCTGATCTCTCATCTTCACTTTGTCCAACAAAACATTCAGGTAACCCTTTCTGAATGAGTTTATTTCCAAATCCCACCCTGAAACAACTCAAGAGACCAGAAGAAACATCAAAGCAGATTCTATTACTCTCTGCGGCCACAAACCTGGACCTATGGCAGAACAACCAAGAAGCCAGCCCTGACATAAAATTTCAAGAGCAAGCACCCAAAATCAAATCCATTCTGTCTGATGCAGTAAATCATGGCACCAGGAAAAGTAAAGAGACCAAGAACTACTTCTGGGGTGTCCCATCAACAGCCTGCAGCCAGATTATGTAGGAGAAACAGGAAATCCCCATTTTCTTTAAGATGGATAAACACCTTTGCACTCCCAACACTGCCCCATTCTCACCTACAGAACATACAATGTGCCTAATAAATACTCCGACAATCAGGCTCCCTTGGATTCCAAGCGAAAAAAAGAGGATGTTTGTGGTTTGCACTGAAAAGGAACAGATCATTCCCACTCTCCACCCTGCCGAACCTGCCTTGACAAGCGGAGCAGAAAGACCCATCGCACGCTGCCGGCCAGGAGGAGGGATCTCCCAGCGCTGCGAGAGCGGGAAACCCCAAGTTCCCGCAGACGGGGGGGGGGCCTGCAGCGTTCCCAGAGCACCCTCGGAGCGCTGTGCCGGGAGCAGCTGCCTCCAGCCTCGCCACGGAAGATCCCGACGCACCTGCCAGAGCGAGCCGTCTGCTCACCCCCCGCCCTCACTGCCCACAGCACAAGGGGGGGAACAGAAAGAGGCTATCACAGGAGATCTCGCAGCACAGTCTGGGGGTTGTGTTACACCGACCTATCGATCATGATCTTGGGGTCTCCCATCCAAGGAATAAGGTGTCGCCCCTGCTCCTGGTACTGAGCCTTCTCATCATCCCGAAACAGCTTGCAGGCATAGCCGAACACCAGCAGCTCCACACGGCTACTCCCGCCTCCACCTCCACCTCCTCCGGGGGGGCCGGGCACCGTTCCCCCGCCTGACAACAACATTAGGGGCGGCGGGCCTGCTTCTTCTGCAGTCCGTCGAGACCCTCCGAGCCCTCCGTACATCACCGGGGAGCGCAGCGAGGCGGAGGCGGCTCGCAGGAGCACCGACTATCCGAGCAGCGAGTCCCCGCACGGCCAGGCCCGCGCTAAAGCCCCCGGCCGCAGAGCACCACAGCCGCCATCACCCGAAACAAAATGGCGACACTTCCGGTTCCGCTGGAGGCCCAGGGACGGGCTGGCTTTTGGCGACCGCAGATTCGAGTCAAGTTCCGGCAGCCCGAATGTTAAATCCGAGGATAACGTGACTGCGCGGTACCGGCGAGGACACTACGCGCTCACTGACAACGGTCGAGGCCCGGCGGAGCGGTGGAGCCATGGGCGCGGCCGTGACGAAAGTGCAGCACGGCGGAGGGCGGGGCGGTGCCGCCCGGCGCGCTGAGGGCCCGAGGTGGGCGGGGAGCGGCGGACTCCGCTGGAGCGGGCTCGAGGAGCTTAAAAACAAAACCAAAACAAATCCTGGTGTCCGCCGCGCTGCTTTGGAGCCCCAGCAGAGGCTGAGGGGCTCAAGGCAGTGCAAGGACCTGCAGTATAAAGCGGGCATCAACCTCAGGCTGCGCCCATGAAGCTCGAGAGGAAAGCCTGGGAGGCAGGGTGGGAATCACAGAATCCATGCGGTTGGGAAAAGAGCTCTGAGACCATCGAATCCAATCTATGACCGAACACCACCTTATAAAGCAGACCAGGGCACCGAGTGCCACGTCCAGTCTTTGAAAGGGGAGAGGGAGGACTTGGGGCACTGACTAAAAATATTTTAAGAAAGTTTATAATCTAGAGAATTTTTTTTACTAAAATTGTTTGACTTGGGCTGAAATTTTCAAAGTTGTGTACTTCGTGGTTATTACTTTCATCACTCTTCAAGAAGTATGAAGAAACACGTTGTTTTGTATATTTTATAATAAAATTCTGTAAGGAAGCTCATGGTGTTTTGTGATTCAGAGTGGGAATTATGCCATATCCTTAGTTTCTGAGTGCCCATAAATGCTGGCAGAGCTGGTGGAATGTGTGAAAAACTCTTGGCATCGTTGTGCAGACAGGGTTAAAATATGTAAAATAGCAAGGGAAGAAATGCAGCAGCACTGAAAGAGGTGGATATTTTATATCTGCATTTAGAAATCCTACCATGTGAACTTGTCAGAGGATACCAAGTGTACGGATGGGAACGCACTTGATCATTGTGGAACAATTTGATACCAGCTTGAAAACACTTGGGGTCAAAAAAAGAGTAGGAGAAAAAATAAAAATAAAATGAAGAAAAATATAAAACTAAGAAAACAAACAAAAAGTTTTTGATGGGGACTGTAAGAAAGCAATGTGTGGTGATGATTTTTGTGACTTCCCTAAGTCCTTTGGTAATGCAAAGGATTCAGCAGCAAGATAGTACAGCACAAAAAGGGCTCTGTGCAGTAGAAGTGGCAGCATTATAAGATAGCTTCAGACCATTTTCCTGGGATATCAGCATTTAAGACAAGGACGAGAACAGTGCATAGGTCAGATAAGGGACAAAAATGGAAGACTTAGTTAAAATAATGTAATTACAGAAAGATGGAGGGAGTATTTTATCCAGTAAAGCATTTTCCAGACAGCTGAGCCATTTCTAGAAGAACGAAGAGCTCACCAGAACACCCAGGAACAATAAAGCACTGGGTGTTGATAATGTTCCCACTGAGTTATTATGAATGGAAGGGAAAATTGCCTTAAAAATAAATTTGTGTTAATTTGGTAGCTTGAAAACAAAGAAATGGTAAAGGGGAATCATGTGTCTGTTTTTGAGAAAAGGGACAAAACGAAGCTTGAGGGTTGGGCAGTATCTTTCTGTATACTGCAGCACGTGATGTTCTCAGCTCTCTGTTCACATATCATTAGCCTGTCATCAAAAGAGGGATTCAGAAAGGTTTCTGAAATAACAGGACAACTGCGGCACAGTTCTTTTCTGATTATTGTGCACCTGAGGGAAAGAACAGAAATATAAACAGACTGCATAAAGATTTTCAATATATTTATGCAAGTTTGTCATAATGCATTATGAATTTGCATTGGAATAAAAAAGCACCCATCCCTTCCTTTTTTCCCCAGCATGAGTAAAAAATTAAACTTTTTTCCTTTTTATTTACTCTAGACCAACATTGGGAAGAAAATGCGGTGCTGATCATGGCACATGGTATGCCTTTTTACCACATTTAACAATACAACCAGTTTTAATATCTACGAGTAAGAAAAAAAAAAATATGTTGAGCTTACTACAGACTTGTAAAGTCTTTATATGATAGGATGACCATGTTGGTACATTCAGACCCTTGATTAGTCCCAGCTGTTCTGGCTGCATTGCAGAGAGGGAAAGTGTTGTAATGAGGAAAATTTACACAATCTCTATCCCACTCACTGTATTTATTTTCATTTTGCTATAGGTAGGGAAACACAGACAAGCTGTTATTTCCTAGGCTGATAACAGTCCATTTTCCTCTATCTTAATGGAAGTGCAGTCATTTAGTATCAGTTTGCAGTTTAGCTAAAAGCGGATAATAACATTTATTCTCTAGTTCTGAAATTTGAAAAAAAGTGTGCTGTGCTGATTCTGAAAAATAAAAGTCCCATTTCTATCATGATAATCAATATAAAGGAATTTTTTGCATACCAAAAGAGTGCATCAAATGTTATGCCAAGCACAGGGGAGATATGTTCTGCTGCTCTGGGCAGCAAGCTAAGGTTTCACTTATACCATTTTGGCAAATGGCTTTTCAGCACTCATACTGAATTAATATATACCTTTTCCCTCTTCTTTTCAAAGTAAAGAAGGGCAGAAGTTAGATATGTGGGAAGAGGGAAAAGCATATGGAATTTGAAAACTAATCTGTAAGCTTGAATCTCTAAAGTGCCTCTCAAAATTCCTCTATATTTAGCACAATGCAATGCATCCTTTTTAAAATTCACTGTGAATCTGCTCAGTAATTAGGAAAAAAAAAAGTTTAAACTTCCATATTTGACATTTCCCACCAGAAACAAATACTTAGTTTTGCTTCTGCTTAGCATAGAAACCCTAAGATAATTTCTATTCGTATTCTAGCATGATTGCTTTAATCCCCTGCATTGAGGGGAGGAAAACTTGGCTGGCTTTCCTGAAAAATTGGAAGCTGTGTACAGTAGCTGCCAACTCTTACAGATTTTTGTCCCTCCTAAACCATCTTGTTACAGAAACATTGCTGTAATTTAGCATTACTTTATGTAGGACTGTTTACAGAAGAAGTCAGTTATTTATTCATTTTAGCCTTGGTCAAAGAGGCTAAAATTGTTTACTAAACTTGACCATTTAAAACTATTCAAGCTATTGTCATATTTTGATAACTTTCCTCGCTACACCTAAATTGTTCCCCTCAGCTGCCTTTGCCAAAAGCCAAGGTCTGCAAAGTGTTTTGTCAGCTTCAATAGAAGAAGAAGACTCCAAATACATTTTGGTTTTCATCTCAGAGGAAAGCCAAAAGCCATAGCCAAAATTAAACATTAGTGTTCCTCCCCCAGCCTTTCTTTGTTTTCTGCATGAAAGTTTTTCAGGTTTAATAACAGACAGTTTCCGTGCAACGAAGGATAACATTGTAGCCTTGAGTATAAAGAAATTACTTCTAGCAGAGGTTTCTCTGTACCACGCAATAGGTTACTGCTTAGGTTTCTTTTCAGCTGTTAAAAAAACAAAACTCTAAAGCAGAAGCCATTCGCCTTTCTAAAATTTGTTGGTAAATTTTACTCCAGGAGAAGGAAAGCCATTAAAGAAGCACTTTTTCTGTGACACAAGGTTAAGTATTAAGAGCTTGCCATTGTTTTTCTGCTTTGGTGGAGTTTTGAGCAGCCTGTTTGATTTCTGGACTAGGTAGGTTCTTTATGCCCTCTTCACCAGACCTCAGACACTTAGAAATGTCCAAAACCTTTTTCAGAGGTGGAGAAAGCTGCTAACTTAGAGAGTTAATTTAGCTTGCCTTGACTATTGGCTGATCATTGATGCTTAAGGGGTCAAAAAAACCATTGGTTTGATCTGACATCCCCCTTCAGAGAGCATGCAGCTCTTGGGATTGCATCAAGAGTTAAATGAAACAACCAAACAAAAACTTCCCAAAATGACACTCTTCCCCCAAACAAACAAAAAACAACCCAAGAAATGCACAGAAAATACCAGGAAATTAACTTAATTTGCATAATTGTATTGTTCATTTAAAGGATCCTGTGTCTCTCTGCAGAAATCTGTTAGCTATCTGGATAGGTCCTATATAAACATGTGTCCCTATAATTAATTACTTCATTGATTTTTTTCCCATTAAATGTAAATTTAAGATCAGAATTAACTGTGTTTCCAAACAAATTAACATTTTTATAGTGAATGATTATGCTTGAATGTATACATTTGTAGAGTCAAATTTCAGCTTAAATTTTTTAAAACACCAGATAAAAGTTCCCAATTAGGAAGAAGTAGCTTATTAGCCTGACATGGCCTCTTTTGATTTTGGATGAATAGAACTGGATTTCATCCTTAACATGTTATTTTAGTAATGTCCTGTAATTAAATGCTTCTTCATGTTTGAGCAATAAAAAAGCCTTTGCTAAAAAGGCAGAACCTCTCTCCTGACAATGTAATGTAAAAATCTTTTGTTGTTGAGAAGCAGTTCCTTTTAAAAGTAATATGTGAGAATTATTCTTCCTTGTCTCTCTGAAAGCCTCTTTTTTATTGTCAGCTGGCAATGGGAGTGGTGGTTGTTATGCACAAACCCACAAGACAGAGCTTTTGGACAGAAGTGGGAGGAGAAGCCAATACCCCCTAGATGTTGGGCAGCCCTTTAGATGGATCTCAACAGGTCAGTGATGGGCAGAGAGGAACAGTCTGGAATTCTACAATGGCAGCTGTGGAGGAACAACCCCAGCACCAGCACAGGCTGGGGATGGCCTGCTGCAGAGCAGCTCTGCAGAGCAGGACCTGGGGGTGCTGGTCCCTTCCAACGGGATCTGTTCTGTGACAAGGGGGTTCCCATGTTCCACACTGGAGCTGATGCTTACAGCCTGAGACCTGACTTCATGCAAATGCTGGTGTTCAGCACTTACCACATTGCTGAAAGTGCTGTAAGGCCATGTCTGTCCAGTGGTCTACAGTAATCTACTTCCTTCTCTCCATGGGAATCTGTAGGACAAAATATCTCTCTTCAAAATACTTTTAATGTTCTCTTACCCTGCATGTTTGTCACTGAAAAAGAGTGAAATAATCAGTAGTTATTTTGCAGCTACTCTGTCTCTGGATGGCTTTAAACATACAAAATCTCCCTGAAATTTCCAGCAGTGTCAGCCAGAGGGGATTACAATCACAAGACACCTGCTGCTGGGTTGCTATGAATGCTGCTAGGCATCAGTTGGAAACTTGTTGTTTGAGGGAATTAAAGCAAAACAAAAAACATATTTGCCTAATCCCAGTTTGGATCAGGAGTATAGTTTGGAAATGTGAACAGCCAAGATTGCAAGTGTAATATGAAATGGGCTGAGCTTTTTGATTTTTAGTGTATGTACTTACTAAAAATATTGAAAGAGGTTTCAATTGCAATGAAGTAGTGTTTTCATGGAGAAAGAAGCATTGCGTCCTAAATAGTATTTTTGTAAGGATCAGCAGATGGAAACTGAAGCAAGACATATGCCAGTTAGAAAGACTGAACATACATAACAACTGCTGCAATAAATCTATATTTCTATGCCCTGAAATGACTTTGAGCTAAGCTTAAGTGTCTTTTTGGAAGATTAACTTTGGCAAAGTATGTGTTAGGCTTCAGTCAAATGTAAATAATTGCAGTAAGTCAGTGATACTTACCCATTAAGCCATTTGATTAGACCTTCTGTGTAGCTGGCTCCAGAAGGAGTGTGTCTGCCTCCAAGAGGGCCGGAGAGGTGTTAGGCAGCTGCATGATTCTGAATGGAAAGCATGTTTCTTATTAGATTTGAGTAAAGTATGAGTGGAAGCTGTGATGGGCCCCAAGACAATATTGTGTGTATGGAAGTAGCTAATCAATGAGCATTTTGGGGAGGCTGAGCAATGTACATATTGCACGCCATGCAGAAGTAGTGTGAGCACAGCTACCAGGCTAATAACCTGCTGTGAAAACATCTTGAAGATGATGGGGACATTGCAGCTTCACATTTGTGTAAACTAATGCAGTCTCCAAAACAGGATGCTTCCCCATCAGCCATTAATGGTGAAGAGGAATCGTACTGTTCCAGAGACTCCTTTTCCCTTTACAAGCGTCAGTAATCGAATGGCAAGCATTCAGAAGACACACAAGGAATTTTCACGGGTTTATGTGTGATCCAGAGCATTTGTTCAACTGTTAACTTCTGCTGGTGTTGTGTTCAGGCTGACTCAGAGTATATAGATGACTCACCTTTGAAATAGGGCATAACCTCTGCTGCCTCCTCAGAACCTTTGATTTGACTTTCATGTCCATGGATCCAAACACATTAAATATATCACTGAACACCATTTGCTGATGATTTACTGGGCTGTGTTCTCAAAGCTGTACTCAAGAAGCCAACAGCGTAAATGTAATAAAGGATCTTAAGGTGTCCACTGAGGCAATCCAAATGCTTCCATACTCACACAGAGCAGATAAGGTGCTGTGCCAACACCCATGGTTTCATTTTTATAAAAATGTATTTTTGTGCTCTGAGCTACTCTTTATTGTCTTTAGTGGTGATAACACAGGGAAAGGATGGCACATTTCCTATGAATTGGCACGTGGTTCTGTTGAGAGAAATATTGTTTATAAGAGGAACATTTAGCCACACTTACTGGCAACTTTTCTCATCTATTTAAGTGATACATAGAATCAGCCTTACTGCATGAACACATACGTGTGCTGTTTTGTTCTTCATGTGGGAATAATGTATCATTTGAATCACTTAAGAATGTGTTGTAGCCATCTACAAACCCCAAATTTCCCACTAGTTGAAGCATATAATTTATTTTAAGGTTTGTTTCATTTATACTGCACAACTTGTGGAAATTAGGCCCTTGTTAAAATGTACTGATGACTTCTACTGAGAAATGTGATTGTACCATGAAAATACAAGGCAAATGTACTATTTTGGCTAACCCCTACCTTCTTTGTAGGAAAAGAAGAAAACGGGCAGGGTGTAACAGGGACAAGAGTGACTTTTGTTGTCTTCCTTGGTCAGATGATTTTGTTCAGTAGTGCATGAAGTGTGTAGTAAAACTAGAGAGGAGCTACAGATTTTAAGCCCTAGTCTAGTCTTTTGAGCCCAGGCACAAATTTTTAAGCTACTTAAAGCTAGCTGTCCCTCTGTGCAGTCCACATAAAGGTTTTATTCTAGGAAGATTTTGAGCTACATTGATTACTACTAAATTTAAGAATGTGTCAAACACTGAATTTGCTGAAGAAAGAGCACAGTAATTAATGTAATTAATGTAACTGTGAGCTGAAGGTGAGTGATAAAACTTGGCTTCTGGTCTAGGTTAAATTATACAAAAATACAAGAAATATTTTGTGATCATTTTGTCTTGATCCTTTTTTTTTTTTGCAGTGAAAAGCTAATGACACATGAAAAGGGAAGATTTCTTGACACCTAGTATTTAATTTGTGTGTCAGCACTGAGGTATCAAATTATCTATTTGCTGTACTGCCTCAGCTAAAATAAGAACACAAAACCAGCTCTTGACTGCAGCAAGTGTAGTGTCATAAGAAAAAAAAAAAAAAAAGCACAGAATTTTGCATCAAACCAGAATAACATTTTGCTTAAATGAGATAAAAAATAAGAAGGAAGCTTATTATTCTACCAGCAAGCAGCTGCTGTGATTGTTAATTGGGGAAAGAAATGAGAAGCTGTCAGTTCATTTTGGCACTTTGTTTCTAATGCATCAGCAGAGAAGCAGACACACCAGAGCTTGTGAGAGATTTTTCATTTGAACTTCAAAGAGCAGGGGAGTTCTCCACTGAGATAATGCTGCTTCTAATAACAGGTGTGAACCATACAAATCTATTGAGAACCTGCTTATTTCCTTTTCTAATTATCTAGTTTTAGGATAACAAAACAAATAAATCTAAAAGCTAATCTACTCACTCTAGGCTCCTTCATTCTTGCCACACACACGTGTAGCATTACTGTGAGCTTACTTAAAATGAAGAACACATCAGTGACTTGTAGGACTGTGTTTACAGGGCTCTTCTGATGAACAAAGTAACAACCTCTGTAGCCACAAGTGCAAGCACAGACATCCACTTCCATTAGTCTGTACTGCTGAGGAGCTCTATAGATGCTTGCACGGTCAATAAAAGGATAGCCTGACCTGTGACCAAATCACAGGACTGGAGGTCAAAATCGGGTGATGTCACCCACTTGTGCCATCACTGCTGTTTGTCACTGTGCTTTGCTGTGCCATCACTGCTGTTTGTCACTGTGCCTGTGCTGTGCCGTCACTGCTGTTTGTCACTGTGCCTTGTCTGCCAGTCAGTGCAGCAGCTTCTGGAGGCATCCATGGCTGAACGAGCCTGGCTCCACAGGCTTGCTTGCAGAACCTCTGGCTTTGCAGGGTCTCAGCAGAGCCTGAAATGCTTGAGCTATGGGAAACAGCATTAAATGAGGAAATTAGTGTGAGTCTGCATCAGCCACACACAACTCCTTGGAAACAGGAGCTTGAGAGTCTTTGCTGGCTGGTGGAACCTTTTCAGAGGAAGAAGCTGTTATTGGACATTGAATTGCTTACTAGCTATGGGGTTTTTTCTTTAAAATGATGTTTTATTTGTGCCTCTTGTACAATCTTCCAGCCAATGAATTATGATCATGTCAAAGTCTCAATCATAAGCATTATAGAAATAGAGAGGACTAGCAGAAATTTGCATAATTGCTTTATGCAGTGGATCAGGAAAAGATTTTATTATTTGAAGTACCAGGTGAGGTACAGAATTTTATGCTATCTTAGAGAAAAGCTTTTGCAATAGGTGTAATCTCTTTCTGTGTATACATTATACATTCACATAACACTGACATTTCTTATGCATGAATTGCCTGAAAATATGCTGATTATAGCAGTATGTTTGCCTGCAACAAAGTATTGTTCTATGCCTGTGGATTACATATTAAACAAGTTTAATTAGAGAAGATGGATTGATCTGGAAACTCATGCAGATTTACACCACAATATGGGTGACACAGTGTTTATGTGGTATGGTGCAGCTGTGACCCTCCTCCACAATTCTAGTCTCCCTCTCTTGCTACTTTTACACCTCCCTCCAGCCTGATTATTGTGTTTACAATTCTACAACAGGGTCAGACAGTGATAGCTCATGCCAGCATTTTGGAGTAGTTTGAAGCGGAGTTGTAAATAGTAGGAACAAAATTCTGATTTCATTGAAGTTGATGGCAAAATTCGCATTGAATTGAAAGTGGGACCTGAATTCCAATTCCAAGTGAGCATATTATAAGCACTTCTGGATAACTCAAAAGACACAGGATTTCAATTAAAATACCTTTTTAATATCTCACAAAAATTATTTGAGTTATATACTTTCTAAATAGTATCAGTTGATGACCTGTCTTTCAGAAGTGTATTTGTTGGTTTTTGACTTGTAGTGTCTATTAGGATAAATAACCTTTATGTGATAACAATCCAATCACAATCCCTTCCAAATAAACAGCTTGAAAATACCAAGTGTAGTTAATTGCATTAAGGGTAACCACATGGGAAAAAAAAATATCATTCCTTGTAATGAAGCTATCAGTGACATCCTATGGAGGGTGCTTTCTGCAAATTAATGCAAGTTGTTTCTGTCAGCATTCAGAAAACAAGAATGTTAAAATCTGGCAGTGAAATCTTAAAATGTAGACAGAAATTAATTGAATTTTCAAACTATTAATTTCGCTGTCTTATAGTAACTCAATTTAGCTAGATTTGTACCAAGCCTATCACTAACTGCAGAGGAGAGAGCTACTGAACAGGCACACGGTGTCACAGACTAACACAAATAGGAACAAACCTGAAATTTCATTAAGGCGCTTGAACTTCGCAGTTCCCCACTTTCTTGCTGCAGCATTTGTAACTGAATTCCTGTGAACAAAATATACAGACAAGTTCCAGTTGTTGCTATATTAATGCCAAGAGGAGAGGTGGGGATGTGTCATCACTCTATACACTGGCACCTGCACAAACTTACAAACGACTAGAACAGACTTGGAAAAGCACTGCCCTCATAACTGCTAGGAGGTTAAACTTTCATGTGTTCTGTACCAGCCTGCTTTCTTCCTGAGGATTTGCAAAACACTTTGTGCACTTTAAGAATACGGTGGCGATGGCTTTGATATCAAACTGCTGTCACCTGTCAAGCAAAGCTTGACAGCTGCTTAGCTACTATTAGCCATACTATAAAAGTGCTGTGTAGCAGCCAACACAGCTGCTTATACTCAAAGGAAAAGTGGGCAGATAAATAGCAGATAACTCTTAATTAGAAATTTAAGATCTTTTTAGAATGCAGTTGTATATTATGATGAACTTAAGTGTATGAGCTGTAGCATACAACTATTTAAATCTTTTCATGGAGTACTTGGCTTGATAGATCTACTATTTATTAAAGTAACATAAGATCTTCAATGGGCATCTCATATCCTATTCAATGGGAAAGAGCATCATTAGCACAACATGCAGAAACATGCAGAGAACCAGTGAGCTAACAGCTCCAGAAAGTCTCCTACTCACTCAGTGTTATTGTCTAACTGCTTGGTGGGGAAGTCTGACTGATTTGTTACCCTCAGCAGTAGGCTGCACAGCTTAGACAAGTTAGTCTCTGACTTTTGGAGAGAATTCTGCCTGTCAGTTTCCGTACCTTTTTTAATGGTGACATTCGTAGCCCGGCAATTACCATTTTGTCATTGTGGTTAAATGGAAAAGAGTATTGCATTCAAATGACAGCATGAAGTATATTTCAGTATTGCTGAACCTAAACAATATGCTTTTTGCCTCTTATCCATATCCATCTGTAATCTTCCCTTCTCTCCCCTGTTGCTAGAGAAAAGTCACAGAGCAGCTTCTTGCTCAGATATGGAGATCATATTTTAAGTCATCTAACTTGTATTCAAACCAAGAAATTATGTGCTCCTTAGAAAGCAAAGGGCTCTTTGGGCTGCAGGTTTGCTTGCAGGCTCTCGTGTGACTGGAGACAGCAACTCAACAATAGAAAATTTTAATTGGATTTATTTTTTTGATTAGTCATTTTTCACTCGTGCCTTGCATATTCTTAGATGGCAGCATAGCTGAGTAAAAACACGCCATCAGCTAATCATGATTCTTTACAAAACTAAGAGGCTTGCAAGAATGCATGTAGTAGTTTAAGGACTTTCCTCAAATGGAACAGGTTAAACTAGAAATGCTTAGTCCCTGTTGTGATTTCAATTGTCACAGCTCTGACTTCAGAGAGCACAGCTCAAACTGCAGCAACACATATGATGTAGTTGGTCTAACCACAGTTTAGTCAATACCCAGTGAAAATACTGTTGGAATAACTCCAGGCAGCAGCTTGCACCAGTGCACGTGCTGTCTGCACCTGCTGTGAGTTCATCTGGACAGCAGTTGCACCCTCCTGGTGGTGTTTAAGCAGGTGTTAGAGGGAGCTCCCACCCTGCAGCCCTGCTTACTCAGTCGTACTCTCAGTGCTTACATGTAGAGTTACTCTGTAGTGCTTGCATGTCTGAAGGTCGTGTGGATGGTACAGGCATGCTGGGGAACTGGTTCAGAGCAATAGCACAAAATCTGCTGCTTTTGTGGGTATGACTGCTGCTGTGAGCTGCCTGTTCCCACCTATGAACACCACGGTGATTGTTTTGGGAATCAGAGTAGTGTTTGTGCATGCTGCTGTTCTGGGCTGTGCAGGCTGACTACTCAGTCATTGCAGAACCAGATTGGGATGGGCCTCAGAGGAACAGAGGTTTTTACTAAATCTCTGAGTAGCAAATAAATTTTAAATTTAATTGAATATTTCTCATTTGTCGTCATTTTTAGGAGCAGTTGGAGTGACACGGGCAGTGAGTTATTAGTCCTCCTTTTGACATTTTGACTTTTATCAAGTTCTCTTGGCAAGTAACAAGTACAGGGAGGCAGAATTTATTAAAGCCAGCAATGGTTATAAATGCATTCCCACGGGTGTGAGATTTGTGTAAATTAGTTTTGTGCTGTGTGTATCTCTTTTCTAATTCTTTTGAATCAGAGAAATGTGGGAGGTCTAAGAATTATATGCATTTTCACGGTCATCAAGGAAGTTAGAAAGAAATTACTTCTCCTGTTATGTGTTAATCACTTCAAATGAGAAAACCAGTCACTTCAATACTGACCCCTTAAATAGTGGGTATGGAAGAGAGATAGAAAATATACTGTTTTGTGGGCATGGAAAAAGGAGAGTGAGAGTTCATGAGCCCGTATTGAATTAGAGCCAGATGCTGAACTGCACCTTCACCTGCATGGAAAGCAGAATTCTGTGTAGTGTTCTTGCTATATCCCATTGATAGATACAGTCAATTTAAAAAACAAAACAAAACAAAAAAGTTTTAATGTTTAGAACTTTAGATTCATATTATGTTCAATAGCAGATGAAATGGAATGACAGGCACTAAAACTGAGTACTGTGGCTCAGTTGGATCAAGAAGTGTACAACCCTTCAGTCCACATGAGTTATGATTTTGAGTTTCTTTCTCTGGGACATAAGAAACTATTTTGTCTCCAAAACTACTATACTAAGTTTCCCTAAACCCTCTGATTCCTGTTCCTTTTGTATTTGTGAACACAACTCTCTCATAATGCTGGAACTATGCAGCTGAAGAGCCCTTAGTAAATGCCAAGCATCTTTGCTTCAGCTGCCTTGGAGAGGACATCAGACAAGTATACGGTCTGGTTGGAACACCACCAATGCTCAGTCCCTGTCCTGTGAGCGTTAAATTCTTCCTTCCTTTCCTCTTCCCCCCTCAAGGCCACGGAGGGAAATCACATCCCTGTTTCTGTCGTGTCCTAGGCAGCTGGCAGAGCTTGGGATGGACCCAGATTTCCTAATGCCAAGCGTGGTATTCTCCCTGCTGTGCTGTGTTTTGCACAGGATTTGGGGGGAACAGGCCCTTGGTTTACTCCAGGCAGTTGTTGGCTCTGCAGTCAACTCAGGGAGTGGAACACGCTTGCTGAATTTGCGTATATGCTTTTTTCAGTCTTCTGTAGATATGTCTGTGTAATGAAAACTCAATAAAATTTTAATGGTGAAAAAACCCCCAGACAGCAAACCAACCCTTTCATCATTATCTCATTGCAGGCAGGTCACGCCAAGGTGTCACTAGTCCAGAATCTAAACAGCATCTAACCAGCAGAAGTCATTCTTCAAACACAAATCCCAGAATGAGCCACTGCATTATGTAACATTTATGAATTATTCATTAGCTCTGGTTTAGCATTCGTCCTGCCGCTTAAGCTAAAGCCAGCCCTGTATTTGCAGGTAAAAAATAACAGTTTCCATTACAGTGGATATAATGCAAATAGTTACTTTATCCTTGGCTGGCAATATTGTTACCATGATAAAGTGGCATACAGATAGAAGTTGTATCACTTCATACTTTGAAGTCCTCTGACGCCCGATATCCATTCTCGTAAAGTTATTTTAGGCGTGTACATGTATGTATGTTTTAATATGTATTTACATAGTCATACACAGCAGAAACTATACCTTTTGACTGTGAGCAATACCAGAGAGGCAATCTAAAAGGGCTGTGCAAATAACTATATATTCAAGTTGTCAGTATCCCATTATACTTTGGGCTGTGTGCTAAGCAATCCTTCATGTCTGCTTCTCTCTCTTTCTCCATTCATTTTTCAGCATGACTTTTCCTTGTGCAGTACACACAATGCATTCAGCATCTCCTTTTTTTTCAGCTGCAAATGTTACAAATTATATTCTTTGACTTTTCCCTATGTTTGTGCACAGCAGTTGAATGCATTGATTCACAAGGATAATAACCTACAGTGGTTGGCTCTGTCTGGAATACCGAGTGTATAAATCAATATAATGACTGGTGATATTAATTATTTCAGCAAATTTTCGAGCCCAGTGTTGCAGCTTTCATTCAATTACGTATTATTTAGTACTCCATAGTTACGTAAGACAGCAGGAACATGGGTTATGTAACCTAAAGGACAAGTTCTTTTCACTTTCATAGTAATTATAGCATTCTTCCTGCAGTGAAACGGTTAAATCTTCCTCCCCAGGCCCATTCAGCTGACTAATGAAGGGATGAAAAATTGGACTGCAGTTGGATGGCAGCTCTCTGAAATGTTGGCCCACTGACTTGAACAGAGATTTTCCAGTTCTGGTGTGTTTCATCAGCCTATGGGCAAAGGACAATAAAATTAACTCTGCCGTTTGCCAATCTCTTCTATTTTTGGAGGACGCAGCCTCCTTTTTATCCCAATTTCCCAGCTGCATTTCCTTTCTCTCTTTCCCCATTTCTGAGGTACTTGAGGGGTTCAGAATCTCTGATATGCCTGATACTAAAGATTCTCTTCTAATGTATAACACTTTTAATTTTTCATTTTTATGGAATTTAGGAGTTTTTCTTCCTCATTGTTTCTTTCATCTCTCAATGTCTAATTTAATTTATCAGCAACCTTAAAGTTTATTTGTAAAAGTAAATCTTTTTTTTCCATTCATCAATCAGTGGAATATTTCTCATTGTTTCTTTTATCTTCCAGAGCTAATTTTATCTACCAGCAGACCCAGGGCTTGTTTGTAAAGACAAATCTGCTATTCCTCTCACACCTGCACAGAAACACCCACACCTCACCCAGCAAGGGATCTGCTTCTGTAGGTGACAACAGCTACGGAAACACATTACTGGAATGCCCCCAGATTATTTGGTTTTCTGATTGATTACATGTTAATTGACTGATTAACCCACCAGGCTGAGTTCAGGAGCAGAAAACTGCACAGGGACAAGGCAAAATGGAAATATCATATTTCACATCTGACCAAGTTGAGAGGCTTCTCTCACTTCTCAGAGTCATGAAAAGAGATTTCAAATCAAGCCCCCTCACATACTGCACTTTAATCCAAACAGGTTGCAGTTCAAGCTGAGTCCTCCGTACGCTGGGAGCAGCTGTGTAAGGATCTGTGAATATAAGCTTCTCATTATATTTTCATGTTCCTTTTCTGGACTCTGAACAGTGTCTTAATTTATGCTAAAATAATCTTCTGGAACCACTCATTCATCTCACTTTTCAGGCTCATAAATATTTGCTCCTCCCCTGGATTTGATATTCTGGTTTTTGTTTGCTTTCCTGCCTGCACATGAGGTAAAAACAAAACTTTTGAATAGTAAGCAGCAAGAGATTCCTTCAGAAAATTTATCATTCAATGTCTTTATGTGATTCTCTTCAAATGTGAACACATTGGTGTGTGTTTTCCACAAATCTTCCTACCTTTTCTAGCATTTAATAGCCTATTTTTAAAGCAGAGGCACTCCACATAGTGGGAGCCAAAAAGTACATTAGTGAATTCATCTAAGAGAAGTGTGCTGTTAAATAACATGCAGACTAATTAATGTAAATGCCATGGTGAGAACATGCTGACATTGTTGCAGTTAGTGATCCAGCTGCATTATCATTTCCAACACGGTGATGTTGAGAAAACTCAAGAAACTTGGTTTTCTGCACTCTGGCACAGCATTTTCACTGGGCATCTTTGAGACACAGCTGGACAGCCTTTCTAGACACTACTGTGTGAATTTATCATGGAATTCGGGACAATAGATTAACTTTACCTACAGCCTTGAGCAGCAGATTTTAGCATTCTGTTTGACAGGTCAGAGGTCTCACCCAGTGAGGTGGGAGGCCTGACCTATCTCCATGCCTCCATCCTCTCACATGCATATTATATTATTACATTTGTGCATATAAACAATAGTTAATGCACAACATTATGAGGAAAGAGAGCCCTTTTGCCAGACTGACCTGGACCACGCAAAAACCAGCTGTCTCTTCTCACCCATGGATGCTCTGTGGCTGGAACACCACTGATGGTTCTGGGGAAGATAAACAAGTAGAGGAGAAGGCACTGGTTCTTCTCAGTAACAGCAGAGGCAAAAAAGCACCCATCCTGCCTGCTAGGCAAAAGAAGGAGATGCTCTTCAAAGTTTACCGGGGGCTGTTCTGTAGAATAATTGCTTGTCATTTCTGTATAATTATGTTTTTAGTGAAACTGCTCTTCAGACAAGGTATGAGATCTGAAGCATGGGCACTACTCACCATCTTGTCGGGGTGCATGTCAATGAAGGACTTTTGAAAAGTCAGCAACACACAATGCTCTCAAAGAAAATGAATAAAAGAACATGGTGTTCAAAATGGCCAAAGAACAGGACAGCTGTGATGGGTCTTGGTTCATTTCATCAGGAGTGTTTTTGCTGCTAATTTTCATGGTCCAGAATGAAGGGCAGCGCTTTAAAGGGAGCAGAAAATTACAATGAAAACAATGCAACATCATGGCCTCAGTTCATCCTGCACAAGCCAGGAATCACTGCCACCTTATTTCAGCAGGGCTGAACGACCCTGACTCACAAATGCCTTCAGCCACCAAAGTGCTTTTTTCACTGGGAAAATGAAGCTCATACGTTCCAGCCCCTGTCTCCAGCAGTGCTGCCATAAATTCCTTTTTTACCTAGGGGTGATTCATTTTACAGTTTTAGAATTTCCCTTCTGCTGCAAGTCCTATACAGGGACTGCTACTTAGAAAGGATAAAAATGGCAAGCACAGTTGGCCATCTTGCCTAAAGCCACTCAGACCCAGCCTTTATTTGAAATCACAGCCACACAGATTACACAGGCCAAGGGAGAGATCTGATAAGGCCCCAGGCAGACAGAAAGACAGACCTTTTCCTCTCATGGCTTTTTCTACGAACGGACAATTACTTTGAAGATTATACTCTAGGGAGAGATTTTCTAGAGATCACAGATATGCTCTAAATTGCAAAACAAAGGTACAGATTTTTAAAAAGTGCTCATTGTTAGAAAAATACCAAATACAAGACACTACAATACTACGATAAAATCACATTTTATGAGAAAATTGGATTCTTAAACTGTTTTGGTTTTTTTTCCTTTCCTGTAATTTGTGTTTTCACTGACATTGTGTGCCTGTCAAACAGAACAGATTTATTCGTGAATGACCTCCTTGGACAGACTTTCTTTTGTTGTTGAAAAACACAATCAAAAATGGGGGCATCAAGAGTATGCCTTATGCCATCCAATCCAGCCTTTCAACACAGAGTAGTTGGTTTCAGAAAGATAGCAGCTTCAAAGAAACATGTTGCCTAAATTTCAATTATTCTGCTATGAAGGAATGAAATCACTTGCGCAAAGGAATTTTAAGCTGCTCCAAGCCAAAGTCTATGTAATTTCCACTCTGTAGGTTTCATGTGAGATGTTTGGGTCATGTCCAAACTCTCAGTTCAGAGTTACCTATAGAAAACCAAATAATTGTGGGTCTTACTGAGATGACACCTCAATTCTTAGCTGCCAAACCATCCTCCTTGTCTGAAGGTCATGAAAATTCTTTCCAGTGAAATGAACAGAGGATTCAAAGACCAGGAAGTTTTTATATCAATTTGAAGTCCACAATGAAAGTTACAAAATGATAGGTCTATTTTAAAGCTAATCATAGCTTTGACGCTCCTCATTGAGGGCATGTACAAAGAACCTTTGGTTGACTACACAGCAGCTAATTTGAGGATACCAATATATCATGCTACTTCTCCAAGGATTATTGAAACTGACCCTTTATTGCTTCCTTTTATCTCTTAAAAGCTCATGTCACTACAGCCCTGGCAGAGCGTCACTGAGTAAAGCTTCCAGCACCCAGTAGCCTTTGGAAGAGCATTCCCATAGTAACACTTCAAATCCTGATGGCTACATCCTTTCAGCACAATAAGCTTAATATCAGATGCTTGAGCCATCTGTCCAGCTCCTCAATTAACATAGTTAGCTACTAAAACTTCAGCAATTACTGAAATCACACTGCAATCAAGGAACAAATCCACAACACAAAAGCAGGACAAAGGAAACCTTAAAGCCACATTCAAGCAGAACTGGTATGAGTGAAAAGAGAAGGAGAACTACTTCATCCAGAATTAAATGCAATTAGAACTTAATCTGGCCCATAATATCAAGCTCAAGTCCTCATTTGGACTGTGAAGCAGCTGGAATCCTGTTCTCATTACTGTAAATGACTGTGTGGTGCAAGGAAACAGAAAACCAAGCTCAGCACTTGTGTCCTCTATAAATAAACTTGAGAAACACCTTGGGACTGAGATGGAAGCAGAGCAGCCTAAGGCTCGGCCATGAGAAGCAAGATGTCCTTTTCTGCTAGCTTTGGACTTGAGGTAAATACCGTGCAGTCAACTGGATATATGAAAAACCTGGTGGATAAAAGTACCCTGGGCACAGCAAACCCAGGATCTGTGGATCTGGAGTGCAAATCATTGGGCAGGCAAACAGGGGCCCAGAGGGGCCAGCAAAGAGCACAGGGCTGTGGGGACAGCTCTGCAGGGAGCTGGGGCGCAGGAGGCAGCAGAGTGGGGAAGGGCAGCGCTGGGCTCTGGCTGCAGTGCCAGCCCTGAGCAGCTCTTGGCTGCTCTCCTGCAGGGCCAGGGGCACGGACCCCCTCACCTGCCTGTAAATTCACAGGTCCTCAACCAGTTACCTGCACCACCCTGGTAGTCCTCAGAGAGACACAGGCGTTTCTATAGCATGACTTATATGGCACTTTAGGCATTTACTGTAGAATAAGACAAATCATTCCCTATTTCTCTCCATGGGCTATAAAAGCACTCAACGCTCAGCTCAGGATCTCTGTACAGTGGATATCTAAATTAAGGCAGCAGAGCCCTACCTTGGAGTACTCATTGTGTGAATGGGTTCCTTGGTTTACAGGGATCACAGATTTCACGGAACCAATGATGATTTGTACTACAGCTGCAAGATCTACACTGCTAAACCCATGCTAAAGCATTACAAAAAGATGGTCAAGATCTTTCCCCACCAGAAACAGCAGCCTGTTACCACTCCTGAGCTCAGCACAGCCTTCTGTTTGCAGCAAGAAAAATTCTGCTCCAAGCTATTAGAAAACAGTATGAAACTGTATGAAAACTGTATCAAACAATAAGTTTATGTCGAAAGACATTATGGTGACATTTGTCAGCAAAAGAAAGGCAAGGTACAAATGAATGCACTGGTAGCAGTTTGTCCCCTCACAGCAGGCACTGCTGCTTGGCATTTCATCTTTCAGCTCAAGCTGGGTTTGATATTTATGTGTCATTGCCAGCCCTGAGTATTTCAGGTAGTGCTTCTCTTTCTTCGATTTCATCCATTAAGGGAAGCAGTAAAGCCCAGGTGTCTTCCCATACAGCTGCTTGTTTTGCAGTCTCACATCCCCAGAGCCTTCACCTGCAAGTGAGGAAAAGTTCACTTTGCAGAGATATGAGGGCTTTTCCCTCAGGTCACTCCTCAGTCTGCTGCACAAATTCCATCTGTCCCCACCAGGCACTCTGTCTGTCCTGCAGCTTGCTACATTGCCTCCACCTGCAATCACAAGCCCATTAATCAAAAATCCACGTGTGCTTAAGGCAATGTCCAGGAGCTGTCCTTTGTACAAAAATTGAGAGCCTGCCAGCCTTCAGCAGCTCCCCGAGCCAGGGGCCAGCTCCTCCTGAGCCAGGGTCACTCCCCCCACACCCAGGGGTCAGTCCCCCACACCCAGGGGTCAGCTCTCCCCAGAGCTAGGGGTCAGTCCCCCACACCCAGGGTCCAGCTCCTCCTCTTCCCCCATTCCCACCCCCAAGGCAGAGATGGTGACAAAATGCAGACTCCAACCCAGATTCTCTAGGCTGACAGGCTGCCACCTAGATATTTATCTATTTAGAGCTGTTACTCTATTACCTTAAGAAGAGCATATCGTGGAGGAAATCCTGTTTCTCCTTAGAGGGATACAGGGGATTTTGATAGCAAAAAACTGCCCTGTGTTCCTTGAAAGGCCATGTTGCTCTCTACTTCTGTGTTTGTGCTAGAGACTATTAAGTCTGCTCATTATTACAAAAGACATTTTTCTAGCTAGAGCCATTCACAGCACAACATTAATTTTCTCCTCATTTTGTATAGATGTATTGATTTGACCACAGCTACAATCCATGATGTGTTTTGGTGCTATTACATTCACGTACTTAAAATAATATTGCCATGTAAAACAGAGCTATTAACTGCAGCCTAATATCTACCAGCCAGTGGTGTGTGATAGAAAAGCAGGAAACTATCCCAAAGGGAAAACTCAAAACATGTAAATATAGTTTAGTCATTCAAATAATTATAATTGTTTTCAATAACATTGAAATGCAACATTCAGATTATGAAGTTAATTCTCTGTACCCACTCATCCATGGGGTTTTCAGTTATTATAAACCCCAGCTATTACAAGGTTCTTTGTACAGCTGAACAGTAAATGAGCCATATGTGCCAGCCTGACCTTTTGTCACATTCTATTTATGAACTCAAGCCTTAAAACGCTTATATCTAAAATCCATTTAATGTTGATGTAACACTGTCTAGCTTCTTGCATCAGAGAGATATCCCATCTTTTATTCCTGTGTATCATCAATACTGGGACTCTGCTATTAAAAAATAAAACTATTTACCAGCTATTGCAGATCTTGGAGAAGTAACTTGGCTGGATCCACTCTTCATTTTTGTTGTTTGAAATTGCAATATTGTAGTGCCTTTAACTCCTGCCAGCAATGCCAGCCACATTTCTGACTGAGAGAAACCATTTGCAATGAAAACCTGAATGTGGTTTGGGTCCACCCTGCTGCCCACAGGATTAGCTGTGCCTCTGAGTGATTTCTGTGACTGCTTCTTGCCAGGCAGAAATCTGTGCTGCTCCCCAGGGAGCCAGAGGCCTCATTTGCTCTATCCTGCAAATCAGTTCTCAGTCTCCTGGGTCTGGTGGGGCATAGATGGATGAATAATTAATGCCTTCTCTTCATATCCAATTATATTTACCAAAGAGTGGTTTTTGCAGCTGGCGTAGTGCTGGTGTTTGTTAGGAGTTTTTTGATTTAAAATACCAATACATGATTTAAATTTTATTTTCCCTTGCATTTTCACTGTGGCAATCACACCACCTGCAACCACCACTAAACTGAAAACAATGAACTGCTAATCCTGCAAAGGTCCATAACAATTCAGGGCCTCAATTTTGAATTTATCTATCAGCAGATTGTTATTAAATCAGACAAACATATGTATACATTAAACACTTCAGTGACCCAGCATAGCCCTAGGAACTAAACCATGAACCAGTGCGTGCACAAGCTTTATAACTCATTACCAAATTGTCCACAAGATACCAGAGGGCAGAGATCTGTTTGAATCTTCAGTAATTTTGCATTTCAAACTAGCTTGTTTGGAACCATTAAATTGTAGAAATTCTTATTTTGATCGGTTTTACTTCATAGTAAAAATTCTACTGTTAAAAATTTTTAAGACTGTTCTTAATACTTTAGTATTTTTGCACAGTTTTTTGAATTAAGTCTATTATTTTTATTAAGTTTCCAGAACATTTTGTGAAAATATTAACTTTATTTTTAAAGAAGTAAAAGGAAAGGTAAAAATTTCCATGATCATTAAAATTATTAATTTTCAATTTTTCTGATATTAATCCAGTGTTATGATTTGCAAACCATAATAATAAACTTAGAACTCTTGGGGTTGCCAATATCTAACATTTATGGGAACTGGAGAGGCACAGAGAGTCCTTCAGGACCAAGCCATGACCTGAAAAATTATTTTATGCTACTCAACTGATACAACAGGGTGCAGCAAAAATGTTAATTTGCATGGCCCTGACCAGGCAAACAGCCCACTGAAGAGGAGGACATTCCCAACTTATTCCCCCTTCATGCAGCTCCTCTTGGGGTGTGCATTTCTGTCCTGCACTCTTGTCTCTTACCTACCCCTCTGATCCTCATTATCTCTTTCAAAACCTCCATATTTGAGCCAAAAGAGGTGGGGAAAAGGCTGAAAGAATCAGAACCGTTCTGAGCACGCTGACACCACTGGCCCCAGGGCAGGAGCACCCGCCACAGTCTCTGCCTCAGTGGAATTGCTGCTGTGGCCAAACCCAAATTCTGCTGCAACAGGAGGGGCTGGCAGCACCTGCTTGCCAGCAGAGACACAGGGGCCACAACCAGAAGATAAATTAGACCATTCCAAGTGTAATGCTGATTGCAGTGTACCAAATTTACCAATAAAACCCTGCGTGCCTGGAAGCCAGAGAGCTGAGGGAATGTGCTGCAGGAGCTGCTGCAGTGAGAGTCACAATGAACCTGCAGCCATCAGGTGAACAGGGCAAGTTAACACAGACCAGGGGAAGCTGCTGAAGCACACTTAGCTCTCTGCAAAATGACAAAATAAGGGTGCCTAAATTGCACTGCAAATCTGATAGACTGCATGCTGGAAGCAAAGAAATTAGATGAGCAAGGGCTCATCTATGTTGGAAAGTTTTACTGCCTTAATTAATCCAAAAACATAATTAAAGCTGTGAAATCTTTCTAGTGTGAATGCAATTTTACCGGTTAAATGAACAAGCACTTGGAACTCACTATGGTTCAGATATATCATTTACCCATCTGACTGTACCCTACTCTGGCATATTTTAATATACCCAGTTTTCTTCTACAGATGATCCTGGCTACCGATGTAAATTTCACACAGAAGTTTCATACCACAGAGTAGTGCTGAAATCACACAAGTCTTTCAGATGATCAAAGACAAACTAATTCATGTTATTATTTATCATCTTTGCAGTTGTGCTGAAGTTATGTCACTTGTAAGGGTCATTCCTCACACTCAATATATAAATATTCAGATTTTTTTTTTCCGTCTGAGCACTGAGGTACTAAACAAAGCCATGAAAGTAATTTTGAGACTAAAAAGACAACTGGCATTCACACAAAAGTCACAGAGTATTTTATGTTGCTGGCGAATTTAGCAGAGAATCTTTCTGTTGCTTTGCATTCACTTTCCAACGGATCTATATCAAATCTCCATCCACAACAAATATACAATTCGCCCTGGATTTTCTCTCCTTGTGCTCATCCGTTTATGTGTTAGTTGGGATCACCATAACAACATCTGCAGGACTTGAATGACCTCAGAGTATGGAGATCCCAATTCCCAAAAGGACTCTTGGGCCTTCAGTGGACTGTGGCTGCCATTACTTGATGCAGCTCAGCAACTTCCTGAGTGAAAACACTCCAAGGAGCCTCAGAGGAGCAGCACCAGGCAGGAGTCCCAGTTGGCCCCAGAAAATAATGAAATGGGAAATGGAATGGGAAATGGAATGGGATGTCCCTCCTGTGTGGGCTCGGGGTGGCCAGTGGCTGGGGGTCACTCAGACTTGGCTCAGTGCTGCTGCCCCATCACTGGGCTGCCAAGGCAGAGTGCACCTCTGAGCACTGTGATCCTGCAGGCTCGTGCTTAATGGGAAGGAACTGTCAAATAGCAGGCAAAGTGAGTTTTCCATCTCTGATCAGGACTGGGTGACCTTCTCCCTTGCAGAGATGAAATGCTAATCAGCAGAGCGTTTGGTGTCTCTCCCCTCCTGAGCCCACTGGCACATGGGGCCCGATCAGATAAGAGCACTCAGCTGTCATGTTCTTCTGGAAAAAAGCAGCCTCCTGCTATTCAGGTGCTGAGCAATATTGATAGATGTCAATCAGTCTCAGACTGCAGCATGGCCAAGGGAGATTGTGCTTTTGCACTTGTGTTCATGTGGGGAGATGAAAGCTGACAGTACTCTGGGAAAATTCATCTATCCTTTACACAATCTGGGTTTCATACACTGTGTTTAGTATCACATCAAAATTCCATTCTGATTTGCTTTTTACTGATGTCAAATTAAGTAGCTTTTAAAAAGTTGTCTCTCTAAATATATCAATATATAGACAAACAGATGAACAGACAGAGGAGTGTGGATGTGCTCTTGAAAATGGAAGAACAAAGCAATTCCTCTGTGAAGTATCAGCTGCAATTTGTAATCAATGACACAGTATGTCACATTAACTACTTCATTCCAAGTATTCCTAAGGAAATATAAAGATTTTTCATCAAAAAAGCTTTATCAAGGCAGAGGACATTCAGCAGTCTAAGTAAACTAATTTAAGCAATGAAGGACAAATAATTCCTCACTTCTAATACAATTTTGAAGATTGTTTATGCTGACAACATATACTGAGCTATAATGAGAAGCTTAGAGCTTCTTGCTAGAGCACAGTACATTCAGAAATTGAAATTGTTAAACAGAGTATATTAGGAATCAATGCATCCACGTTCACCAACTGTCATGTAGAGACAGCAAGACACTACAGATTTAAGTAGCACCTTGACCAGAAACTGCTCTACCCTCAAAAAAAAAAAAAAAGGGGGTGGGGGGGGAACAGCTATGATACAGTTCTCTTTGTGGAAAACATGGAAATTACAGAAATGTTTAACTCAAACCTACTTAAATTCCTCTTGATACTTATTATTGAGTTACTACAGGTATGCTTTAAAAATTAAAATATATGAAATTTGAAATATAACTTGAAATACAGTTTATTTTGCAGCAATCTAAATATTTCATTCTGCATTAAGAAAACAAGATATTGCTGAAATCTGGTTTTGAAAAAATTATGTCTCTGCTACTTGATGGCTTATTCCAACTTGACAGAGGAGTTTTCCAATAGAGGAGTCAAACACCAGCTCTATCTGTATCCTCTTTAGCCCAGCTTTAATAAACACACTTGGAATAGGGACAGAAATGAAATGTACAACTTTGGGACAGTTGTAACTCACACAGAACTATTTGAGAATAGGAATATATGCTTTTTGTGGTTACAGGGAGATGAATCAAAACAGACAAAAAACTTTCTCAAAATTCAGTCCCCCCACCTCCACAGCATTTTTCAACTTTTCCAAAACCTTTTGCCAAGGTTGGAATGGGTCAAAACTGTTATCCTCAATTATTTGATGTGCCTGAACTTGTGCAGTGGCAAAGCAATTAAGTGTGAGTGAAGAGAGAGTCCAGTTATTGCCACGGCAGCGTCAGTGGGGGCTGTGCTCCAGCCCAATTAGGGTCTGCCCAGCCTCACTGGCAGCCTCATTACTGCCATCAGCAAATTAATTGGCATGGGGTTCACTTGCACAGAATGAAGGGCTTGAAAAGGTCTGTTTTGCACATTACAGCAAAGTCAAGGTCTTTCAAAGGTTTTTGTGACTGTGTGGATGAAAGGACAGACAGAAGGAAAATCCAGCCTGAGAAACGAGTGCTCAGGGTTCGAGATCAGGCTGTCTCTGACTCAAACTGCTTTCCTCAAATAAAGGCTTAATGCATCATCCTCCAATTTCTGTTCATTTGGCACAGATCTCTCTGGTTTTCACCAGAAATCCGATCCTTGAACGGAGAGGCCTCCTTGAATCTAAATTTTCACAACATATCTATGTTCCCACTAAATCACTAAAAACTTCCCAATCAACCTTTTAAAGTGAGGAAGGATGCAAGAAACACTGCAGAAGTGGACAGTGAAGCAGTAAATTAACACAGAATGGTATGGACTCACTTAAGTGATATGTGGCACTGCCATAAATCAGCACAAGCTGATTTAAGGAACATAATCATCAGGATGAATCCTGGGCTGAGGGTAGCATCTGTGTTTTACACACAGCTGGTGCCTCAAATGGCAGAAAGCCAAACAATAACATCACTATCTTCTATGGGGAATAAACAACAAAATAACACAAGTTTCAAAAACTCAGAAACTTTGTCCAAGACCACTGAGAGTATTTAACTAAATATAGTCATGAAATGGCACTTGCTGGTGTTAAAAACAAAAACAAAAAAATGCAATATTAATACACTAACATTGTCGAGCTCAGAAAAAAAAAATCAGTGAAGAAAAGTGTCAGTTTTCAAAAATTTCTCCTTGGTTTCCCTGTAAATTGATATTTTAAAAGCCCTACTACCCTTTATTCTTCAGTTTCTCTGTGGCTGTTAAGACAAGTAATAACTCCCTCTTTAAAAACTTCAATAAATAATTGAATATTAAAATTATTCAAAGTTTATATATCAAAAGATATCTAAAGATATCAAAATTTCTTCCAAAAGCCCCCAAAGTGGGTCCATTTCCATCCTAAGCATTGCTGCCAAAACTGAGTAAGGTTTTGGTGTACTTGAAGTTTGCAGGGCCATTGGAAGAAGATTTTTTCATTTAACTAACCTCCCTCTGTAGTCAAAAACAGAGATAGAGACTGCCATCCCACATGTGCCAGCTTTTTTCCCCCAGATTCTGACTGCAAAAGTGAATGCATTTCCATCAATGTATGAGATTCTGAAACTGAAATATTATAAAATCGATTAATAAAACACGGTAGAAAATAAGTCTGGAAATGCCAAGTCACACAATCTATCTTTTTTTCAAGAGAAGTCTGAATCCTGCATTTCTTGACAGAAGCTTTCCAAACAATTAGTTAGAAAATTCTGTGATTGAAATTCTACTTTCTTCCTAAGCCATGTGGACTTATAGTTCTCTTTAACTGACAACAGAGACAGCTAAAGCAGCTAATATAATTTAATTGACTTAGGGTTGGCAAGTCTCCAAAATAATGAAGAAAAGCTTGGAAAAAAACACTCCTTTTCCCTCTTGAATACAAATCCAAGACAAAATTCAATGAGGATTTATTATGTGTACACAAGGAAGTTTGGCGTCCCATTATCTTAAAAGCACTGGTGAAATCTAATATATTTACTCCTCAAAATAGCTTTGAAAATCCCAATCCAAAAGAATGAGAGTTGCCTGTTGATTTAAGGGAACCATTCGTTTTAACAATATTGATTGTGTATTAACTTAATCCACACACTTTCCTTCAGCTGGAAGGTGTGCCAGGTGTGGAGGACAAACATCAATGAGCTTTTCAAGCAGCGTCACAGGCAAAGCTGCTGGGATAGACCAGCTATACATCACATTAACAATGCAGCTTCAGAAGTTGCTCAAGGAGGGTTTTAACAGGAAAGCAAAGTGGAAATGCACAGAGGAGGATTAATCACACAATGTATTACAGAAATTGCTACTTAGTATTAAACTGGCCCCAACTTTTAAACATTCCACCTAGAGCATTTCCTGCAGAAAGGTGAGTTTCAGCTCCTGACCCTTCATGGGTTGTTTGGAGCTAATCTTACGTGTTGGCTTACTGAGATTGGGGCATTTTATTTTTCAAACCATTTTTTTTTTAATTTAGCACATATGGCCCTTTCTGTAATGTCATGAAATCGTGCATTGCATTGGTTTTAGAAGTAATATACATTAAGCATAAAGTAACTGGAATGTCAATCATTATTTAGCTGCTTCTCCCCTTTACTCAAGTCTTAAACCCAATGCACAAATTTGCATTGGCAATGCAAAGCAAAAAAAGTGAAATAGTTTTAATAAATTATTCTGAAAGATATTAGATAGAGGTCAATTCCCAATTCTTTTGAACTCCATCACAGAACTCTCATTTAATTTTCTGGGAATAGAATTTGGCCCCAGTCACTTATAAAATGGGATTAAACTTCTGGCTTTCTTCCCAGAACCTGAAATGAAAGTACACCAATGAAAATCTGCAGAATCATAAAGCAGAGCTTCCTAAAGAAGGGAAAGCCTTATATGTAGTTTATGAAACAGATTTTTTAGTGCCTTAGATTGCCACCTTCAACATGAGCCAGCTTGTCCTGTTATTCATAAATTGATTACAATGCCTGAAGTCAGAAGCAATTTCTTGAACTTGCCTTGAATCAGTGGGCTTTCCAAATTTAAACGTTTTTCAGCATGCATTTAAAATTGAAGAGTATGAGCAGCTATCATTTCTGTAAGACCATAATAAAGGTCAAACATTTATTAGACTGAGAGTGACATTAATACCTCCTGAATTCTTATTAGAGGAGGTCCATCATGGTATCATTTTCTTGGAGAGTAATAGGTCAGCTGTCAAATCTATCACCATGTCTGTGTCTGTTTTCCTACTCGCAAGTCAAAGAGAACTGAAGGAATTCAAGGAAATACACTTCTCAAAAGCACCAATTTGACAGTTTTAATTAAAGACACAAATTCAAACACGTGGAAATCCATTACCTGGAAAGCCTAGAGCTGACTCTTCATTCTACAATGACTTAAAGAAATTGAACTTGAAAATAGGACTGCACAAGCCATTTGCATTGTTACATAACTACCAACTCAAGAAATTACTTAACCCAAAACATATGGAAAGCTAGATTTCAGCTGGGGCTGGCTTCTTACCCAGGATAATTAAAGAATCCCCCTCATGGCATGACATCCTGGCCTTACCTGAACAGGTTCCTGAGAGGAGCTGTGGTTCCCACGCCAGGGCTGGGGTGGGCACACACATGGCCCCACTCACCTCCACTCCCAAAGAGCTGCATGGAGCCCAGGTGCCTCACCCAGCCCTGCTCAGCACCTCTGGCATTCCCTGTTTGAGGGAGAAATAGTGAGGAAATGCTGAGACAAGGATCAGGTGTGCAACTCCTTCCAGGAGACATGGATGCACTAATGCTCCTCTGACAGCTGGGTACCTCAGTGCATCATCTTTGGTTAACAGATTAGCATATACTCTTAAAAACATATTTACAAGTGAGAAATGCAATAAAATGAAAAATGGAGTGAAAAGAAAGTCATATTTTATCTAATGTAGTCACGCTTCTGCTTTTAAATGTCAGTGAGAGCTACCCAAGTTACTTGTGTTTTATGTATTTGTGCATGTTGGTTTAAGAAGATCATAAAATTGCCCAAGTGGAAAGTATATCATTTTAACTGCAGAGGGCAAGTCAAGCAAGGGAAGAAAAAGAATATGGAGGAAGCTACTCCTGTGTTACTTGTCATTAGGAAGTAACTGAATATTTCTTTTAAACCACACTAAGAGGCAGAAAAGCTTACAAGATAACAATCCATTATTAAAATAAAAAGGGTGAGGGAGGGAGGGAGAAAGGAAAAGAGAGAGAAGAGAGAGAAAGGAGGCATCAGAATCCCTAAGTATCAACAGATAACAAAAAATACAGGGTAGCCAGAGAAAATCAGGAATAATTTCCATAGACATATCCAATTTTACACCCAGGATAATTCAGTGATAGTCTGTGCCACAGGCAGGATAGTTAAAAAATATGAAAGCAGTGACAACAGTCAACATTCACAGAAAACTAAGCTCACGTCATTTAAACAGGCCTCTCTCTTCTATTTGCTCTTTGATAAACAGGCATTTCTGGTGAGCACTGCCCAAAATGAACTGTGTTCCAAGGTCTGCCGAGGAACAGCACTGATTTTTACCAAGAGGGGCAGAGGGAGCCTTCCTGTCTCTAACAGAATGTTTTGGACCCAAATAATTTCTCATACTAGTCTAAAATACATTTGTCAGGGATTCAGCTTCCACAGGTAGAGTAAAATTGATAAAAGACAATAATCTGACACAATTAAAGAGGGAGAACAGACAATCCCAGCAGTATGCATGTGATTGCAGCAGTATCTTCTTCCCTGAAGCATTCTGCTAGCACCCACTTGTAAGCTGGGAACACAAGTAATTCTTTTTTTAGCTATTAGATGTAGCATGTTTGGCATCCTCCAGGTTTTATCCAGTCCTGGTAGGCCACTAAACCCTTCTGCATGTAGTGAATATTAGTATTATGTATTTAGCAATAGCATTTCCTGGTTTTACCTGCTTCCTAAAAGATTGGAGAAGACTGTGTCATGTATTCAAAAATCCATTATTAACTTCATATTAGCATTTTGAGTCTCTAAGGAAGTAGAAGTTGTTGCAGGTTTCCCACAAAGGATCTACTTTCAGTTATGAGGAGCAGAACTCTGACATCTGTCAACTGAGTAAATTCCACTGTTTTGTAAATATTGATCAAACAATCATGGCTAATGATACAACTCTAAGTGAATTAGACAAATGTTCCCACATGGCCATCAATTTAATTCCCAGACTAAATTAGCTTCTTTTGTAAAGCAAAACCCTTTTAAGGAAGATAAATTGTTCAGTGACATCAACGTCCATTTCAATTATGGCTTTATTCTGGTGGAGGCTGCTCTGCATAATACACCTGCTGTTCACCTGGTTGTGCTGTAAGAAAATACAGTGGGAACCACATGGCACTAACCTTGAACATTTATTTCCCACTTGTCTAAAACATGGGATAGCTGCTGTAAATGATACACAGCAGTTATTACTTTTCTCCGTACCAGCCCACACAGTCGGCTGAGCTGAAACCACCGTTATTAGAAAATACACAGATTTAATTCACCTTAGCACAACTGTGTGTCAGAACTGCCCTGGAGATAAGAGCTGCCACCTGAACGAGGTGAAAATGGGGAGCCAGAATGCACCAAAAGGATACTTGCAAATGGGCAGAAAACACTTCTTAAAGCCTGACTAATTACGTCTCAGAAGTAATTAATGCATCACTCTCTAGCCTGCATCAGTGCAGACAAAGCTGCCTGAGGTTCAGCTCTGCTGGCCCCAGCAAGGCCAAGAAGGGAGGGGAGAGGAAGGGGAGTTAAACTGGTCCCAAAAAAACCAGGGACCCTTTCTCAAACCTGCTGTCTCTTCAGGTCTGAAATACTGCCCAGTGAAGGAGGGGAGCAGCTCCCCACTGGCCTCTGCAGATTTTTGAAAGCATTTGGAATGCGTAATGCGTTTTTATTGCTGTATTTTAGTCTTTATTGGCAGCAGTTCATTAGTTTTGAGAGACTGGAAAGGCTCCTTAAAATGAATCTCAACCAAAGTGCCCTTTATTTGCAAGCAGTTTATTTCAAAATGTTTCAGTTAAAATAAACTGGGATTTTTTGGTAAACATTATTACATTTCAAACTCAATTTTTGGACAAAATTACTATTAACTTTCTCTTCCTAGTCTCTTTTCCTTGATACATTCTAGTAGCTTTCAGTGGATGGAAAGAAAGACCTGAGTATGTAGTTATTCAAAATTATAAGTACTTCTTACCCCCACAAGAAAGACAGCTGCTGTTTAAATGGTCTTTTCTCACACGGGGAAACAAAAAGCTTCAGCACAGCTCTGTACAAATATGGGCTGCCCACAGGGCAGAAGCAGCGCACAGCATGAGCCTCAAAGCCCTGCTGTTACATTATGCAAAAGCAAACAGTAAAAGAGGAAGAGGTTATAGAGGCAATTTAGTGTTGCATTTAGAGGTTAATAAAGATCATTTTGAGGAGAAGGTCAGCTTTTTAGGATATTCAGGTGGCTAACTCAATAGAGTGCCTAAATGCCTTTAAATCCCACACGGTGCTCATTCTGACAATTCAGTTTCAAGAACCGTGATGTTATCAGAACAATGAAACAAGTCATGCTTAGTCTGTGAGAAAATTTGTGTTTCTTTTTCTCAAATTGCTTTGTGTCTTTCTCTATATTTGACCCTATTTTGAAAAGACAATTCAGGGATGTGTTTGAATAAGAAAGAGAGAATCCCCACATATCCTGAGTTGGAAGGGAGCCACAGGGACCATCACATTCACCTGGAGCACCCCAGGGATGAGACCGTGCCTGGGAGCACTGGCTGCTCACACCACCCCTCCAGAGCAGGGACTACCAGTGAGGGCATTCCCAACAACCCTGCCAGTGTGGGCATTGCCAACAACTCTGCCAGTGTGGGCATTCCCAGCTCTGCCAGCGTGGGCATTCCCAGCAACTCTGCCCGTGTGGGCATTCCCAACAACTCTGCAGCCCAGCCATGCCCTGAGAGTGACCAGGACTTATCCTGACAGCGAAACATCTCTGTTAACATCACATATCAGCCAAGGGCATGGCAGGAGTCCCTCAGTGGGGCTGCTCTGCTGGCAGCTCCTTCCCATGGCATTCCTGAGCAAACCACCCACCTGCACCATGTCTGCTCCCTCCCTGTTCCTGCAGACACCTGAACCCAGCCTGCAGGGCTGTTGTGAGAAGAATTTACCACAAGTTCCAAAGCACGATTTTGAATTATTGATGGCCACCCCAGGGCTGGCCAGAAAATGGAGCATCGCCTCCATGACTCATTCCAAAAGTTATTTTCATTCTGAGTTCAAATGAGAATCAATGGATCAAAATTAATTGTACAAATTCACGCAAACATTTCCTTACAATAAACATGTTCCAATGAATCACTTAAATGAAGGTTTTTCCAGGAAGAGATGGATCATTTTGTAAACAGCTGTTATCTGGGAAACAGGTGCTGATGTATGATCACACACATTCAGATCATGGAGAACAGGATGAAACAGTTGCTTCTCCAGAGTGCCAATCTCAGGAGCAATTATTCAAATGAAATTATGCCCTATGTGGCTTTTAAAAGGTTTACTTTTCATTTCTCCCAGGCATCAGTGCAGAAACCCCTCTCCCTCACTGTCTGCCCATACACATCACCCCAAACACAAACCCCCAGTTGATCAATATTGCTTCCTGACCAACAGAAGATTTAAGACATTACTGATGAGGTTGTTCTTTAATACAATTTAGGAATTAATTTTCAGGCAGTATTTTGTTTTCCTTTTAATTTTTCATACCTCCAATGTACTAAAGCACATTGGATATATGGACTTCTTTATATCTCTTAAATTGAGCTGACAGTGCTAATCACCAATTCAACATTTAATCTGAATGAAGTACTGTGTAATAGTTGGTGTAAGAAATGGTGTACAGGCAAACGTTCTCTTTTGGATGGCTTCTTTGGGCTCATTACTGTTTGTCTTTTCTCTGAACTGGGTCGCTCTCTGACTCATTAATTGTCTTCTGAGATTTGACCCATTTTTCTGAGTAGTCCTCTAAGACCTCTCAAAAAAGGGATGAAAGCAGTCCAAAGTGCTGGCATGGGCTTTTTTGGGTTGCCTGAATAATCTGAACAGTTATCTGAACAATCAGGAAGAAGGGAATCAAGGCTGGCAGTAGGGGAGCCCACAGGGGAAGGCAGAGCTCAGCTTTTGGGGAGGTTCCAAAGACCCTGGGGTGGGATGGGGGATGCACAGGGCCTCGAGCAGCTCTGCCCAGGCCCTGCCTGGAAAGGGGCACAGCCCCACATTCCTGCCTTTCACTACGTGGGATGGACGTAAGGACTCCAAAGTCTTTTCTCATGAAAATTGCCATAACACTTTCCTTCCTCAGAGCGCAAAGAATTCAGGAGAAACAGCAGCCTGGCCCGACTTTGAGCAAAAGCAAGCACACTAATACTCTTAATTCTGAAAATTGACTGCTGCACTTAATACACTTAGTTTCTGTTTAATCTCATCAGTGAATAGTGCACTAAAAAGAAAACTTAAAAGGAGACATTTTCCTTGATTAAGTGAATTGCCAAAAGTAAATCAGAGTAATATTAGAAATTGAAAAGGCAAAATAATATCTCTAGTTTGATAGTACGGGAAATACTTTACAGTGTCCTTTCCTGGGGCCTGTTGCACTTACTATGGATTAGCTGCTTATTGCATAAATTATATGTCTGAGTTTATCCAAATTTTCTCTCATCCATAAATTCATCATTAAAGCCAACTATGTATCTTACAGGAAGTATTTTGTGGGATTTTTTTGCCGCTAACTTCATTGAACAGCAAGATAGGTATTTCTGATTGCTTTTACCTAGCTGACATGGGCAAACATCGCTTTTTAAATTCCACTGTGATATTTGCAAGAAAACATATCTGCTCTTTCAGAAATGGAACCTCATGTCCTAAGACAGCTAGATAGATATAGATGTAAACAAGGAATCTGAGTCACTGAGAAATAGAAAAAACCAATTCAATACCAGGAAAAGGTCTCTATTTGTGGGAAAAGGTAATTCTGGTTTGAGATATGCAAAATGATACAGTCATAAATTCTCAGGGCTTTATGCTTCAAATATTGAGTCTAGAAGATTCAAGAGCGAATTCAGTGTCTCTTTTTTTTTTCTTTTCTAAGAAAGCTACTTTTCCTGCCACAATTTCAGATTACTGGTATTTGTCTCACTGTCATAAAACAAAAGTTTCCACATACTCTTTCTCCTTTTTTATGAGCAAACATTTCTTTGTTTTAGTACCGGGTTCAAGTCTAGTGGAAATTCAAATAACATCAGCTGGATGACTCAACAGCAGCCAGATGCAGCAAGAATCTCTACCAGACACTCCTTTCCCCAGAGACATTGTAATAAGCAATGGCCTTTTCTGGCTGCAGACATCTTAGTATCTGATTAAATCTGGGAAAATATAGATGGTTGTACACAGTAAATGCCTCACAAGTATGTAAGCTAAAACAAAACTGGAATCCTTGTTCATTGTAATTACTTCTTCCCGCATAAATCGGTTTTGTCTCTCAGTCTTTAATGGCCCCTTCTAGAAATTGGAACAATTTTAGTTGCCACTTTTTTTTCCCTACTGCTAAGGCGGCTGGAATGAAGAGTTTAAATTGCACAACTGCTAGGAGCTGGCCTGGCATCACATAATTCCAGCAGTGCTTTTGTGTTAATTAGTATTTACAATTAAACACATGGCTACTGAACACCACACTGTGATTGGTCCCTTGAATGACGCTTACAGCTGCATTTATTTTATAACAGGAAAGCATCAATGCTTTGTAGTCACAGTTGGCAGTGGAGAAAACAGCAATCCCAAATATACAAAACTTTAATACCTTTTAGTAACTGTAGCTCTGATGAACATGCAACCTTTTCTGAATTTAGATATGCATCCAAGTCACATAGCTGGCCTAAATTACTCTAATGGGTCCAATTAAAACTCCATGTCCAAACATCTGCAGCTCCTCAAAACATGACCTAATGAACCAGGAGCAGTGCAGCAGGTCACGGCAGAATCAGAAGGGCTGAATATCTATGAGTGCTCTGCAGAGATAGAGTTGTTATTTTGATCTCTAAAACAGATGACTAAAAATATATTCAGAACCAATTGTATAAAAGCACGGAGTGATTGATATGAACAATGTAAATTTTTCAAAAACATAAGGAAAATTACTGGGAAGCTATGCTGTGATATCAAAACTAAACTCCATCAACTGGTGTTTTGAATAATGAAAGAAATTCAGTTTTGGCTTGGAGTTCAGCATTTAAATAAATGTCAAGGGGGAAGTAAGGGTGGGATCAAAGTCAAAGAAAGCCTGGACTGCGTTACATCTTACTTGATCTTTGTCTATAGCAGAAAACATGTGCAAGACACTTCAATGTCTTTTCACTTCTTCAGCAGAAAATCAAATAAAATAAAGCCCAAATAGAATATAAAGTAACTGGGAAATTTATCTGAATCCTTTTCCTATGAATCTGTTAAAAAAGAAAAAGAAAAATCCTCATGGGATAAAGCAGAATGGCAGATCTCACCCTCAGTAAGCTAGACCAGAAAGAAAGCCCAAATATGCCTCATGCAAAATTCATCTGGGTTAAGCATCAGGGGTCTGAATAAGAGCCAGTCAAGGAGGAGAATTTAAAACAGGACAAAAAAAATAAAGCAAAAATATCTCCTGACAAGTTAGCGTAGCAGAGTTGTCCAGATTTGTGAGACATTTGTTCAACATGAATAGCAAAAAGCACATAGCAACGGCTTTTGTAGGACCCTGGGATTAGGAATGGGGAATTTCCAGGGACATTCCAGAACTGTGTCTGTGTCTAGCACTGACTAGAACAATTCTTCAGCTCTGCAGTGAAACAAGGGGAGCAACAATCACGAAATCACAGCTGTACAGGTTTTGTGGTAAAATGTATTTCATTGCCTTAGTGAAACAATTACATTTGGCAGCTGCTGCACTTGCCTCTAAGAAATATTAGAAATGCCACCACAATCATTAAGAAAAGTTCAGGAAGTTCAGGATCAAGTGACATACCAGTTTATGGCAACATCTGTTTTGGGAGGAGCTGGAGGAGTGATGGAAGGGGAAAATAAGAGAGCTACATGTGCAATAAATTTCTGTTTGCAGAAGCGATTTGTGGGGTCCCTGGGAAAGCCAGTGCAGCAGTGCATGAAGCATCACTGCAAGGTGACACTGCACGGTCACCAGGACGCCCCTTACACATCCCAGCAGCGTGGGATCTGCACTGCTCAGCCTCAGAGCCCCAGGGTCACCTGTACAGAACCTTTGGGGGCTGAGGAGGCTGCGCTGGTCTGGAGCTGGGGCTGTGGGTCTGGGCAGCTCCCAGGTGTGGGTGCACGTCCCTTCCCAGCTCACTGGGAGGAGAAGGCTTCACCCAGCTCCCCTTTCTGGGAGAGCCCCTGGGAGGGAACATCCCTGCCAGGGATGCACCTTGTGTCATGGTGAAAAAAAATCAACGCTAATTGCATACGTTTTGAAAAATACTCTAAATTACTCTATTAAAATAAAGATATGCCTCAAGAAATAGGTCCTTTCATGCATATTAATAGAGTAAGAGAAGTTCTTTGCATTTATTACTTCCTAATTTTGTGTGTTTCCTAGAGAAATCTCTGCAATGGCTCTTTGTACAAGCTGATCACAGGCACTTGTCCTGCCAGACTACCAAAAGATACAAAGAAAAGAAAAGATAGAGGACAAAACCACACTTTAAGATTAACCACTAATGAAAATCAGACCTGTGACACCAACCCTTGCCAGCATTCCTGAAAGCAAAAGAAATTAGGCATCTTCTAATGCATGACCTGTGACAGAATAAAGAACACCCAGAGGAGGAGAGGTTCTAGCCAAGAGCTCCATTCCAAGATTTTACAAGAGAGGATGTTAGAGAGCAGCATCCATGATAGCACCACCAGCACTGGAGAGCAGCTGCTTTGAGAAAGACAAAACCAGCTGTATTAACGATAATTGCAGGTTCTGTGCTTTAGTAGAGGAAACAGTTCTGCAATATCATCTGGGATTTGAGTTAGAAGCTCCAATTAAGAAGGCAGAGACCTCACAAATGAAACAAACCTAAACTTTAGAATACCTGAGTGTCCTGGGCAGTTATTGCCATATGTGAGATATATTATATTAGCTGTATTAGGTACTTGATGTTCCTGGGAAGCATGACATGTCCTCACTTTCTCTGAAATGAATCAAAATGCACGATTCTTTCTCCCTTGGCTGTGACCAGTGATCACAGACATGGCACAGGAGTCCCCACAGGTGTGGAAAATCAGCAGGAACTGTGAATCAAACACTTGCAATGTGTCCTGAAGTATTGTACAATTGCACATTGTGTACACAACCTGTACCCCTAACCTCTCCTGCCTTTAGCAGGAGCTCACAGCTCTCCGCTTCCTCATCCGCACAACCAAAAGGAATTTCTTTTGACCCCAGCACCCAGCCACTGAAACTCACTCTCCCACTGAGCACTGCCTTATTGAGAAAACAGGGGGAAAATTAAAAGCTGTGTATAAGAGTTAAAAATCTAGGGTTTAGACATAAATCTAAATTCTTTATCTATCTTTACAATTCTAGGACTCACTTAAAATGAAACTTAGAACACAAGAACCTTTATCTAAGGCTCTCCTCCCTCTAATTTGTAATGGAAGCAGGTATTGTCTTCAATTGTGTGAGCTTGTCAGCAAAAATTATGCAACTGTAAACTGCTAGAGATAATAAAATTCATTCTTACAAACTGATTTTTGCTGACGTCCAACAAAGAAATAACAAATATGTATTAGAGATTCTTCAGCCACAAATGCAAGTTTGGGCTGCTGTTCACAGCCATAAAATTGTGCTCTTTTAACCTTACTAGGGAGATTAATTAAAATCAGTAGAAGAGAAAAAGTCAGTGTAAAAGCTATGTTCATAAATGGCATAAATCTGAATTTTTCAGGGCAAAGACTTGACATGTCTTTGCCTTCCTTGTCTCTTTCTCCAACACAAGGAACATTTTCTTCTGTAAATTTCTGTTATCCGAGAGTGAAAATTAACATCTCCAGACCATCACTAACAGAAGCATTTTGAAACACCAAAAACATTCCATTTGTTTCAGTCTTCACTTTGAAGTCCCCCAAAACAGGAATTGTTCTCAAAGGTGCCATCACAAGTATTTCATCAGAACACAGCTGGCAGTCACACAGACTCACAGATAACAGAGGAGATGTCAGCCTCAAGAATGGCCACACCAGTGAACTTGCATTAGTGCTTACTTGGGTAAAAAGGAAAAACACTCAAACTCCTGCAAGAATATTTGTCAAAAAATTCTGTATCACATTTCAAGTAAATGTAATTCTAAACAAGCAAACAATGGCAAGAAGGCAGCATTGACTGGGTAGGTGGCTACAAGGCAGGAGTGTCTGACATAACTCTGCTTTCTGCAGCCTTGTCTGGAATAAATTGTGCGAGACATTGTTTGATTTTAGAAAAGCTAAATCAAAAAGAGACTTGTTTGACTTTAGGAAAGCTGCTCGGTGTCACTGAGAGGCACAGGCAGGGCTGTGGTGGCGTTCTGTGCTTCACTCTCCCCCAGCAGGTCCTGCCAGGACCCCAGTGCCCGTGAGCAGGGACGGCCAGGGATAAACTTTACCCAGAAACTGGAACGAGAGAGGATGGAAGAGTTGGGCTGGGGCTGGTGCTGGGGGCTCCTGCAGGGGCCAGGCTGCTGCAGCCCCCAGCTGGGACCATCCCCTCCAGCTCACCTTGGAGAGCAGCAAGAGCTGGAAACCAATCATCTGTCCTTCACTGAAGAGCTGTGTCAATTAAAATAAACTTCATAACGAGGGAAACTCAGATAAAATGTGTCATCCCATTTCCCTTGAAATATAAAGATTAAAAAGGAGAAATAATGAGACAAATTATAAAAATAAGCTAGTCTGCCAGTGGAGGGAACAAATGGAAATTAAATATCTGCCTATAAAAAGGCATACTAAAGCATACTGGAAAGTAAATAGATGCTTTGGGAATATGAAAGCTGTGTGGTTGGAAAGGAGAAAAGTGCTTTAACTTGTATCAAAAAAATGCTAATAATCAAAATGACATTGAGAAATTAGAGCAGTGGAAAGAGAGCACATCACAGGCAATTTTAAATGTAAATTCCCTGCAAATGCAAGAAAACCCTGCAGATACTCCAAAGGCAATCAGAGAGCAAAATCTAAATTACAAAAACTATAGATGAGAACCTCAGATATTCAGCACACATATATAAATCCTCATATATAAAAACACTGCTGCATGCAATTCTAATATTTCTTAATTCCTCATCTGAAAACAGACATGCAGTGTGCGGCAAAATGCGTGCAAGTTCAGTGTCCTGTAGCCAAAAGTGGAGTGCAGCTGTGCAGAGCACTGGTGCCAGGGCCTGATGCAAGGTCTGTCCCTCTGGGGAAATGCAGGAGCCTCCTGAGGGCTGAGCTGATTTAACTGTGAGAGGCAGAGCCTCTCCTTCCATCCTTCCTGCAGGGAGGGAACCCTGACCCTGAGGGCTGTGGCCCTGCAGCCTGTCCTGTTCTCTCTTTTTCCACTCGGTAACAGAGAAGCATGGCTTAGAATGCATTATTCATATCTAAGACTACACAGTAACTGCATAAATGGCATTTATCACTGTTATCTAAACTGGCTAGGAAGCTAGGAAACCGAGAGTTCTGTATGTAAAATTGAACACATCCATTCATACCTACATGCATACATATGTATCTATAAAATGTCTGCGCACATGTAAACTTGCTATATAAACATTTGAAGAAAAAATACCATTTCTGATTCCCTTAAATCTCATCCCCACTTTTTTACCTTTCTATCCATAATCCATCTTTCAGAAGAAACCCTTAAAAGCAAGAAACCCTTAAAGACAATTTATTCTTCAATAACGTCTAAAAACCCCTAAAAGTGAGGCAATTAACAAAATTATGCCAAAAGTGTGTGACAAAGAACTTGAGCAACTGTTAAAAAGTGAACTAGAACTAGTCAATGTGCTGAAAATTCAGTAATTCTGAGGTGTATTTGTTCCTTCAAAATACTGTCCAAGGGGATAATTCCTGCTACAAAAGCAACAAAGTTTGTCTTTGTCAGCTGCACAGCCATTTGGGGAAAGCAGCATGCACCAGGAAATTGTGCAATTGCATGAAATGATATCAACAGAGCCATTTCCCCCCTTCATTATCTATATTCTAATAATTGGACAGTTATCAGCTAATAAATTTTAACTGCAGCTCTAGTCTGGCACTTCATAAGCAATTGCAAAACCTGTCAGTACAGCAAGGTAATCACACCTTGCATTTTAAATCAACCCTGGGGACACATCCTGTGGTCCTGGAAAGGATGGCCCCTCCAGATTTTCCACCTCAGCAGCTCCAGAAACCACAGCAGCGTGGGCAGGGTCTGTGTCTCAACACTCAGCCATGGGCACAACAGCTTCACTCATCTCTGCTGAAGCAGCACAGGGAGCACTGAACAGGCCCCTGGAGCTGACAACTGCAAGAAAGTAAATTTAACCAAGAATGTTTTATTATTTTCTTCCCCCTGCTTGTCTGTTGTATTTTTACTTTTGTCTGTAAACCTTCAGGCACAGCACCTTGGTAGAGTTTCTAAATACCAGTGCAATATAATGTGTACTTGGTGCTTATTACTGTATATGTAACATCAGTTAGGTGCATCATAAGGGAGGATAATTACCTAGATTTTCTGGAAGAAATCCGCTCTGTATGAATATCTGAACGTATTAATGTCCCCATGTCTTCCCACTTTATGGGAAGAGATGAGGGGCTGCCCTTAGGTTTTTTTAAAGACATTTAGTCTTTTATTCCAACTCAACACTCTTCTCAGGAAAAAAAAAACAGAAAAAATGGTTTAACAACACAGTTGCCTTTGCAAGCTAACATCAAGATACTCTTAATAAAGATAGTAGTTTATTCCCTTAACTTCTGCCTGTGGCATTTACTCGATAAAACACTATATAATTAAGTCCAAAAATCAATATGTGACCCCATGAATTTACAGCCACTGAGACATCCCAATATTCACATATGTGTCCCTAGATATAATTTAATCTATGCACTAACACTGCAACTTGGAAGACAATGTATAAATAATGTAGAATTCTTTGCAAATATCCCTTTGCAGAGATACCCCAGACAGCAATTGCTGAGCACCCATCCTGTCCATGGGCTCTGAGGCACGAGGGAGGCTGGGGAGGAGGCGAGTCCCTGTTTGGAGGGTGCATGATGTGCCCTGTGTCACCCCTTCCAGGCACCTGGGGCCACATCTGGGCTGGCATCAGGAAACTATTGCCCTGGGGGATCCCATACCTGCAAATGAATTGTAGACAACTGCAACTTTCATTTCAATGCATTTCTAAGCACTGAAAATCAGGTTTGGATATACCTTAAGCACTCAGAAACTGGATAGCCACTGGAATGAGCTCCAAATTTATTTGTAAAATTCCTTGTAACTTTTAAGTATATCACATGCTGGTTTGGGTCTTGAGGCCAATGCTGCATAAACCAGTAACTTTCTGCTCATCTTCTGTATTTGCACATTGGAGCTAGGCAAAATACAGAGGAAATTGCACCCAGAAGCGTAGATGATTTATAGTGCCGTGGGCCAAGAGATACAATTTATGCACTATGTCCTACATAGCCCAGCCCAGAGGCTCTGCATAACACTTTGATGAGGATTTAATTTACTTCCTGTAGTGATAGTATAGTCTGTCACATCAGAATTTAAGTACATTAAACAGCAACACCATAAAACTTCTCATTTTCATTCATAAGTCAGAAGTAATTCCGGCAGGGAAAGAAAAAAAAAAAAGGATATTTCATATCAGAAACAGATTCTCATCTTCTGAGACAATCTTTTTCTATGGAAAGTCTTCCGAGTGACATCCCATATACCCCTCTGATCCTTTAGCTGGAGACACTGAGAGGTGTCCAGGAAGCAATATATGGCCACATGTGTGTCTCCTGTCCCAAACCCTGAGTAACACAATAAATTAACCCCATGAGCAATGAGATGCCAGCACACCTGCAAGGAACAGTGAACACATTTTCTGCTGAGACCAGGTAACTGACTGCCTGGGCACTCCTAGTCCCTGTTAGCTCTCAGCCCAACAGATTAATTTGAATTATTGGCAAGCAGGCCCTACGCCTTGGGAAGCTCAAACACGGATTAACCCCAGGACCCCTGGGGTCCCAGCAGCTGCAGGCAGGGCTGGGAGGGCGGCAGGAGCTGGGTTTGAGCAGCCTCCCAGTGACCACGGCTGGGCTGGAGCCTTGATCTGCCACCTCCCCACCCCTGAGGGCAGATGAGACTCAGACCCCCAGAACTTTGTCCTGGTGTCTTTCTCTGCACCAGGATTTACCTGCAGTGAGCTCTCAGACTCCTGTTTGGAGACTGCCAGGTGTGAAGCCCTAACGCAGGCCAAGTGCCCCATGGTGTCATTAGGTAGATTTAATCAAATACCACATTGTGACTTCCAGCCCTGCACAAGACACTCTTGGAAATCCAGTCATCATTTCCCTGCATTGAAATGATAATGGGTTCATATTTTCTACAGACACCTTGAGAGGAATATGCAAAGTATCTTAAATAAGAGATGAACGTGACATAGGTTAAATGGAATTGTTCCATAGGAGCTCACTCCCCTCTGCCCACTGACACTAATACTTATATTTCAGACACACAGGTTCATGCCATAGCGACAGACTTCCCAAAAGATGAATTTTTGCTCACTTGCATGTGTACATTGAGTTCACTTAAAATTAAATTTGCATATATGCTGTTCTTCTTATTAATGACAAAGAGAAAATACTTGGCCAGACTTGGCCTGCCTGCGGACTGGATAGATTGCTTTTAATCTCATTTTTATGAGAAGAACCTAGTTTTTTAAACAGGAGTAACTATTCCTTATACGAGTGCTCATAGGGGCTGAAAAATCTCACAGCTCCAGAGCTTCCCAAAGCATTTAAAAGCACCACCTGAAGAAGTAAGAAGGAATAGAATAGAATAGTGTCTGACTTCTTTTTCTCTTAAGCTTTTTGTACACATTTGTCTTTTCCTTATTCTTAGATAGCAACCAACTGAAAGAGTTTGTTTGACAAACATTCTCTTCTCCAGTTTCTACAAATGTAGGAATCCTCTGTGAAGTTCAAACACTAATTAATAAATTCAGCAGAGGATGAAAGTCCAGTTATCACATTCCATTAATACAAGTTTTTGAAATGCAGCTGCTAATCAAATACCAGCAAATTTGTTGTAAAATTACTTGCAGGTCATTTGATTCTGTAACTGAGGCAATTTAAATAACACTCAAAAATTTCTTGTTACATTAGAAAAGTATCTTTGCTATTGGTTTTTTTTTGGAAGAAAGAAACAAACAGTACAACTCTCAGAGGGAAGAGCTAAAAAGATGTTTTTGGGCATTAGCCACATGTAGTTGGCTTTCTAAGTAAATAATGGGTCAATGAACACTTGAGAATTTCTTTAACTCAGAACAAACATTTACAGCGACCTCAGAACCCTTCTAATTCCACTGAACTGTCCTTCAGTTAATATTAAAGGCTGTGACATGTGATAACCATGTAATCCTATTCCTTATAGCCTCCAAAAAGATTCAAATATCAGAGCAGTAGAGCACTTTCTGGACTTGCACAGGAGAAACAGCTGAGGACATGAAAGTTCTACAGGTATTTTTGTATTTTTTCTGGAGTTCCAGTTACATTAATTTTAACAATTTGTAATTTATGTTTCTATTCTTATGTAAGTGATTGGTGTCTCCTTTCCTGAATGAAGCATTTCTCTCTAATCATAATGCAGCTCCTAAAACCCATTAAAATCAGAGAGACAGTGTTAAAATGTCAAGTGTGTAATTGATGTGTGAAATAAATGGACTCTCAGGGCTATGTAAAGGGTGAGCAGGCACTCTGAAGGATCCTCCAAACGAAGGCAGCATTACTGCCTGTTGAAATACAACAGACAGCAGCATTTTAAGGCAGCTTTTATCACTGCCCTTCTTTCTCCTTCCTAACAATGGCTGTAAAACACAAACAAAAATTCAACAAATAAAGTACTTCATTTGGGAAAAAATTCCACTGCAAATCTCCCATTTCTCTGAAATAAAGCGAGAAAGAAGCAGAGCAAACAGCCTGAGGTTTTTCTCATGACAGCAGCAGGCTGACATGGAACAGAAGCTGGATTCTGATTGCCTTTTGTAAAAGACCCAACAGCCAACAGTCACTGAACCCCGAGCAAATGTGGGAAAGGAGGAATGCACCAATGACCTAGGAGGTGACTCCAGAGGAGCCCAGCTTCTGGCGCTTCCAGAAACTGGGAAATAATTATGGATCTTATTCAAATGAAACTTCTACCCACAAAACAAGCATAGGCCTAATCTCTCCTTACTCTTTTTAGTTTGTTCAAATGGGATGCTTTTCTTCACACTCAAAAACTGTTAGATCTTGTGACTGCACAAAAAATGACATTTCTACATTTGAGAGATTAATACATCTATTTGGATATTTATGTAAATAAGGTTTGTTAACACATATTCATTTTTAAATATGTGCCACTTTGCACTGTGATAAAATATTTTAAATTAGTCTATAATTCAAGGGCACAGATAAACACCTTTGAAACACCTAAAGAGTAGAGAGACCTCCAAGGATGGATGTATAGAGGGTGAAAATTAATAGAGCCTAACCTTCTAATCAGTCTGAAGATTTTAATTTCCACTACTACCAGCAGAATTTAATTGTCTATTTAATTGCATAAGTGTTGCCAAGTATCATATTTTATATTTCTACAGTCATTATGAATATTCATCTTAAAATTATGATTGCAAATAGGTTGTCGATAGAGCAGATAGACAGTCTGAAATGCTTAATAACCAGCATGATGATAATCATCGACCCTTGTATAGTATTTCCCATCCAAGGTATATAATGGCCTCTTCTCTTCAAATTAACAAAACTTAATTAGGATACATTCCAATTACCTTGGGAGACTGCAGCCTGAGAGAGCAAAATGAAAGATTGGTCTGCAAGAAAGAAGCCTGGCCTTGTAGGCGAGCACTGAAGTACAAAAGAGGGAAGCTGGAACAAAAAGAGAAAACTGACACAGGTGCCAAGCACAGAGCCCAGGTGAGTCTGGCTGCTTTCCCCCTTCATTACAGTCTTCAAGGAGATTGGAATCAAAATTAATTCAGTATTTTGGCCATTTAATATGGGAGAAATTGTCATCTTTCCAACTGACATTCAGGATTCCCTATTGTTTCATTATGAAAAGGCCACTGCTACTGCGATATTTAATTCCTCATAATAATTCATGAGAAACAACAAATACAAAGCTACACTGAGAGCACAGCAGGCTTGCTTGTCCATCTCTCAAACCTAATATCCACATCTTTGCTTTAAGAATCATGTCTGTTCTGATAGTAATTTACTCTACAGGCGCCTGAAGTTATCATTCCTGAAATGAAGTAAAGACATCCTCCCTGCCAACCTTGGCACCCAAGGGCAGAGCAGAACAGAGTGTGCTGTCCTAGGGGGAGATGTGCAATGCCACGGCCATGTCCTCTGTCCTGCTGAGACAATCTGGCACCCTGCCCCAAAGCTGACCTGCAGCCTGAATTACTGAGGGAGCTGAGCTCCCTCCTGGGAGTGCCTTGGGGCTCACACACCCCCTCTGCCTTCCCGGGGCAGCCCAGGCCAGGCAGCCACTGCCTGCAGCAGGATTGCTCCAGCCCATCACCTTCCTCTGCAGGTAATCCCATGGAGAGCAATTCCGAGCCGTGCGATTCACCCCCTCCCTCCACAGAGCCTTCAGACACTGATAGAGCTCTGTTAGAAAAGTAACCTCTCACTGAGCCCAGCCAGACATGGATTTTTGTCATCCCACTCTAATGAAACTGGAAATTACCATGTTTTTTCTTTAATGGAGGAAAGAAATTCTTTAATTAACCTGGGCTCCCTGTGCAGCAGCTGAATGGAAAGCACTGCAGGTGCACATGGCCAGCAGAGCCTCTGTGCACAGAATGATCTTTCCCCCAGTGCATACACGTGTATATCTGCATTTTCATATTTAATTTATGATTCTGTTTCACATTTGGTCAAAAGTGGCTCTACTTTTTCAGCAATTAAACCCTTCCATGTAATGCATTCCTTGCATTGGCAGACTGCAGTTCAAGGTAAAGTTCCTGTCTGGTATAAATCACCAGAAGTCTGCTGACTTGAATGGAGCAGAGTTGATTTACACCTGCTCAGGACCTGCCAGCAAACCTCTGAAACACAAAATATGTCCCTTTTCTTTTCCTCTTTTCTTAAAGCTGCTCCATTTTTATTACCCTTTGAAAGGAACTCTGAAGAGGTTACTTGTCAAGAGGATAAAATATTTGCTGTTGAAGTTCATTCCCTTAAGTTTACAGGGAGTGCCAGTGTTGCAAGGGTCATTCTTTGCCCACTGCAAGCCCCAGGTCCTGGACAGAGACACCTGTGAATGTTCAGAGCAGTGAGTTCCAAGCACAGGGACAGAGCCAGCAAAGGAGCTGCTGGGATGTTCTCCACAGCATTTTTGTAGAGATCTACCAGCGTTTGAAGGTCCAAGAGTTAATGGCTGTATTAAAAAAATAGGGAATGAATGGGACTTCTAAAATTCTGGTTTCTTTGTGAAACAGAAGAGGTTTTTTGGAAGAAATTTAGAATAGTTCTGCTCAGAGTCAAACTACTCTGACAGTTTTCTTCAAAAACATGCTCTCCACATGTGTGATGAACTAAGTGTGTTCTGGATGTGTTGGGACTGGAGCCTCCTGCAGTGTGGGTGCTCACAACCCAGTGTTCAAGCAGCCTCCAGAGCTCCAGATACCCCTGACAAACTCTTTTGCTCTTTATACACAGAAAAAGATCTGAGCAGAAGCACACACCCTGCCAGCATTTATTCTACCTCCCCAGAGAGACAGTTTCATTTATCATTAACTCCCTGGATGCTGAGCTGACTTATTTGACAGCCTGAAAAGGAAAGGTTGAGTGTCTGCAAAGCTGCACTCAACATGCTGCTTATTTGATATTTTTAGAGATCCTCTCAACACTTCACAGTTGTCAAGCTTCTTGATCTTTTTATAGTTTGATTTACATAAATGTGTTTCTTTCCTCTAAATAAACATCCAAGCAATTCAAGGCTTAGTTGATTTCCAGCCTGTTGCAAGTACAGCAAGAAAAGCCTTAAAAGATGAGAAATTATAGGGATGGGTATATTTCATTGACAGAAAGAAAGACTGTGTTTATCTGAGAAAATATTTTTTGGCAATTTCTGTACCATCTCAGTCAGGAAATAGTCTACAATCATAATGCTTAGAGACTACCAAACAAGTTTAAAGTCCAAATATTGCATTACTCCTATAAGCACAAAAAAGAATAAGTATTCCAGTGCTGTTAATTTAGAGCAGGCTGCTAACAGTTTAAACCATCTCAGAACCCACCACTTTCTGTGTAACTCCACATTGTGGTCTCTGTCTTCCGTTGTAATCTGTAAGGTTTCCAGAGTCAGATACAAATCGTCACCAAGCATTAGAAATTAAAGAGAAAATGTGGTCAGAATTTCAGTATCAATTATTTTTTGGCTCTGTGAACAAACATTCAGAAGATTGAATAGTGGAATATCACTTCTGAGCAGAAGACAAAAACAGATTTAATACAAGTATTCCAAAGAACAAAGGCCACATACATAAAAAGATAAAGCTATATTATTTTAAATGTAGTGAGCGAGAGAGGAGCTCCACAGAAAATAATTTGTGACTAAATCTTTTAAGCTGAAGATATTTTAGAGCTTTATGTGCAGAAAATGAGGCAGCACATGTCCCACATACACAGAGGTTTTTGCCATGGTTACAGTGATCACTGTGTTTATCGTCAGAAAGAGCTCTGTGGAGTGCTTTTTGTCTCAAATATTCCATGAGTGTGAAGAAATGCTCTACCAGAGTGTGCTGCTCTGAATGTCCAGGTGAAGTGTGAGCACAATGGCTTTTTCCCACTGATTACCTAAGAAGTGTTCTTACATTTTTCTGCTGATTGGTCCTTGTTCAAAACCAGTGACAGCCAGCAGCACCAAACCAGGCATTCCACTGAGGCATCCTGCAGCACAACACCAGTGCGCCCTCCAAAACTGACTATTTTAGACTTCCTACAGCACTGGAGGTCTAATTGCTGCTGAGGCTATTGATTATTCTTGCTGCTTCCAATTGCTTGAGAGTTGAGTATTTTTAGTGTATTTTAAAGTTAACATTGTTTGCAAAGAGAGAGGGTAGAAAATTATCAAAGTACGAAGAGGCAGCAGTACAAGACAAATTTATTGTCTAGCAGCACAGTCCAATCAATACAATTATTAAACTGATGCACTAAGTGCATTTGTCTTGAGCCATGTAATTTTAATGTTAAATTCAACCAGAAAGAAAATACATTATTTTTAAGGACACTGAATTGTCTTTGTCACAGCAAATAAATAAGCACAAATTGTCACAAACACGTTTTTTACCTCTGGTTCTTTCTTCTGTAGCAAGATCAGACATTTCTATTACAGAAGGGCTCGTCCTCTCAACAGTAGCAATCAATCAGTTTGTGTTATACTTAGACAATTAATTTGTCTTTTTCTGGAGAAATTATCCCAATTCTATTAATTTTTACATCTTGAAAATTCAGAGTTGATTGTGCAAATTGCTTATTTATATAAGATTTCTCTATTTATAGATACATATTTCCTTCTGTATTTCTATAGATATTGAATTTAATAAATTCAGAGACTGAAGAAGTAATTGCTTCCTGATTAACAAAAAAATAAACTGTATGAAAGGAAAGACACATCTGTATTGGAAGGAAAATATATAGATTGCAAAGTAGGCCTCTTCCAGAGAATGCAGAAGAGAAAGAACAAGAATGTATAAATTGTGTTCAATTAGATAATCAGGATTTTCAGGGTACACTGAAATATGAGCTGAAAGGGGGTTCAGAAATATCATGCCGTCAATCTGTTTTCCTCCTAACCCGTCCTTCCCCTGGTCTGACCAGGCACCATCTTTCAACAAGTCTTATATTTTGCAAGGCTTTTCCAAATTACACATCTCTCAGTGTGAATGTGACCAATTTCATCCCCTTCTATGCTTACAAAACATGGAGATGGAAAACTTGGCCTTCCTTTTCCCAGCATTTTAATCTGCAAAGGCACCTCAGATGCCATTAAAAACCCCATGTTTAGTCCCTGTCACAGCACTAGTGCCACATTTAGTCCTGTACCGCTTCTTCCTGTACTGGTTCTGTTCTATCTTTTTGTGTTGTGTATAAAGGACATTAACAGGCTGCTGCCTCTGACAGATCAATTTAAATTTCTTTTTGGGCTGACAACTCATTTATACAGCCTTGTTGAGATACCTGACCGCGTCCTGGGAACTGTTCTTGGCATTTAAATGAGATTTAAGACCGGGTTAGGTTCTCTTACAGGTATTTGCATCCTAATCAGTAGGTCTTTACATCCCTGTGGGAATTCATTGCCATCCTTTACCCCACCGAGGCTTATCACTTTCCATATATCAGGAATGTCCGTTCTCCTTCAGATCCCTATTTACCTAACTTGCTTGTGCTAATTTCTCCACAAATCATCACTGCTCCCTGAGAGGGAGATGCTGTAATGACTCTCCTGTATTTAACTTCGGACAAAGCCACTGAAGGGAAAAGGACATGGCCTTAAAAGCTTCTAACCATCGGAACAGCCAGACTTAAAGGCCTCATTTCCAGACAGCTCCCAGCAATTACTCTCTCCCAACTCACTCTGATAAGGTGTCGAGCTGAACGCTATTTGTTCAAAAGAGGTAATGTGGGGAAAAAAAAATTAAATTTATGATTATTTGTGACGCCGATAAATCCTTCTAAAATAACTCTGTGATGGGCAGTATTTGTTTGAATTCTCAAGTCTATATTCAAATAAATAGCTGCATAAATAACCAGAGGCAAACAAATTGTCCCAGCAATAAATAAATTCCCTTTCATCCAACATGCAAAGCATATTTGTTCTGAAAATGAAGTGAAGGAATTGTTGTTATAGAAGCTTCCTTTTCAGGTGATGTGTACCTCTTCTGTCAAATGCTTGTGAAGGACAAATTACTTATTATTATGTATGATGTTTAATTTCCCAGTGACAAATTGTGCGTGATATCTCATTTCCTAAATGTGCGGGTGAGAATGAGTTAATTAATGCTGAGCAGTCTGGAAATGTTTTGTTCATTGTTTTTCTGAACATCCCTTAATCAGTGCTAGCTGTAAACCTACCCGTAATTCATGTTAGGAAACAATTCCTGCAAGTTTAGACAAAGTTCCTGGTGAAGACAGATAGAATGCCATTAGACAAAAAAAAAATAGGTCATTTCTTCTGAACTTTTGACACATCCAGATGAAATTTTGAATATTAATTTTAGACTAGCTTGTCTTAGTTTTTTAACTTCCTAAGTATTGACACTAAGCTAAATAAAATATGATATGCAACATCGTGTCTATGAAACCTTATGCTCAACACCTCTCTTAAATTGACTATGACTTGTAAATCAGAATTTATTGAAAAGGAAAATTATTCCAATGCATATCGTGAAAAAAGCGCAGCAAGTTACTTCCCACAAGTAAACAAAAGCATTTAAAATGTTACTAAAATTTAAGGAAAAAGAGAATTTTTTACAGTCATATAGGAAAAATATTCACTCTTTCAGCAATGACAGACACAGAACAACCTCATGTGGGCTTACCTGAGGTTCCCATGCCAAATTCTAGCACATACTAATTAGCAATTGATCACTTAGATTGTGCAAGAGCAATTTGCAGACAGTCAGCAGTATTGATTCTTATCCATTGTTTTTAAAAATGGCTTCTGCAGCTCTGATGTTTTATCAGTCAAATCTTTTCAGCCATGAACATTTGTCATTCCACCGCCCCTCTGCACACACTCATCACACTAATTACCAAAACAGTAATCAATCTGAACAGCAAAACAACCTCTTCCATTTCCATTGGAAAATCCATCCCGTGAACTGAAGTTTCAGAAATGACCGTTTATCTTATTCTACACCGAGTTCTGACTAATGTTGGTATGGAAAATTGTGTTGAGCCATAATGCTGAAAACTCAGTGAAAGTTATCCAAGGCAATTTCTGCCTTATCCAACTCAAAAATCATAAAATTGCTGTAGAGACTGAGAGAAATTAAATTCAGAATTGGGTTTTGGGTAACAATGGTACAGAGCAGGACAGATCTTTCTGAGGACAGAGGAACTCATTCAAACCTTTCAAAACCTTTCCCACGCAGCTCCTGGAATTAACCACGGCAGGGATTACCGAGCCTTTTCCTGGGAGCTCGGAGGTGAATCCTGGCTCTGCCTGGGAGGGGCAGAAGCTCAGCCACGAGAGCTGAAGGGGCTGGCAGGCGGTACCCGATGGCACCAATGCCACATTTCCACTCCCTTTCCAGGAGGAGAGGTTCAGCTCGGGTGTTTGCAGCCCCCAGGGAGTGCCAAGTGCCCAATTCCAGGGCCCTGCTGAGCACCGGGAGTGTCCCACCGGCAAATACCTCTCAGAATTTCTTTGAGGGGTGCTAGGAAGCATTCAAAACAACTTGGACCTGAGTTCTCCACACATTGTTAGAAATAACGGAGGTTTCTTTAACAGCATGAGAGTGATATTTCACTCAAGATCTCCAGAAAAATAGCTATCAGCAGAAACTGCAGTCACAAGGTCACAGCAATTTCGAAATAATTTCAATTACATTTCCTAAGGCTATAGGGTTTCTTTTGTGATGTTATCCTAATAACCTTTAAAGAAATGACACATTTGAAAAAAAAAAAAAAAAAAAGACATGCCTTGAGGAGAAGAACAGTGGCCACAGATTTATGTAATATTTATGGATCCAGTTCTCAAAATAGAGGAACTGGAAAAATTAATACATTCTCTGCCTAAGGTTTTTCATCAGTAATAATATATCAGGTTTAATAATACTAGGCAAACACTACAATAAAATTCAATTCCTGTTTGCAACAGGTTTTTTTGCAGCTTTGGATGAATGTCTCCTTTACAGGCAAAAGTATTGCACAGCACTTAAACTGCTGGCAAAGCTTGGCAGGGACAGGAGCATTATCTTTGGAAACATTTCCTGTGCCCCTCAGTTTTAAGCAGAGGAATGTCTGAATACCAGCTCTCTGTTCCATACACAAAAAGGAGGTAAAGCCATGTTCCACAATTCCATTTTGGCCTCAAATTCTCCTTGAATCACTGACTGCAATCCATCACCTGAGCACATTTGTGATCTGGCTGTAAGTGCTCACATTGCTACCAGCAGGATGCCCAGACCCATCATTCAAAACAGCAGAGCCCTGTCTACAAATGGAAGCTGAGGTGCTGCAATCACATTTACCTCAAAGGGGTCTGGGGAAGGAAAATCACTGACCAAGGATACAGACCTCAGAAATGAGGAACGCTGACAAGATTGACAGTATGGCTTTGGGCAACACAAAGAGGTTCATCATCTTGCAGGGCGCCTAAGGCTTCCAGCATGAAGCACAGGGGAGAAAGGCAGAAATATTTCATTACTGTTTTACACATGCATTTCCCTTCAGCTGGAAATGGTGAGAGGAACTGAAACAGGCACCCCTTCCAGTAATGGATGTTTCTGCTATCCAATATACATCAGTGTAAATGATAGCTATAGTCAAATAAACTGCTGAAGCATAAAGGAATTCAGGCATGGAAATGGAAAGTTTTGCCTCCGTCAAAGACATTGGGGAGTCTCACCAGAAAATAAATGTGTATCTACATAGAGAAGAATGTCATGCCAAAATATGGCTTATATTTCTTGAGCATCCTTTCCAGTCTAACATTAAACAATAATAGAAACTCAAAAGTCTTCAGCTCCAGAGTCTTCTCATTTTCTTAATACTTGACTTAGTACTATGACTATCAGACCATATTCTTGTATTAATTTGTTTAGAGAAGAATGCATTGTTTGTTTCAATATTGTCAGCATGGTACTTTAACAGTTTGAACATCTCTCTTCCCTGGGTATCTTATGCATTCTGTGATTTTTTTTAAAAAAAGTTGCATTATTTCACTGTTCTTAATGAGCCTCTACAGGAGTTAAAGTGCAGTATTATTATTGTTTTTGTATCCCTTAAACCCACAAATCTGTAGTGTTGGGGTTCATTGAAAGCATTGTTTTTACTACCTAATAGCAAAAAAGTTTTGTCCTTTCTTGTAGAGAGAGAAGAGCTATATTACTTTTGTAATTCAGGAAATTAAGTGAATTCTTCTTCCTTCATCATTTGTAAAGGCTACAGAAGTGTCAAAAATGAGCTTCAAGGTCACAGCCTGCAGCACAGTTAGCTCAGCTGACATCAGGAGATGTTCCCATTCAGAGGAACAGCAATTTCACCTCTGGATTATCTCTCTCACATCAGTATCAGATGTCTTAACCTCCCAGTGCCTCAATTTTCTCACCTACAAAACTGTGGCAAATGACACTGATGGCTGCCAATTCTTAACTGTTCAGAACACCTTGTCAATTGTGCAGAGCAAAAGTGCATTTTTAGATCACAGGCACCACAGAAGTCCCAGCACATCCAAAGACACCAGGGGAAAAATCCTTTTGATTTCAATGGGAATTGTTCATGCTTGATGAAATAAGGATGATGCACAAAAGCCTCTTGTCAGTTGGAACTGACAGTGACTCTGCATCTGCTCAAATTTCATCTAGAGATGAAATAACTTCCATTTTGGTGAAGTATTTTAACCTTGATAAGAATGTGCTGGGTGTAGTATTAAGTGGAAACCTTTTCACAACTACAACTATTAACAGAGTTCACACTTAAAACATTCTCCAATGTTGAAAGTCTCTTAAACCGCAGAGGAAAAACCCAAACATTTTGGGTTAACATAAAGTTAATTTAGTGCTGACTGATAGGTGAAAATTATTCCTCATGCTTGATTTTCATTTACTCTTCCCTAAACATCTGCTGTTGTCCTCAGCTGTGAGGTCCACCTTTGTTTTTACTCCATGTGTGTGCAAGTCACCTGGCATAAACAGAGGTCACCACTTGGGTTCTCCAGGTGTGTTTGATTTTAAATTTCTTTGGGTGAGCGCTCATGATTATAGTGGTTGTCACAGCAATTCTGTGACAGAATAGAAACATAGAACGGTTTGTGTGGGAAGGGACCTTAAAGCCCACCTCATTCCCACCCCCCTGCCGTGGGCAGGGACACCTTCCACTAGACCAGATTGCTCAAAGCCTGAAAAATTATTAAGTCTGTTCTTTCTGACTTTAAACAGCTCAAATCCAAGGCCGGTCATGGCTACTGTTAATTTTACATGTAATTTACTACAATGTGTATTTAGATTTCAGCATATAAAGTAGCCTTTCTGAATGCAAATGTTCCAACCTCAAGGTTTTGTAGGTAAAATCCAAGAAAATATGACCTTTAAGACAAAAAAACCCCTAAGTTTCTCAACAGCTATACCAAACTCTTAAACAGAAATTTTCATGGAGGCTGAAAGTGAATATAAAGCTTCTTTTAAATTAAAGGTCAACACTAAGAACTCAGAATTAAAATTCAGCAAGTGCAACAATTTTCTATAGATTCCTTACTTGGCAAGCATTTTAATGTTAAAAAAAGAAAAAGAATGAAGGGAACATATCTTTGTGCCTGAATTTCCACTGAGTAAATAAGCAAATGATTTATTGAGCTCTGCCTTCTTCTTAGATCCTGGAATATCTATGAGCAATGTTTGATCTCTGTGAAGAAATCCACTTGAAATAGCCAAAAATATTCTTACTGTGCAGATTGATTATCAAGAGGTGTCAGTGAGGTTTGCCTCCTCTCTGCCCCTCAAGCCATTACTCAAGTGGTCCATGCAGCATTTTTCAGCCTCAGCTGGACTTCATGAGCAATCACAGAAATTATTCCAGTGAGCTCTGGGCAGCCAAGACCAAGTCCCCATAGCAAACAGACTTTTCTGGTGTAAAACCCGTATTTAAAACACCTAAACATGCATCCTGGGTCACATTCTGAACAGCCCACTTTATTTGGAAAGTGGGCTCACATGAATGAACGTCAACAGGTAAATTCTTTGTGGAAACTGAGGCACAGATATTTTTTTTTTTCCTTGCTTGCTTGGAAACAAAACTTAAACACCACAATAGTGTGTGACAGTTATTGAAAAGCGTGGAAAAAACATGAACCAAAAGGATATCAAGCAAAGGATTCACTCATCTATGAGAATCAAATTGCAAAATATATATATACAGCCATATGCTCTGGACGCTTGAGAAAAATTCATCAATTTTTCATGTTGTTGTGCATAATTTCAGAACAGAAAAGGTATTTAGAGCCACCTTCTACAGAAGATTGTCTCTGAGACTGTAGAATCAAAAATAGAAGACCAAGATAGGGAAAAATCAAGAAGAAATAAAATACTGAAATTTTGGACCTATTTCTCTATGTTATTTTATGCCTGTATTTCACAGAGGCTGCTAATCAAAGAAGTGCTTATTTGTAATGCGTATTTTACCGTCATGTAGAGACCTGGCTGGCTGAGCAGCACGTGGGCAGCTGCAGGCAGCACAGCTGGTTTGCTCCAGCAAGGCACCTGCATCTCACCTGTGCAGGTGCAAGTGGTACCTGTACCACTCGCCCACCTGCAGCAGGGCACCAGGAAGGAGCAGGGCACCAGGAAGGAGCAGCCCTTCCTGGAGAAAGGAGCACTGTCCCCTCTGCCATCCTTGGAACAGCCCTGGAGCAGGGATGGCACTGACACCCAATGTTACTGCTGCCTGCCACCAGCCAGCAAAACAGGAGACAAACCTGGGTAAGATCCATCTCAATTTTGGTGCTCACTGATTGCACAAAACACCTCTCACTGTTGTATTGCTCCCTACTTTATTCTGAATCAGCCTGGAAAAGGAAAGGCTATTTCAGCATTCCATAACAGATATATGTTATCATCTTATTGCAGAGGTTCCATACTGCTATCTCCTTATCACAAAAGTTCCACACCTCCTTGGTGTTTCTGGTGGGCAGCTCTCAGAGCACTGACACTGTTCCTCACAAAGCAGCCACTGACTCCAGATTCCTTCTCACCCAGCCACCCCACTCTTTTAGAGCATCTTCTTCTCATTGGGTACAGCTGTGCCTGGTAAAGTCAGGCCTGCTCCTGATCTTTGATAGTTGGCCCAGCTGCAGCTCCTTAGGGGTGAGATTGCTCTCTACACTATCTTTATTTTCTTATATTCTATCCCCCTACATATATATATATGTACACACACACATATATATATACACACATACATACATGCACGTCTACTCTCTCTCAATCAGAATTCTGCCACCCCATCCACTGTGGAATTGCTGTGTGCCAGAAGCCCTGGAACAATGGGCAGGGTGTGAGGCCAGAGGTTCAGCCAGACACTGCTTTGGCCTTGCTGCAGCAGGCACGTCCGTACCCTTGCAAATACAATTTCTCTCCAGCTACCACCTCTAATCTTTTTGAATTGCTGCTCAAACAAACACCAGAGTACTTGAATTTCATCTCTGGGAAGGAATGTAAATATTTGCAAGCCAAAAGGGAGAAATTATGATTGTAGGACAGCCAGAATGCTGGAAGAAATATGGTCGTAATGTTAGCACTGTGTGCATCATTTATGTGACAAGTATGAGTAATCGGGAAAGAGATTTTGGAATTAAAAGAGTTAGGTAAGCTCAGAGGAACAAGGCTTAATGCCCAGTCCTTTCCAGCCCTTCAGCTTCTCTGTTACCAACAGTTGCCATAATGTTTTTCTAAGCCTTTCACAAAATGCATTAATACAACCTTGTGAAATAAAGTTATGGTTTGTGACGTACAAGTGCAGCACTACAAGCCAGGAAAGAGTGACAACTTGATTGTTAGTAGCTAACTTCAGAAATATTGTTTTTCATACTGAGGAACACGTATCAAATCTGTGTAGCACAGCAGACTTTTACAGAAGTTAATTTAGACACCACCAAAGCTGTGCCGCATCTCTGGCTGAATCAGGAGATCAGGAAAATACTAATACTCTACTAAACTGCCTTCCACTCCTTAAAAGGTTAAGGTTAATAGTGCTTCCCACAGCTGGTTGTGCAGTGCCACCCCTCACTTCAGCTCCTCTGCAAGACAGGGATCACTCAGTCCGTCAGCAGTTTGTGCAAAACTGAAATGCCTCATCTTCCTGATACCTCAATTTGCACATTCAGCTGAGTAACAAATTGTGTTGTACTGAAAATACATTTTATACACAGCTTTAATTTCAAAAGATGCTGTGGAGATAATGCTGACAGCAATGTCCTGTTGTTACTTTATTAAGCAAAACAGGAGATGGAAACATGGTTCCTTTCGGCGTGAGCAGCATTTGGATAATTCTGTAATTATCCCCAGACTCATTTTATTCCTTTGCCCTGCAAAGACAAAACATGCAGCTCCCAGACAGGGAAGATGAAGCAGAGCTTTGTTTGCAAATTGCAGTGCACGTTTCTGGAAGCACATGGCTTAGTGTCCTTAAGTTGCTTTTACAAAAAATAAAAGAATGAAAAAGTAAAAGCACAAGTGGCATGAATGAGGAAAGGTTGTCAGTACTGCTTAAAGTATTTCAGTCACACAGAAAATTTGTGTGGTCTTATATCCACATTTCCTCAGATGTGCTGTGCTAGGAAAGTGGATAGTTCCCTCCTAAGGAAACAATTCTCTTCTAACATGCTTAAATAAAGTTAGCTTTCTAAAGTTATTCTCTGAAATAGCTGATATTAACCTGTCACCATCAAGATAAATGGGTCTAATCTTATCCAATACACTGATTCTTCTGTTCCTATTAATTTCCATCTAGCCAAGCTACAAGGTTACAGAAAATCTATTTTTGGATACTTTTCAGTATTGATTAGGTATTATTCTGAAATGTATAACAGAATGGAAAATCAGTAGCCAAATCTTAAGCTTATCTTTATCTTGGAACATCAATGTTAAGGTAGGTGATTTTCAAGTTCTTGTCTGCTGTATTTTCCAAGAGCTGATGCATATGGAAATTAATTATTCTGGATTCCTGCAGGTACATGTAATACCTGCTCAGCCAGTGATCAGATTATAAACCCAGAACTGTTATTACATTTAGACAAGAAACATCCAACTTTTTCTGACTTTATCAGATCAGCCTCTATTATCACAAATAGGGGAATAACTTGGCTCAGAGAGAGAGAACGGCATGGAGCCGTGACAGGGGAGGTTTGGGCTGGGTATTGGGAGAGGTTATTTCCCCAGAGGGGCATTACCTGCTCAATTGCCTCTGGACACTCCCTAATACCTTAACCCTTTTCTTAAAATGTGATACCCCAAGCTGCACCAGGACTTGAGGTGAGGCTCTGTGTCCTGGAATTCACCACAGATTTTTGATGACTGTCCTCTGGTCAGCCATGGCACCTCTACAAGAGATGTCGTTTGTATGCAGAACTTACTAAGGAAGAGAGGAAACATCTGACCTTGATTTAGCTACTACAAAGGCAACATTCCATATGAAAAGCACAATCAAGCTGCTTTATTTCTTTCAGATTACAAAGAGAAACAGTTTAATAATGCAGCAATGGAGGGGAGGCAAAGCCATCCCACTGCTGCGGGGACAAACACGCCTGTGCCTGGGCTCGGTGGAGCGGAGCCACCTGGGCTGGTGGTGGAAGTTATCTCCGGGGCCAGGAGCGCCGCCTCAGCGTGCTGCTCTGAATAATCACCCTTTCAGGGAAGCAGCACTAATTGCTTTGGCTCCAGCCCAGGTGGATTTTTGTTCCAGGGCTCGGGGTACCAGCTCCTTGTGGCACTGCAGGATGCTGGGCAGGCTTTGTACTTGCTTGATTATCTGTACCATGGCATTCCTAGATAAGCACATCCCACCTGAGAATTGCTGGAAACCAGAGCTCAGGGTGCTGAGAATACCTGCATATTATTTGTGGAGTAGGAAAATATGTATTTACTACAGGTATAGGTTTAAATCTGTCAGGAGGAATAGTCAGCAGTACATCTTCTCTGATGTACTGCTGATTATAATTAATATGAAATATAAACTATAACTTTCATGATAGAACTTATCAAAACTAAAATAAATCACTTCAAAACATTTTTGCCTTCAAGCATGGTTTTGATGAACATACTTTCTCCTGGAAGGCAAATAAAATGACATAAAAATCTATACACCAGAAAATTTTTATATAAGGTTAATCTTTTTTTCGCACTGAGACATTAAGTCTAGGTTTTCAATTGATTTCATCTTGTTATTGAACACAAAAGTATTTCAGCTTTGGGGACTAATCTAAAAGTGATAAGTATTTAGAGCCATGCTTTACATTTTTGACTGGCAGAATGCCTTACATTTAGCAAATACTGACAAGCAGCACTTTGGTTCCAGAAGTCAAACAGTAACTGAACATCAGTTTTAAAGAGCCACCTCTCACCCACATTTATCCAGCTTTGTAACATGACTGGAATAATCTCTGAAATTTCAGTGTTGTCAAGAGATCTGCATTACAAATGCAGAAATGGGAGGACTACATTCTCTGACCCTTGTGCCGACCTTTGTGTGGAAAATGCAGTTACTGAGCTGAGGAATGAAGCAGATCTGTTAAATTCTGTTTGAGGTTAAAGCCCTTCAATAAGTCCACTGATGGTTTTGCTTGGGAAGGATCAGAATGAGAATGCAATAACACAAAGTCAACAATGGCAAAGCTATCCATAACAGAGAAAAAATAAACTTCTCATGGGAAAGCAGGTTACTCTTTTGCAGTTTTAGACTTCCAGAGAATGAACACTAATCAATCTGATTTAAGAAGAAATTTTTTCTAAAGGGGAAAACAGAACTCCATTTGTTTACCTGCCTCTTTTTTTGCACCTCTCATACTTCTCTCCTCTCTTCTTTTTTTGCAGACTTAGCTTTTGCTCAGCAGTTACATCTACACAGCGTTATTATAAAATATTTAAAACCATCATAGTTTCTGTCCCCACAGTAAGCAGTTCCTTACACTATTTAATGAAAGATAACAATGAGGAACAAGAATCTTAAATATTAAGCATTTACTTTAAACATTAAACAGTTGAGTTCTCCTCTGAATTTTTAACACTTACACCAACTTTATAAAAACTGAAAATGAACAAGGCAAAACTTCTATTATGAAAACTATACATCCCTTACGCGGGAGAAAGAAACTGGGAGCAGGACATTAGGGACACCCCATATTGCAAATATTTCAGATCACATCTACAGAAGAAAAAAAACCCCATGTGATTTTTCCTATCATCAGGTAAACCTGATCTCTGATACCGATCTTGGTAAAGAATTAGAAGTTTCAGCTAGTTTGCCAAAAACGCCTCAGTGACTCTGAAAATTGCAGCACTGAGCATTTCTGCGCATGCTGTGAGCCCATCTCTGGTTCCACAGCAGGATGAGCCCAAACTGGGCCATTTCTGCCCCAGCAGCTGAAGGAGTGACAGTGACCATGACTTACACGCACGTGGCACCAGGAGACTTCTCCATTGCTAGTCCCACTTGTCTGAGCCATAAAAAGCTCATTATCCTGAAAGCTGCACTTTTGTGTTAGCCTGTAGGCAAAGTCAATACCAGAAGTCTCACACACTATACTGATAAATTTTTAATCTATCATAATTGTAATCTGCAAAAAATTCTTTTCTTCTGTGAAACGTGGACCCCTATTGCTTTTCACCACCTTCTCACAGTAAGAGAGAAATGACATTTTAATAGAATTTTATACTCACTAAATTAAAATGTCAAAGGTAATATTTAATGAGGCATAATCCTGGTACTCACACACTTATAATCTCAGATTTTTTTAAATGACTATCACTTTAACAGAAACTTTTCTCAAGTTTGGGGTATACAGGACCAGAAAGTAAACAAACAAGCAAAGAAACCCATACATGTCCTGCTCCTGGGCTTGGGGACTGCAAGTCTTAAATGAATAAGCAGCTTCCACCAGTTTTAATGCACTGGGAGAAGTACTACTGTCATTCTACTGGGGAATAAATCAGAAAGTTTTGACACCAGCAGACATGTCACCAAACCTCCCTTCTTTCTTAATATTTATTAACTTTTTTGGCTACTGGGATAGTCTTCAGAGACAGATACCTCATTTTTATGAGAATAGTTCTACATGCAGCTGGAAGATGAAAACCCTGGGATCTACTTTGCAGTTCACTTCACCCCAGCTGCTAAATTTTTCATTTCAAGCAATTAAGAAAAAAGATTATAACTGGAATGTTGTTCAAAATTTTAAAAAAACAGAAAACAACTCACAAATTGCTTTACATGTAACACAAGTCTTGGAATCTGAAATGAAGTATAATGTTCACATAAATTTCTCAAACATTTGGAATTTATTTCAGCTCAGAAATCAAGCCACATTATCAAGAAGCATTCAGGGCAGTCAGAAGGAAATGTGTAGTTCTAACAAATGATAGAAAATTTAAAAAAATTAAATATCCTCATTTTCTACTATATAGACATGCTCCAAGAGTCTTTCAAAGCAATATATGCAATACTGAAATGGTTTTACACTTCATGTCACTTCAGCTTAAAAGGATAAAAATTTATTTCCTTAATCTCTTAATGCAGGTTTGTGTATTTCTTTTTTTTAACCTAAATTAATTTCAGCAAATTATGTGATTATAGCTATTTCCAAATCCTTTTCTGAACCAACAGATGTTCTTAAAACATGGAAAGCAACAAGAGACAGCAGGCAAAAGAAAAAGAATGTTATTCTGAAGAAGGTAGGGATTCTGAAAGAACCATTTTCGGAAGCCCAAGACTGCAGACCAGACAACACAAGAGGCAATTCAGAGTATGTCTGAAATTACAAACAGAAATGAGATAGTTGACACTCACACTCCATGTCCTTGCATGGGCTATAGACTGGAGTGAACCCCTAATCCCACAGCCACTCACTTTATGGTCCTTGCACGGGCTATAGACTGGAGTGAACCTCTAATCCCACAGCCACTCACAGTCTATGGTCCTTGCATGGGCTACAGACTGGATTGAACCTCTAATCCCACAGCCACTCACATTTTGTCCTTGCCCGTGGGCTATGGACTGGATTGAACCCCTCATCCCATAGCCACTCACAGTCTATGGTCCTTTCATGGGCTGTGGAGTGAACCCCTAATCCCACAGCCACTCACTTTATGGTCCTTGCATGGGCTACGGACTGGATTGAACCCCTCATCCCACAGCCACTCACACCTTGTCCTTGCCCGTGGGCTGCTGCCTTCTCCCTGTATCCCAAAGCTTCTGTGCTTCTGGAACATCCTCACCAGGACACCAGCTGAGCAGCAGCAGCTCTGCCACATCACTCAGAAAGAGCTCCCCTGCCCCGGAGTGCAGCTCCCAGTATTCAGGGCTTTGAAAAGCTTTCAATAGATCATTTTCCTCTTTCTTTGCCTCAGAAAAAGTAAGGAAATGATGGAGAAGTTAATATGCAATAATCATTTGTCTATTGAACCCACGCTTTCCCCCTTTGAGAATGAGAACTGTGTTAAATTTGAATCAGTACACTGAGATTACTGTTAGATATATGTGCATGATTCATAAACCATTGAAAAATACTAATCTGCCCTGGTTATTATGAAAATACTCTACAATTATGCACACAGTTACATTGGTTCAGATGGAGAACTGAAACTTGTTCTAACTCAGATCTCTCTGAAGTTCATTTTCTGTAGCTTTTACATGATGAACATTTATCCATTTTCAACCAACCATCAACCAGTGCAATTATTTTTGCATGCTTATTAATCATATTGCATAATGAAATAATTTATTCCTAAGCAGATCATGAAAAATGAGGTGTTTATAGTGATGTTCTCTGGTAAAGAGCAGCAGCTGTCACAGAATTTGAAGTTGTTATTAGTGCTGACCCCTATGCAATATATATATATATATATATATATATATGTGTATTGCCTGTCACAGGCACAGGCCCAATTAGGGTATTTGAGGGATATATCTGTTCAGGATAGATGGGACAGTAAATAACATTTTTTTCCCCCAGGTCTATATATTTAGCAACTAGAGCATCACTGTACCAGCGATTGCTACCTCAGGACTATGCACTATGGAAACTCGAGATTTTCACCTATTTAAAAAGAGAAGGAAGCATTAAATATGTAATGGGCAATCAATTGAGGTAGTTAAGGACAAAAGGTGACTTCTAAACAGTAGCTATGTCTATTATCTGCACTGGATTAGTGTCACTGCCTTTGCTTTTCAGTGCTCTTGTCATCCAGAATAAATGGAGACTGATGGTAACTGTTAGTCTATTTGTTCACACTTTCTGTGGTTTGGTACCTTTCTGCTTGAAAACATTGCTGTGTAAAAAGGTGACATTCATCAGCTACATTGTTAAATTGCTTCAAATCATGTGTTGATGAAAGTATCAGTGTAGTGCTACTGACTTAAAGCATGACAGCATAAGAGATGTCTGGGGCACTGCGCCCGACCTCTGCAATCACAATCCTCAATGGAAATGACATTGCATCCAGGCAGTGCTCGACCATACATGACATACAAAACACCAAAACCCTCAAAATACACTATGTGCTTCAGAAATGGGGAAAGGAAGAGATATTGCCAGCCTCCTGCATTTCTGAAAGCTGAGTATCTCAAAAGGAGTTTGTACTTTCACATTGTAATCCTCTATCCACTGCCTCTAACCAGAAAGCAAAATTAGTACCAAATTATGAACTACCTAAGTAGAAAAGACAATTATTGAGTGAAATATTTGGCCTCTTCAAAGAAGATTTACAAACATTACAGAGTTTTTATCCCATGTAGGGATCTAATGGATGCCAAAATTCTGAGAAGCCAATGATATATTCTAGTACAATATGTAAAATTTGAGTTTTTAAGAGCCACAGGGATGAGTAGGACCCAGGGAAGTTTTACATTAAATGAGTGTAAACAGATCATTATAAATAGTCAAATTCCTGTAGAGCCAGTAACAAGGTGGCAGTAATCAAAGGAAAACTGGCAAAAGCCTTTCTGTCAGCAGATAGGCAGTGTTACCCATGTGCTCTATTTTTAATTAGTTAAAAATACTTACAGCCTGGTTTACATGCACATGAGGATTTAAAATACTGTTAGCAGTGATTTCCTACTGTCTTTGGTATGTTCCCATATAATTCAATCTAATTTATTTCATCAGGTGAATTTTTTAAGCTCTGCTTACTGAGTTATAAATTGATCGTGGCATTTCACATGTTTGTGATGAGTTTGAGATATTGTTCTTCTCTTCCCACGCAGCTTTTTAATAAAATGCTGCCAGTTTGATGACCTTCCCCTCTTCAAGGTTAATGGCTTGCTACCTACAAATTACTTTTCATGATACAACTTGGGTTATGAACTCCAAAATAGTCTTCTGTTGGCTCTCCCTTCAATTTGTTTTAGGCTGAGAGAAAAGCAGATTTCACAATAGCAAAAAGGGCCACAGAAATGAAAAGAGATAATGTTGGCTTTTGGAAACTTGCCTTTTTGTTCTATAAGAACTCACAAAATTACTGCAGCAGGGTGATACTGGGGAACAAGTGCTGTCATGTTATGTAGAAAAGCTAAAAGCCTCTGAGATTGCCATTTACCACTGCCCTGACTCCTTTTTCTTGCATACAGAGCCTCTTGGCTAAAGATACTTCAGAGACAATAATTAGTGACATTGCATAATTGTAAAGGTTTATAAAGATGTTAATAGTCAGACAATTTATAAAATTCAAGCTTTGTTATCTTCATGGAACATCTGTTATTTAAGAGCCAACTGTGTAATAAACCATGTCCTAGCATTTCTTAATCCTGTCACAGTTTAAGAAGTTAAAAAGAGATTAAATTAAATTTGATCTTGGGAGGTAGCAGAAATCCTTGCATCCCATGGAGGGCAGTAAAGCAGAAGGTGTTCAGTACCACCTGGCAGTTTTAAGATCCTTCACTAATATATCACATAATCCTTTACCAGCTGGCCCTTCCCACCCTTTAAACTTTGAGAGAGGATTCTCTAAGACACCAGTGACAAGATTCCAGCAGCACATTATAACTCAGTATCCAGGGAATACACATTGGCTTTCAAGGTCTGGGAACCATTTGAGTATCTGCTCTGTTGAAAAATATAACTCTGCCACTTCAACTGCAGTTTCAGTCATAAAAAAAGGTGTAAGAGTCTTTCCTTCTGAATGACTGTTGTTTTCTAGAGATCATTTACTTTACATGAAGCCATTTATAAAGGAATAGAAAATCATGCAGCAGTGAAGCAGAGCTTTCTTGGTGTATTTGTGGTACCCTTGCACACAGAGTATTGCAAACTGCTTAATTTCTTGAATTTTGAATAAAGCATCTATTCCACTTTTATTTTGAAGGCTTTTTGAATGAAAACAGGCAGCATACAGCAGAATTACACCCTGAAATTACTCTTACCACTTTATAAACAAAATAACAGAGGCCATATTTTTGCTTAAAGTAATAGCAGTTCTATAATTGCCATTCTGAAGCTGCTGAAATTATGTCAACTTATTCTTCTAACAGGCAGTAAGCCCAAGCTTTTTTTGTCTTGTTGTTGGAAAAGGGTTGAAATTTTTCTCTCTCTTTCACAAATACACTCTCCATACATCTCTCTCACATTTAATAACTTCAGCAGTTCAATAGACTGTGCTTCAGAGCACTATGTTAAATTTACTTTTATTTTCATTCTAAAAACAGAGTTAGTCAATAGCTATGATGTACTGCTTCTTTGTCTGCAGAGACCATTATTAAAATCTGTACTTACAGCCACTTGTGCAATGCCTTCAAGCTATTTCAGTCCAATTTTATTCAACACTTAAAAATATTTTTTAAATTTATACCCTTTTAAAGGAAAAAACCCCATATTTTATGAGTTTCCAGGGGATTGCTTTTCCTCTCTCTTAACATTCTTTTTCTTATTTACATTTAATTTCCTTTTTTTACTAGTGCACTCTGATTGTACCTTTAAAACAACAAAATCACCCCCCCCCCATATGTTATTTGGAAGAAACTGCTAATTGTAGCATCTTAACCATCAAACTATCAACTTTAACATCAACTATAAACTCAGCTCCTATAATGTTTTGCTGCAGAATTTGATTTACTTTGTGTAAGTTTTGTTCCTCTAGCACTGGCCTGGAATATTGGTCTGGTTTTTGACTTGGAAAACTCCAAGACCATTGGGAGCGCATCAAGCTTAGAGCAAAACATTGACAAAATCAGCAAAGGTTTGAGTAACAGTGCCAAAGCAAACAAACTTCCCCAAAGTGGCACACGGCTTCCCTTTGTGTCCGGTGAAAAGACTTGCAAGGAAGCAAAGTTAGAAGCACCTTTAAGTGGCTCTACATCTTGGAAAACTGCCCGTGTTGAGAGGCCTCAGGCTGGGGGCTCCCAATGCAAAACTATAAAGCGTTCAGGTTTGCTGACACAGTTTAGGACATGACAGCTTCAAGCTGTCCTCCTTAAGTAAAACTTCCAGAAGTGATAAATCTGATAGTGGTACCCTAAAATATCAGCTTAGAAGCATCAGTGACCTATTATGAAATAGATGGTGTTAAAAGATTCAAGGCTTTCAGAACTGGGTGCTGCAGCACTGACATCAGAGGAAATCACTCAAACTATCAATCCTTTTACCACTACACAAAATTTATTTTACTTAAAACCCTAAGCCTTTCATTATCTAAATTAGAAGTATACTGTGTTTGTTGAATTTGGAGATTAGCTTGCTGTTACACACTGTAGTCTTACTTTGATGTCTCAGGATTAATATTCATGAGGTTTCAGACTATTAACTACACATGTACAACATCTAACAAGAAATGTATCTCACAGAGTTCAATTATTGTACAATGCTGTTAGTTCTGATTTTATCTTTCATTTTTCTGTGGATTCCCATGGAGTTTTCATAAAACCCACGTTTTAAGGTTGGTCATGGCTGGTTTTTTGTATCGATGGATCTGGCTAAAACTTGGACTTTCAAAACCAAAGGATATCCTTCAATTTCTTTCTCATTTTTACTAGTTTTGTATGAGTGAAAATTTTCAACTTCAGTTGCCTGAACCATCTGAACTTTCAGCAGAATTGGAAATGAGCAGAAACTGTTCACTGCTCAGTCAGTTCAGCCCAGAGGGTGCCACGGCACTTTGCACACCATTGGTCACCACTGACTCTTGTCCCTCTCCAAGGAGTCTCACAGACACCAAACCTTTGTAAGGGTCCCACAGGCAGTCAGAAACACAAAGAGCTCAGAAACGCAGCATTCCTACAGAGGGAATAATCATAGAAGCATCAGCACCTCTGGAGACCTCCAGCCCAAGCTCCCACTGATCTATTTCCAGCAGACATGGGGAGCCTGGCCCAGTTTGCCTGTTCTGCCTCGTTGGCAGTATTCTCTTTCATTAACAAGCAACCAGACTAAAATGCAGATACACTTGTTATGGCCCAGAGATATTTAACATTAAGAAGAATTTGAGATCTGTAAGGTGCAGCTAAGATTACCTTCCAGTCTTTTTCCTTATTAACACATGAAGATATATCAAAATACAGAACTGCCTTAAACCAATCATCCTCCTGCACAAATGCAGGGGCTCAGCAGGGAACCAAATTACTTTCATTCAACATTATGGGCATAAAGCAAGTAGCTCTGTGGTCAACCTGACATTTAAATAAAGCAATTCAGAATGATTTCATTTTCTGGTTTATAGAAATAGTAATAAAATCTGTATTGGTCACAGTCATCATCTACATTAAAAAGCATTCTACAATTGACTCTGGATTGCAGGAGGATGTTGTAATTAATGGCTTCCTGCTGGCTGCATTTTTAGTCACTGAAATTTGCATGGAGCTGGAGCTCTTTCCAGATGTTGGTAAATGACAAATTTTCCCCCAGTTTTCTCATAGTATTACTATTTCTATATTACTTTGCTGATCATCTTAAACACAATTACATATTTCTTTCACAAGCATAATGAAATTGGGTTTAAGCAGGCCCAGAGGATTACAGAACAGGCCTCTGACTGACAGTGTTAAAGGTCAAGTGAAGGTGGAAGCAAACTGAATTTAGGCTGGGTTGGATTTCCTGGCCTGGTCACCCATGGTACAGCTCCACTGGCAGCAGTGAAACTGCATTGGTGTAACACAGGCTGGAAAACATCTGGGGCAGGCTTTGGTAGCCCAAAGAACAATTATTCAGGATTCCAGGCAATTCAGCAAGTGCCATAATGATTTATTATCAGAATTCCAAAGGCTCTTTGCTTTTCCATCATAATCAATGGAAAAACTTAGGAAACACTAGACAGAAACACACACAAAGAAGAAAAAAAGAAAAATGGAAATTAAAAATCACCTTAGGGTTCTTCCAACTAAAGAAAAGTATGTTTCAACAGGCATGCTTTAAAATCATTCTCTGTCTTCTACCATGGTCTACAGTATAGAATTCAAGCTGCTGAGTTTCATTGAGTACATTGATAAATATCATAGGGAATTCACTGCACTTTAACTTACTGGAGAACTCAATGAATGGAAGTGAAAGAAATCTAGCTTAAGTTCAGTTTTGTGTTTTGTTGGGAACACTTGCTGTAACTAATATTCATGATCATTCTGACAGCAAGGATCCAAAGATTGAGAGGTGCTGCTACAGCAGCTGCAGTAGAAGATGCTACAAAGCGGAAAAAAACAAAAACCACAGGCCAAAGACTGAGAAAAACAGGCATTTATTTCTTGCCAGCTTTTATACCTGATATCTGTCACTGTTTTAAAAATGACTATTTGTATTAGACAGGAGTACAAAAGCTATTTTAAAAGGAAGCCCACAAGATAATAACTGTGGAACTGACCTGCACTGCATTTATGAAATGTCAGCAGTGGAAGATTAACTGCTGATATGGGACAAATCTACTACCTGAAACAAAACTTACACGTGGAAAAACTATTTGGTGGAGAAAAAAGACCTCATATCTACTGTGGATGCCCCAGAGCTGGCTAATGCTACCTGCTGACCAGCTCAAATTAGTTTGTGTGCATAATGCACAGAATCCCATTTCCTGCAGAGCTGGAGAGATGATTTGTTTCAAACTGGAGTTTGAAGGGTACAGCACATGCAGAAAGGATCCCCTTCCTGCCTGCTCCAAGTGTTTGGTATTTGCAGTACTTTGTTCTTGCTGGCATTTCACCTTGCATGCCTCTCAGACATTTTAATATACTCACAACTGATACCATGCAGTAAAACAAAAGAAGCGCTACTCAAATGGAGAAATTTGTATAAAAAATAATAAATTCTTTGGATAAAAATATGCAGCCACAGAAAAGAACTTTGCTACACCCACCACTATCCATCACACAGTGGACACAGGGAAACAAAAGTCTTATTTTCATTTTGTCTCCTTGTACCTATGTTCTGTTGTTGTTTATCTGGATAATTTAGGTACCAAAAGATTAAGCCATTATTAAGCTACTCTTCCTAAGGAAATGAGAGTCACATTACAGTGTGCTCTCTGTTACTCATTAACAACACTTTTATTAATTCTTGGTTGGGTTCAATCGAATCTGACAGAGAAGCAGACATCTCAACCAGAGGAGGCTTCCTAGATGAAATAAACAAGGCTGGATAGGGAAATGTGACTCAGATTCGTAGTTCTAGCCCCTAGAAAACAGGGCCTCCAAGTATGGAAATCCTCCACAGATTCTGTACAAATTTTGTAATAGGAAAGCATGCGGTACATGTTGAACATGCCAATCAATTCTCTTGTCTGGGAAGGATTCACTGCACTCATCCCTGTTCTCCTTAGTAATTCAGTAATCTCAACAAATCCTCATCATGCAGAAATCTTCTATTCCACAAAGTTACCAGAGTTCTTTGGCTGTGCACCATATGGAAATCTGTGCACATAGTCACTGGCAGCAGTGACACCACCTTGGATAAACAGCGCCTCAATTACACCAGCAAACATCTCCACTGAGAAAAAGATTTCATATAAAAGAATATGTATATTACTTTTTATCTGTTAGAAAACAAAGGAAGAAAAATGCATCTAATTAGCAGAAAGCTAATTAGAGGAGGCAGGAGGCAGCTTTCACCCTTGGCTATCTGTTAAGAGCAGAAGTTGTCTGTGAAGTTGGTGAGCATCCTCCTCTGTTCAATGAGCAGCCCCATTGCACACCTCAGTAACCTTAAAACAAACTTAAATCTGTAATGTCTGGTCTATGTTCAGGAAAAAGGAAACCACAATGAATAATGGTGGTGGCTGCTATGGTGAAGGTGAGGAAGTTGCTAATTCCAGATTGTAATTCAGACACCCTGAGCTGTAGACAAACAGAGATAATTTTGCTCCTGCAGGGAAGCAGTAAAACCTCAGTGAGCCTGAGGTCTGCACGACTTTAAGCCATTTGCAAGGGGGTCTGAGCTCTGCTTCACTCGAGGGTGTGTAATGGGACCAGGCACTGTGGCAGGGAGGCACCCACACACAAACCAGGGGTCAGGGCAGTGCTGCAGCGATCATGCACAGCTGTACAACTGAACATTGACACAGCTGAATTCCTAAAAGCCTTCATTCGGGACTCTGGAGACATAAAAACCCGTGCAGAAATAGCCCATACCAGAGGAACTCAGAGTTCATGGCTAAAACAGCAAAGTGCTCCAGGTCAGAACGCAGCTGACCTTCTGATCAAGCCATTTGACAGCTCCTGATCCAGAACTAGAAGAACTGACTTCTTACATGAGAAAAAGCAATGTAGAGTCCCAAATACATTCCTTCATGTATTATTAACGTTTGACAGCAAATTACAAGCTTCATTTGGTTTCTTATAGACCTGAATGCTCCTCAGTCTTCACCCTCATCTGACCTCTCCTAAATTCACTTTTTAAATCTGAATTTGAAATTCCAGTCCCTATCTTAGTGTCCAAGCAAACAAAAAAAGTTACTTTCCAACTTTAGTAGAAGTAGTAGAGAAGTTTGTTCATTTCAGTAATAAAACTAAAACTTGTCTCCAGTAGAATTCCTATGGGTAATTATATTCCATACATTTGTAATTTTTCCCGGTCTCTGGTAATGTCACAGTCACTACACCAATTTATAGGCATGTTTAAGCTAAATCTTCTCAAAACTCTGTGATTTCCTACATATGATTTAGGGCATATGATGTGACCTGGGTATTTAATTTATGCCTCTCACTTGCTGAGCCATCTTTCTACTTCAGCTCTGGCTTTTACTTTTAGCCAATAAATCTGGCTAAATTCAGCTGAAATGTGGGAGGCCAAGCCACGTTACCCTCAGGGACAGCACAGGCCTTTCTGCCTAGGTTTCCTTGATGCATTAAAAACACAAAGCTGTGGTTTTGAACTGCATAGGAACTAACTGCAGAAGCTCAGTGAATAAACAATAATTTGTTGTTGTTCATTTTCAAAAGAATATGGAATACTGTTCTTTCATGCCCACTTCTAACATAATGTTTAATGTCACCAAATACTAAAATATTTCAAAGGATGCTTGCTGCTGCAGATACTCCTGTTGCCCACATCCCTATATAATTTTGCAGTAATTTCCCACAGAAATCTTCCTTTGTTCAGGCAGTGAGCTATTGCTGAAACACCAAGAGAAACAAACAGAAAATAACGTGCATTCCATTGAAGGCATAAATAGGAAGTCTCTCACTTCCAGACTCAGAACTGACAGTAAGAAGCACAAAGGTAAAAGGGACATAAAGACAGAATGTGTTTTTACAAAGTAACTCTTTTACAAGTGCTGACAGTTTTGGTGTTTCTCCCAAGCACTAACGTTCTGTATTTACTGTTGCATTTCATTTTATGGATTTTTCCCCACATTGAGTTCGAACAGAATAAACAGAAGTTTGAGTTATAGCATGTAACATGGTCAGAAAGGGACTTTATAGAATTAGATCAATTCTTGTTTCTTATCCACCTGGATTCATAAAACACTCATATTGACTCTGCTACTACAATCTTTGTGTTTGTTTGCTCAGGTTTCACAATCTATTAGAAGATAAAAGAAGAGCTTTTTATGAGAAAAATAGAAGTCACAGAACATTAACAGTGCTGTTCTCTCTTCTTCATGGTTTTTCTCTAAAAAATTTTTAGGAAAATGTCAATCTCCTATTTTCCCTATATCCACATATTAAATAAAACCCTTAACTCTAATTAAAAGAGCCCTGTGCTCATCCCTTTAATCTACTGGGCATTCCAGGTTGACTATGGCTGCAGCTCTCAACATTCACAAGATTCATGTGAAATATTTATTATCAAATAAGGAAAAAAGGTTCCGAAACACAACAGTCCTACAGAGGGAATAAGCATGTGTTATTCGAATACAGCTTTAGTGATGCAAATTTCTGCTTAATAATGCTACCAATAATTTAATCACTAACCTTTGCCTTCGTTGGCAGCCTGGGAATTGTATTGCCTTTGAATTTCCTGCTCTACCTTAATTTCTTGTCTCATAAAATAGCAGGTTTTTATATGGCAAAGAATACACGAATCTGTGCCCCTCCTTGCTGAGCCACAGGCATTTCATGGAAAAGCTCCAGTGTGAATTGTGGTCCTGGACCACGTTTAAAACATGCAAACAACCTTGGCTGAGTTATAGGCTAACAAACCCATTTTCTTCAAGCAAATGATTCCTCTTTCATTCTCATGTTGTATTGATGTTGACTCAGAATGATTTTTCAAAAGATATCCAGGTCAATCCAATGATTTATTTAATTCAGTTAATGTGTTATGGCTCTGAAAAGGTGACTTTCATCATAATTTTAAAATTACCACCTTCATATAAAAGTACTAAAAGCCTGACTAGAAAACAACACAGTTTTACTTCATTTTAAACCATTCTATTGAAAATACCAGTAAATTTCATCTCCAGAACACGGAATACAATAAGAAGTATAAACATAGTATTTTAAGTTTTTCCTGCAATTTCTAGAGAAATACATTACACCTTCCAAAAGCAATCTGGATTTCACTTATCAGCTTATCAGGGATTTAAACACTAACCCTTGTCACAGGTAGATTTCATTAACTGCTGGTGAGCAAGTGTCTCTTCTATCTTGATTCATCACCTCCTGAGGTATTTCTAGACAAGCAGAATCCCACATTTTCTAACATCTTATTCCTTTATCATCATTTTGTGCTTTACTCAATGTCTCACTAGAGCAGTAAGTATTAAATATTACATTTTCTGTTCAGACAAATATTAAGATTCATAGCTTTTTCACTGTAGTACTGATTGCCTTCACCTCCAACAAATTAGTAACTTAATATTAAACTCACACAACCATAGCAGTGAAAATTAAAGGAAACACTGGCACAGTTACTTAGGCAGTCATTACATTAAATGAAGGGAACTTTGATCAATTGGCTAAAAAAAGGTGTCAATATTTAAACTGAAATGAACACAAAATAGAAAAAGAAGGGTTATGAGTTCTTGCTGAACACAGGATCCAGAATATCTTGATTTACAACCCATTTTGTTTGGTAGACTTGTGAGGTTGAGGAAAGAAAGATATCTAAACCCAAATGGAAATAAGCTGCACGCACACTCAAGCCTGGAGCTGTATCTATTATTTTCACAGCTCGTTTCAATAAATGGCAACGCGCTCCTCACGCATCACAAAGCCAGCACCAGGCTACTGCCCGTGGAGCTGGGGCTCCTGGCCAGGAACCAGAGCGCTGCTGGATGACAGAAATGTTTTTAATAAAACAGTGCCCACAGGCCAATTAACCTCCTCAACATTGCTGTATCAATGAAGCTACACAGACCGAAAAGAAAATCATACCTGCCACGATTCCAGCTCAGCCCAGGAGCCGAGGCAGAGGAGAGGCCAAAGCTGAGCTCCTGCATCCCTGCTGACAGAGGGCACATCCTGCCCAAGGGGGTCCTCAGGGGGAAGGGGCTGCTCTCCTGGGCCTGGGGGTCTCTGGGCACACCCACGGGGCCTCGCCCAGCTGAGGGGGTGTGTTTGCCTGCCCAGGTAAGGGGGTTCCTTTGCCCAGGTGAGTGTGCTCCATTTCCCAGGTGAAGGTGTTTGCCCACCCAGGTGAGGTGCTCTCTGCTGCTGCTGGGTGCCTTTGGGGAAGGAAGGAAGCAAGCCAAGCCTTCCCCATGGCATCCAGAAGGAACCAGAGCTGCACCTCTCACTGCCACCCTTTCTGCCACCCTCTCACCTGAGAGCAAACCTGTGCCCTGGCCCCACAGAGCCCCCACACTGCAGCAGCACAGACTGCCAACCAGAGCAGTTTTCCCCACAAAAGCTCCATGGTTGCTTGCAAGCACCGTAGGATATTGTGGATCACAGTAAGTGACAAGAGTGATTTCTTGGAATTTGTTCAGGGAAAGGCTGAGGCTATGCATTCTAAAAATCAATATAGTTTGAAGCACCAGTAAGACATAATGTGCTCTAGTATGTGCAGTCCACACACTATTGCACTTGATTAAAAGTGTGACTCCTCTTTTCTGGGAAGTTTTCTTGCTTACATCATTTGTATTATCACACCACACATTGACACTTCAGGTGTTTTGGCTTTTGTTGGGGCTTTTTTAAAAAAATTGTTTTGGGGTTTTTATTTTTCTGACAGGCTTTCTCTCCCCCAAATAGAAATCCTGAAAAGAGTATCAAGCACAAAATGCAGCTTAATCTGCTGAGTCATGACACAGCAAATTTACTAAATAGATAAAAGCACCCTTCACACCATAATATACTGATGAAAGTGGTAAATAAATACGCAGTGCAATTTGCTGGTTTCCTCTGTGTGCAATATGAGGCCATTACTGCTTTGCTAAACTAACTGTGTCCTCCTAGAAAGATTTCCAATATCAATTACAGCACTGACTGCATTGCTACTAAATAGAGTTCCCTGTTGTGTTTCCTTGATTATATGTAAATATTTCCTAAATTAGACATGTTTCAAGCTCCATTTAAAATTTAGTACAACAGGATATTGAGTCAAAATCGTGCAAGGTAGAACACAACTGCAAGGACCAACAGTCTAGGATTTATTCTGGTTTGAAATGAAGGGAAAATAATTTATTCTAGGTAATATCATTTAACAAAAACTAATAAGATACTTTGGGTTTATGCTATAGAAATTATACCAGTTTTCTAAACTATTAAAAAAAGTCTGAATTTTAGCTCATGTGAGTCCCTAAAGCCTCAGAAATTATTCCAACAATAAATTAAGAACTTTAAAGTGTGATGTATTACAAGATGTTTTCCCATTACTCAATAAATTAAGCTGTTCAGTTGACAGGAATTTCATATGCAAAATAATGATACATGGAGGAATATATTAATAATACCCTGGAGTTATAAACTGCTCACCTCAAAATTTCTGGATTATTTTAAAGATGCAAACCCTCTCATCTTGATATATTTTATTATGATAGAATTCTGTCATAATCATCTTTTCTGAGTGCTGAGAGTCTCCAGAGAAATGCTAGGAGAGTACTAGAGAACACTGGAACAATGGTTACCAGCTCACAACTGAGACAGTTCTGCTTAACACACTGAGAAAGAAATAGGAAGCACACATTCATGCAAGATTTATTGTATTTCTATGAAAATATACTTTTAATCTATGTATCTATTTCCTCTGAACTTAATGGTAAGTTGCATGGTATTTTATTTTCTGTTAACTTTATTCAGATTTCTCTGCTAATATGAAAACATCTCACAATGTTATTACTTCCTCAAAATAAGAAAGCTAGAGGGAAGGAAAAAAACATTCGTTTTCCCCTCACCCTCAAGGGTTTGGAAGATAAGGATGCACTAAGAAGTTTACTTAAACTTTAATACCTCCTTTAAAATTTTGCACCTTATGCCACAGGAAATGCGAATCAGAGTTTTAATACAGCATAGTGTCATTGTCAGCCATCTAAAGATGCTAAGCAAGCAGAAAACATCTAAGGGAAAATTTGGGGAAATTCTTGATGTTAATATGAGAAAATCCAAAATGAAATTCACCTTTCAGTGAGGTGAGTACCACAAAAATACTAAAATTAGTTTATGGACACTGATGGTCTTCTCAATGAACACTGACATTTTCACAAATCCTTTGAGATATGTTAAGACCATATTTAAATAAAGGAAATAAAATTTCCTTCTTTTTTTTATTGCAACTCTACAATATTTGCCAGTCATCCCACCTATGTTTTCCAGTGTAACATCCAGGTTGCGTTTTATACAATTAGCCAATTTATTTTCTAATCCGATGAGAGATAAAGGTTATCTTCAAGAGTTAGCCCCATTAACAGACCTGACACACTGAAACTTCATTTCTGGAAGTGCCATGAGACACACCAAGGGCACACTTCAAAAATAATTTCTCATCAGACTGGGCGAATTAGCATTTCTGGGGATAAAATGCCTTTTATTAGAGTGCCACTGAAGACTAGAGAGCTTCTCTTACAAACATTTCCGTAATAAAAACCGGTGCAACCTACCTAAGGGTGCCAGGTGCACAGAAACACTGAGCATTTGGGCATAATTGAGCCCCCTGTTGCTCCTTGCCATCACAGCTGCTTGTTTTCTTTCTGGAATAGAACCACACATGCTGATGGCTCCAGGAGCAGAGAGCTCTTTGACAACATCACTACAGATCTCATCACTGACTTCCCATCTGAAAACGTGAAAATGCCAAATCCCACTTCAGAGAAAGCTGAAGCAGAACAGCACTTGGTGAAAACGATGATCAGAAAACACTGGCAATGACAATCCAAGGCATCAATCAATTTTCAGCAAATGATATTATTGAAAGCTTTCTATTCTGCAAAAAGCAAAGAAAATAACAAAAATTTTCAAATCCACACCATGAATTATAAGTATTTTAGCTATTCCTCTGGTAAAAACCCATCTTTTTTTCTGTTGAAAGATTAATACAAAAGCCTTTATGGAATGTCAAGATACTACAAAGCTGTGTAAAAATCTCTTTCGCACTGCTCATTTGAAGTTTCTGATTCACCACTCTGCTTATCCCTAAGAGTTCACATTTTTAGAGATTTCATGTTCCCAGTTTTAAAAGTTACTCTTCCCCTTACAAGGAAGTTTTAGACCACAATGAGATCTCCTGTCCATCTTCTCTTCCCACACTGAACAAAGTGAGCCCAGCCATTCCTCACATGAATTTGCCTCCAGACCCTTCACCATTCCTGTAGAAACCTACTAGACAGGGAAATGAGTCTTTGTCATGCTCAGTTTTGGAAAACTGCAGTCTCTTTGGGGTAGGACAAGAGCAGCAGGGAAGGGGCACAAAATACTCTTTCTACTTTTACTGTCTGTCCGTTTCATTCAACGTTTTCATGAGTTAATTCTCTGTGAGAGAAAAAGTTTATACTAAAAATTGAAGGCAGAAAATACAGTTTTCTCAAACTCTCCTGTACAAAAATTCCTGACAGACCAGCAGGGAATCATAGTTAGCCACAGAAACACAAGGTCTCATTACCAGTCTGAGGTTCTTTTACATTCTTCACTCATGCTCCTGAATGGATCCTTTGCTCATCGAGCAAGCTGGGGCACAGAGGCAGAAGAACTCCAACATCAGGGCATGTAAATTATCACTCTTATTTACTTAGAAGATAAGGAAGGAGTTAAGGAAATTTCAGAAATAATTTTACCTCAGAATTCTGGTAACATAATGACCCAAAAGCCATGCAGTCAGGAAACAAGGCCGTTTAGATAATAATGATAATGGCACAACAGCAGATTAAATACTCTGGAACCCAGCCAAACCACTAAGGAAAAGGATAATAAATATGTTCACATCCCAAATAGCAAGCAGTACCTTTCTCAAACCCATGCATACAAGATCCAGCACTGCCCATCCAAAACTCAATCACCAGCCCCAGCTAGAGCCTTGTTACAAAGAGATGATTTATTCTCAAAAAACCCCAAACAACCCAAAGCCCCAAAAAACCCACAACCATGCCCAAGCTAGCAATAAAACCAACCAACAAACCAACACAAACTAACCTGAAAAAAAGCACACCAAAACAAACAAAACCAAACCCAAACAAAACCCCACAAAACTAAAACAACCAAGTGAAACCCCACAAACAAAAACCCAAACAAAACAAAAACTCCAAACAAAACCTCACTTGAGATCAACCCTTTTTAATACCAAGACCTCTTGGATATCCAAGGATCACTAAGATGAAGCTGAGGATTAGACCACAGCTTTGTTTTACTTGACCCTTTGCTCTCTGAGATTTCTCTTGCTGGCTCTTCTACTCATCTGTACCCTGTAAATTAATTCCATGTTCTGATTGAATTTTCATTATCCTTGACAAGAATATTCCTTATTGTTGGCATTTGAGTCAGGCAGTGTTTATGTCCTTCTGCAATTATTTTTGTTTGGACATTTAAAATACGTGGTGCCTCCTGTCTGGCACACTTAAAAGTTGAAAATCTTCCTTTAGTATTAATCTTGGGTCAGCAAGAAATAAAGGAAACTGCATGTTTAAAGTGATCCTCATCTCACTGCTATAAATAGAAGAAACTGAAATAGCAAACAAAGCTAACAAGAAGTGACAGTGGAGGATATTACTGTGTCTAAACAACTAGATGGCTTCTGTACAGGAGTATATATTGATGCTCCTCAAACAAATATGGGAATTTATTAGGCAAAGAAATTAGGGAGATTTCAAAGCCAGCATAAAATGGCATGTCATTGTTCAGAAGAGAAGTTTTCTTGAGTGAAAAGAAGCAGTTCTTTTTTAATGCATGGAGGAGATGGTACGCAGCAGGATTTCCTTATACACTGAATATTGTAGCTGTCTTATCTGGCTTTATGTAGCTTGTACATCTGTTTCCTGGTAGGCATCTGGGTTGCATCTTGCAGCAGACAGCTAACTGACAGTAGAGATGTGCTGTTTCCTGATTACAGATATTCTCACAAAAATGACACTGAGATGGGGAAGTACATGTTTTTACAGACTAAAATTGTTACCATGACCACTTTCTCCCACAATTATAATTTATCATTGCTTTCTCACAGCACTCTGGTAAGAAGGATGACAGCAGATGAAAGAAAAGGAGAAGTCAACCCAGCCAACAAAAGTTTCCTTGGTTGTCCCCTACATCTAGCAGTTCCTCTCTGTGTTTTGCCATGTACAGAAAAAAAACAAAGACACGAACTCATCAGAAACAGCATCACACACCTGAAGCCTCAAAGGAAGCCCCTGTATATCCCAGTCCTGCAAGTACCAATCTTTAGCACATCACCTCTGCTGCAGCTGCTGCCCAAACTCTGCAGCTCTGCCCTCCTGAATGGTGATGTGCAGATGGAACCCATGAGCACCATGGAGGCACCACTGGGGTGGGAGAGGACACCTGACCCTAACCCTCAGCCAGGCCATAATGCTGCTGCTCCCAGCACTGCAGACGCTGACAGGTCCTGACAGGAGGGATAAGCAGGAGCCAAAGCCAGGTCAGAGCACCGAGCTCCAGCACAGCACAGATATCTCCAAAGAAGCCTTTCCACAACCCCTGCCAGGCAACAATTAGCAAGACAGAACAGAGAACTCAAAATCCAGATATAGATAGTAAATTATTCCAAAACTGGATTAAAACCCCTGACATACATAAACACACAAACTAAACACACAAAACTATGATTTCCAAGTTTTGTTTTAGTTAGCTGTACAGAAATAGTTAGACTTTCAAGATAAGCTAAATGCCTTTATAACAAAACAAAGACACTGAACAGTCTATCTGGCCTATCACAACCCCAGATACAATATCTGCTGGGAAATTAAAAAAAAAAAAATTCTAGATTCAAATACTTTGCTGTTAAGGAAACAAGCGTTGCATAATAGATGTCACTGGCATACATTAATTCAGAGAATTAGGTCTCTAATTTTATTATTTCCATCACCTTTATGCTTTCAATCCTCTACCAATTTTAATTAATTTGTCTCCTCTAGGCTCACTGGCTCAAAGTTCTTTGAATAAAGAATGGGAATATGAACATGAAGAGGAAGCAGATTTTTTTCTCCAAGCTCAGCCAGCTTTAACAATTTTAGCTAAAGGAGTCTTTCAGGGTACAAGACACAAACTATGTGTTTGGGTTTATTACCTGGATTCTGTAGTGTGTCATGTTTCATATGGGTGTCCGGATGCCTTATCTCAAACCTTGTATTAACCAAATTTTGTTTTCTTTCAGCAAACAGCGTAGGGGGAAAAACCCGCAAAGCATAAGTGCCAATCTGACAGAAACTGTGCAGAAATCTGTCTAAAATCCCATAAAAAAGAAAGGACTGTACAACTGCCCTCTGCAGATCAGAGTGCTCACTCCTTATGGCACCTTACACAATCCACTGCGCCTCAACAGTGTTCACTTCAGCTCTGACCTAGGCTCTCACTCAGTAACCTCTGACTCCCCTGCCCCTCAGGCACAAAAACCTCTTAACTGAGCACAGAGTGCATAATCTGAGTGCTCTGGGGATGGAAATGAAAACCTGAGTGCTGCTTTCATCCCAGGGCATATTTTAGAGAGGTTTTCTCAGTGCAAGTCCTTATCATGCGCCTTCCCTATAATTCGTCACATGTTCAGAGGCCAAACAAATTATCCTGTAATCCAGTGGGAAAGGATCAAAGCTGGTTCTTTCTGCCTTATTGCATTTGCTTCCACAAGTCAAGGAGGATATATCTGTGATAAGAGTACAGAGGAATGATCACGCAATAACTCTGTGCAGCTTTGAAGCAGGGATAATCAGGGCAGAGCTCAGTTAACCTGGATGCTGATTTCTCTTCCAAGGAAGATTTTTTTGAGCAGTGAGTAGTAGGAAGCTCTGCTTCCCATGTGGACCATCAGAGCAGCAGGACCATGCTCTGGGGCACTGCTGAAAACGCTTTTCTATATTCATAGTTCTGCTGGTCAAGTTTTAAACTGTGTAGGCTGTGTAAGAAAAGCTCCCCAATTTACCTTTATGTGGTGAAAATTTGGGAGATTTTGATAAAATTAAATTTTGAGCTATCGCTAATCAGTGGAGCAAAACTTGTGTACGATCTGCCAATATACATTTTTGTTACCCAGATGATGGCATAACAGTTACTGGCACTCAGATTCCCTGGTGTAGCTCAATTGATTTGTTAAAACATAGACATACCAAATGACATTTTATATATTTTAGAATATCACTTGCATATTGTACCATGTCATAGGCAGAAAGTAGAGCCTCATATCTAAATTAATGTTATTTTCTAGCTCCTTTGTTACCTGTGTAGGGGTTTAGTCAGAGAAGCAGAAAACAAGAATAGTGGAAGCACTGTAATGGTCCTGCCTTGCAGCTGGGATGCCATTATGATAAATCCTAAACAAACAAGATGAAATTACTGTCAGCAGCTCCAATCTCTAGCTGTTAAATTTCTCCCTCTTCGTAGATCAGAACTTGGGAAAATTCTGGACCATGAAAGATTTAACAATCAAGACAGGAGGATCAAGGTAATTCTACAGCCATTTTTATATGCTTCACTCAGTGATAAAAGCAGCTTTCTCTATGTTTCTTTCTAGTTCTATAATATGCATTTTCTTTTCGATCCTTTCAGTCTGCAGCTGGGGTGGAAAACAAGAAAACAAGCCCCAGGACATTACAAGGACACACTGCACCACTGTAATGGTGCACTACAATTTTAATTGCAGGCAGTTCCTATTTGGAACATTTTCTCCCATTTGGAAAAAGTACTGCAGTAAGGAACAGGCCTGTGGATCTCATCAATTATAGAGAATTCTTATTCCCAGGTAGCACTGATGGCACAGTCAGGCTTTGCTCCAGGTACTAGGGCAAAGTGGAAACATGATGTTTTTACACCAGGGATGTGTATCAATGTAAACAAAGGCACAATAAAAGCATGCACTACTGAAAATCATAGATGTAAGCATTCAGCCCTCTCACCTTTTAATTTGTTAAAAAGGTAATTAGCAAAGACAATTATGAGATAAAGGCAATTTATTTTATGGATAATTGCATGCATTTCCAGTATGAATAGATTTAGAATGGTTCACAAAAGTATTAAAGCCATTCATCTCATTAGCTTGCTTCCTGACTATTCAAGGCTTCTCTTCCCACTCAGCAGTCTCAGCTTTGCCAAATGCTATCCAATGGAAATTCGTACCCATACTTTGGGCACCATGGCACAGCAGTTACAAAAGCCTGATGTAAATTCTCTAAAACTACAGATCACATTATCCTGCATGAGATGCTTTTGTGAAGCAGTAACACAGTGCATTAACTCAGCCATGCGTCGCAATGGCAACGTCCTCTATCACTTAACAGGGAAACATAACATAAAACAAGAATGCCTCCTTTAAAGTTTGTGCCATTTCCAAGAGCCTGAACTTGCTGCAGTACCAAAGCAGCGCTGCTAACACCCTCATGTTCAGCAAGAAGGGCCCCTCTGCCTCTCACTCTGCCCCCACCCAACAGGTGAGAGGTAGAACAACCTGGGAGGGACACAACCAGGCAGATAACCCAAATTAACTGAAGAAATATTCCATACCCTGGAACATCCATGGTGCTCACCAACAGAATGGAAAGCAAGGAATTTCAGAGGGGTTGGCCTGTCTTTTCCTCAGGAACCAGCTGGGCACTGTTCTATTGTGGGAGGAGAGGAATTATTGCCTTTCCATAGTTTATTTCAACGCCTTCTTGCCTCTTTTTCCACTTATCCTTCACTTATTAAAGAGGTTTTTTGGTGTTTTCCTCACCCCCAACATTTCTTACTTCCACTTTTCCTTTTCTCCTCTCCTGGACCACAGGCAGGGTAGGGAAATAAGTGAGGGAGCAGCTCTGTGGTGCTTGAGTGGTCACCATGGTTAACCCACAACGCTAAGCACTGAAAATAAATCATTAATAGATGACTGATGCAAAGGGCTGAAACAGGTAAATTTGGTGTAAAATCCAAGTGTCTAATCACAGAAAAAGACCACAGAAATGTCCCAAGAAGCCATAAGTGAAGAAAATACATAGCCAGAGCACAACAAAAACTGAAATGACAAATGTGCTCTCTGATGTACTTGGGAGGCAGCTTGTCAGCTATGAAATAAATAAATAATACTACATTACATTTCTGCAGTGCCCTTCAGTGACACAGACCAAGGTGCTTTGTCAGGTGAAACACAGCAGAAGCAAAACAGTGCTGGTACATCAATGCTTTTCCCATGCAGATGCAAAAATGCCCCAGTAGAACTGAACTAAGTTAAAATTATTTTAAATAAAGGAAAGTCATTATCATGGGAAATAAACAGAACCTACTCTTCACAACTTCAAGTTAGAATTAAAAAACAGTCAAAGGGGAAAAAAGGCTTGTGGAAGTCAGCAGCATTAACAGCCAGGATCAGAGGTGATCAAAGTAGGAAGCAAATGAATGCTTATGCAGTTATGCATGTAAAGCTGTAATGAACTAATTTAAAACAGCAGCTTTCATGCTCCAAGTATTTCCTAAGGAACAGATTTAATCCATATTAAATACAAACACAAGGGCTCGGAGTCAGGCACTAGTGTAGAGAGAGTAAAAAAAGAGGTCTGAACCATAAAATACAACATGTCCACTCTCATTAGCATTTAACTGTTACAGAATGTGCCCTGGAGTTGGAGTTTAGAGTCCAAGATCTGCTCAAGTGGTTTACCAACCCTGACCATGGTTTTAGACTCTGGAATTCTTGGTTCCACTTGAAAAAAAATTATTTTTTTATATATTATATATATCATAATTCACTTATGACCTGTACTTGTAACTATTTGTCAACAAAGGCTGAAGGCACAAATGATATAAACAAAGCCCTGTATTTACCAAAATACCTCGAATGACACCCATTACACTTGTTCAGCTTTCAGACACATGATTTCATCAATACAGCTCATCCATTAATGCAGCTATTCCGGTGGAATTTTGTAATATAAGGTAGATACAACTCTTCAGGTAATATCAAAATCCTCGGAAATAAAAACCAACTGCAAGATGAAAAGTCGTCGAGTGGGTTTTTAGAGGGATAACAGTCTGTAATTGGTCATTTGCTGAAGACCTGGAGCTGTGAGCACATCGTGGGCTGACTGCAGAGGGAAGGGAGAGGACTCGAGGGTGCAGAGCTCTGGCACTCAAGGCAGGATGGACAATTCATTCCATTTACTCATCTCATACTCATCTATTTTATCTGATCACTTTTGATTAATGCTGCAGTTCCCACTTTGTACTTTGACTAGAGAACTCTGATGAATGCAAATAGGGTGAAAAAGTGAATTACAAAGGTCACAACAAGAAAAAATGAATTTCAATAGATCAAGCCATTTGAGAAGTCATAGCAGTCCTGAAACGTTCCCACTAATTGGAAAAGGGGAAATGCAAAACAGGAAAATAGGAATACCCAGGGAACTCCAGCTGCCCTGCTGGGGAGCTGACTCCCCTTAGTGTGAGGGGGAAGCTGCTAATCCTTAACCACGCTGAGATGGCAGAGATACTCCCCTGCTGCTGGTGAAACAAGCACACTGACAGCCTGTTATCAGCGCTTCAAGTTTGTCTTGTTCCCTTGGGATTTGAAAGGAGCAGAATTTGTCATTCTGCCAGTCCTATTACATTATCACATGAATGTTATCACCCAACAATTACACACAGGGCTGAGCAACTTTGCTGCCTCGGTATTTGATGTGAGGTACTTCTTCCACCATTTGACATGTAAGGTTTGAAAATCAAAGCAGCCTAATGTATTAGTAGCATAAGTACACAAATTCAAATATCCCACACTCTGGTTGGATTCATCCCACCCGTCTGGGAAATTAAAGCAGTCACTTACATCTTCCTCTGCAGTCAAAGCACAGAGGGCAACTCCGTGCATCAAAGACAAGTTTGATCTGTGCTTCCAAGTGCAAATGCCACACAACAAACAACACTACAATGTAATTTTACATCACAATTATGCTCCCTTCAGATCAAATATTCATTGAAAAAAACACAAAAACATATGCTCCATCAAGTTAATGAAAGAAGTCTGATAAAACATTGATAAAATATCAAGAATGCAATTTGAATTTCAGGAAAATTTGCAGACCTGAGCTTTCAGCTCTTGCTCGAAATGGAACAGGCCTGAAGGTTGTGTGGCACATCCATCAGAGTGCAGGAGTGCAAAGCAAAGGGTCCAAATGCTGCTCCTACCTGAGCTGTCAAGCCGCTGGTTGATCTTAGGAAGGCCACTACTCCTTTCTCTCTCTCCCAGCTATCCAAATTTCAGCTGGAATTATATTTCCTGAAGTGTACCTACAGGGTGTAATGTAAAAAACATTGTAATAACAGTAAAGACTCCTTAGGTACTCTCCTAACTATGCTAATGTGCCTAAATCAACTTTGCATACTGATTACCATTCTAGAAAACATCTGCTGCCTCCACTGACTCCTAACTTTCCTCTTTCAGCATTTCCTGCAGGTTTATGGCTTATCTTTTATGCATATTGATCACAGTTTCAGCAGTTTCAAGTTAGTTATTTCTGACATCAACAAGGTTCTGAAATCAATACACACTGAAATCTGAGCATGAAAGCCAAAGGAAATTAAACCAATGAAGCATAGGACAAAATGATATCGTTTACTCATTTTAAGTTAGTCATGAATGTCCATTAGAGGTGTAAAATATCAGAAAACTTTCAGAACCAAAACTGCTTCCTTAGAGCAAGATATTTGCTGCTTCCATTGTCCTGAGTGACCAAAAAAAAACCCAGCCTAACATGGTGTAATGGCAAAAAGCATCTTAATTTTACAGAAATGGAGACCATGACCAGATGGAACACCAGTTCTTCTTCTGAACTGTAACTTTTGAAATTTAATTTTTGAAGGAGTTGGAGGTTTAAAAGAGGAGACACACTTTTCAATTCAAGGAAAATATTTGCATTAAATTATTTTTTAAATCTTTTAATTTAGGGGAAATTAAAAAAATATATTATTACTAAAGAAATACTTAGAATTTTGTAATATCCAACCTGTACATTGGCACAGATTTTTTGTCTTTAAACGAGTATTTTTCGTGCATGCCAAAGGCACATACAATGGCACTGGAGTGGGAGGGCCAAGGGTGCTGAGGTTTGGAAAATATCCAGCCACAGAGCAACTTCAGACATGAATCAGAACTGGAGGAATCATTTTACAATTTTCTGTCATAGCATTTGGCATCTCTCTCATTAGCAGATTTACCAATTTTCTGCTTCTCAATAGGAATATTTTTTGTCAGTTCTCTCTCTCGTATAAATTATTGCTAATAATTAAAATGAAATTCATAAGATGTGTGAGTTCATTAACTCCGTTAATGAGAAAGAACATTTTGGACCTTATTATTAGACTGTCATCAGTATCTGTTCGACAGCTAAATTAATAAAGTGATTATATTCAAATAACTCAGGCATTTGCATTTTATTTTTAACATTACACGTCTCTCTGGCTTGCTCTGAGACTGGGGAAAGTTTGCTGGCCGTGCAGGAGCCCAGTCTGGGTGGATTTCAGTGCCCTGGATGCACTCAGGGGCTCAAACTGCTGTGGGCCAGGCAAGGAGCCTCAAGGAATGACTCAAGCAAGATGTACAGTACAGACATCCCTTGAAAATAAAGATATTGTGGTCTCTTTACTGCCACAAAGCAAAAAGCCTGGAAGAAAACTGTAGAGAAGAGACATTTTTTATCCATGAAAGCATCAAGATAAAGCAAGACACAGCAATAATTCTCTCCTGTACTGCACTCTTGGAATACCACCGGCCTTCTGTGAAAAACATCCACTGGCTAAAAGCAATACTCAGAGTGGAACCAGGGCTCCAGATGTCTCCAGTTCCTGTGAACAGCCATGGGTGTTTTGTAATGAGCTCATTGTCCATCTTTCCCAGAAAGAGCCTCCAGCTATGCAGGGCCCTTCAGGGCTTTCCTGGGACACTGGTGCAGTCAAGGCACACAGAAGACTCAGCCTCAGCTCAGAGAAATGCTGCTATTCTGAAAATCATATGTCAGATGGGGGAAAAATGGTACCAGGTAAAACATAAATGCATAGATCATATTAACTCAAAATCTACACCTGATCTTTAGTAACATGAGTCTGCTTTATACATATCCCTCAAGCTGAAATTTCAGAACTGAAGTTTTTGCTCCCAAATGTTATTCAAGACAATACAAGCAGCTTTTCTACCTCCACCTCCTCAGCACTAAAGAAAAAAGTAATGACTTTTCTCCCCTTCCTCACATTTCAGAAGTCACAAGCTTCACAACGGAAAATAGTAATGGAAAATAAAACAGACATATCCAGTGTGGCTCCTACATGAACCAAAATAGACTTTAAATTTCACAGTCTTTAAAGCCAAACAAGGTAAACTGCTGCTTTTTAAAATGCTGTTAGATTTACCAAAGCCACGTGGAAAGAAACTATTTGAGTGAGATCAGTTGCTCAACAGATAAGTAAAGAGGAGGTAAGTGGAGGATTTTTTCAATTCAACTGAGACGTGGTTCTGTCTCAGAACTCTGTCTCCATGGTGCCTTCCAGAAAAGTGCAGCTGATGAGGAATTTAAAGCACTGCTTCTTCTACTGAGCCTGCTCCAGTTACAGAGCTCCGGTACTTACAAAGAGAAATTTAGCTGAGAAAATAACAGCACCTGTGCAGCTGCTTCAATATCTATGCCAAGGCTTATTTCTTTCTTTGGGGCTGCACTCAGCTGCACAACTGAGCACTGCAGCAGTTCCATCCAATTCATCCCAGAGATAATGAGTGAGCTAAGGGGTGCATTCAGATGGTTACACAAAGTGGGGCTGGATGCTTTGGCCTGAACCAGGGCTGTGGGTCCCAGTGAGGATGCAGAGGTTCCACAGGAGCTCCCCCCGAGCACCCCAGTGGATCCCCTGCAAGGTCTCATGAGGACATCCATCCTAACCTGTGCCCATCCATCCCACCTCCTATTCCACTGTCCATTTATTCACAGTGACAAAACACAGCTGACGCACGTGGGTCTCACGAGGATATCCATCCTAACCTGTGCCCATCCATCCCACCTCCTATTCCACTGTCTGTCTATTCACAGTAACAAAACACAGCTGATGCACGTGGCAAGCTCAGAGCCCAAGAATCCTTTTACTGGTGGAGCTGAGAGAGGAGGGATGGTGCAAGCTCTGCTATAAATCCAAAAAATCCAGTGGGCATCCCTGCAGCAAACACTCCTCAAAACAACTTTGAGTCCAGCTTGATGGCAGCTAAACAAAGCCCAAACCAAACAGCAGCTCCTCAGGGATCCCAAATGTGGCACCAGTGCAGAGCTGGAGTCAAACACCACAGGCAGGCAAGAGGCTCTTGAGCAAAACCCTGCAATTTGCCATTCTGGAATAGTCTAACATAACTTTAGCCACAAGACAAGAGCACATTAAACATTGTCTGGCTCCTCACAGAACAGTCACACAGCTAACCAACAATCCAATTCAAATGTCTGTTAGCAATCCATGCAATCACTATCCTAAAACACAATATATTCTTCTCTATTTGCTAAAGCAAATCTCATCAATGACCAACCCACTCACAGTAAAAAAGCAAAGGAATGTGTGTGTTGCTCTATTTTTCCTCTCACCAGGAGATGCTATTTAAATCATTCATCCAATTACATGTAGTAATCAGAACTAACACAAAATAGTATGTACAGCATTATATCTTTGGTTTTCTGTGGGAAGAGCACCAATAGTACATAGACTCAAACTTCCAAACACAAATGCAGTACTGTAACTGATATAACCAAGTGGAACAATTCTTTTTCCCATAGAAGTGTAGCAGACATTTCTGGACAGAGAGGTGGTATCTTACATAACAGCTTTTTTGAAGTAGGAAATGTATTTGCATTTAATATCAAAGCAGGGTTTTATCAATGACTGTAATTCAAAGTGAAATGTCATTCAGATTCTGTACGTACAATTTACTACCTTTTATTGAAAAGCTGTTAACTCTAATGATATATCTATCTTTAATAACTCAATGAGGAATATTAAGGATAGGCTGAGATCCTCCAACCTAACTAAAATTATGGCATAAGAAACCTGTTCTGATTTAACGTAACATTATATTTCACAAGGCTTTTAATGGGAATGTTTAATTTATGGCTTAAAATAACTACAGTTCTTCAATTTAAAATGCTACTTTTTATTATACCTGTGATATACTACATGTTCATCTCTCCCCCTGCACATCAGCTGGTTTCATTTTAGAGTTCTAACAGGCCTTACACAGGGCTGGTTACTGAGTTACATCCCAACTTGATGCTGCCATTCCTCCTCTGCAGGTGAAAATGATCTCAATTTTTACCAGAGCTTTTAAAGCACCAGAGACTTCAATCCCCTGGCCCCCCCAAAAAAACCCCAAATCCACCTGTACAGAAAAACTTAAATACTTCAACATTTGCTAGTATTTTTTGTTCTGTAAATGCTCAAATCAGGGAAATACCAGGATTATCAAGCCATTTTCATTTGGTCAGGATATTTTATGAACACATAAGTGAGGTGCTACTGGTTCAAGTCCAACTATGAAAATAACGAATGTGGTTCCCTTTGAAAACATAAGGTATCTCCAGGAATTTTATTTCTAAAAAGTAGCTTCTCATATTAGAAATATTCAATGTAATAAAGAGAACACGGCAAATTAAAATTAGCAGAGAATTTGGGCTAAGTTCCATACATTGGGCTAGAAAAAAATGGGGAGGGATAATATGAAAATGTGAAAACACTTAATTTTGAGGCTTTTGGTTTTTTTGATATTTCATTTCAAACCCGTCAAAAACTCCACATTGCTGTAATCTTATTGCAGGGGTCCCAGGCTGTTGTCTCCTTATCACAAAAGCTCCACACCTCCTTGGTGTTTCTGGTGGGCAGCTCTCAGAGCACTGACTCTGTTCCTCACAAAGCAGCCACTGACTCCAGCTCCCTTCTCACCCAGCCACCCCACTCTTTTATAGCATCTTCTTCTCATTGGGTACAGCTGTGCCTGGTAAAGTCAGGCCTGCCCCTGATCTTTGATAGTTGGCCCAGCTGCAATTCCTTAGGGGTAAGATAGTGTAGAAAGCAATCTTTATTTTCTTATAGTCTCTCCCCCTACACCACAGCCTTTTCCTGAGAAGGGAACACCCATGCAGGCACCTCCTCTGCAGGTTCTGCAGGATAGCACACTTCCAATTACATCCAAATGCAAAGGGAAAAGCTCTCAGTGAGGGAAACTAGGGCAGCATTGGATCTTTTACCTTCAAACCCCACACTTCCATTCATTAGTGATTAAATTCCACCAGTTTATATAAACAGCAAATTACCATGACCACCAGGGGTCCTCTGTTCTTGTACTCCTGATGTTCTGTAAGAGCAAATCCAGGGGCTATGCTGCTTTGTGTGGAGTCATCTCTGCGGGGATGGGATTTTAATTTCTGAAGTTGTTCCTGACAGAGAGGCTCCCCTGGCAGAGGGAAGTTCAAGGGACTGAGTTGCAGCTTGCAGAGAGGAGCAAAGTCAGGCAGGAGTGAACTGAGCTGTGTCTGCACTGGACTCCAGCTGCTTTGAGGATTGCCGTATTTCCGCTTCCAAAGCGACTGAGACCATTCCATTTCTAAAGAATCCTTACAATGTTTTTTAAACACAATTTTTCTAGACAAAATAATTATGTCTGTGGCCTACATTCTAACAAGAAATAACAGAGTAACTTGCATTGGAAATTTCACAGAAAATAAAAACATCAGATACAGTATGCGTTGTGTTTCTTTGTCGTGTGAAACCATTTGGTACAAGAACTCTTGAGTATTTTGCTGTGTCTAGTCTTTTGACACTTTCCTTCGGTATCAGTTATCAATATAGGGAGAAAATAGTATATGATGGTTTTTACACTGATTTAAAATAGAAGGAAATTTTGACTAACTGAACATGAGCAGAAATTAAGATACAGTAGAAAGCAACCATAATATTTCAGACAAATCAATAAATTATTTCTAAAACCGCTTAGAGGGATCATAAAATACCCATTTCAGATTTAACACTAGAAAACGGGAAAATGCTGATCTCTCCTTTCTGGGCTCCGAACAGTATTCCAGAAATGCAAAATAAAGTGTTAAATAACTCTCTTAAAAAGCATAGGGATTGCTTCATTTTGCAGGAAATAGTCAACAATTATCTATTTGCATTATGAGCCATTAACTGGAGAGCAGACTTGTAGGTTCAGAAAGGCATTAATGGAGCAACTGTCAGATAAAAGGGTGGCTGCAGAAATATGTATTCTGCCATTTGTAAAGCTGATGTCTCTGTGAGCATCTGTCTGCAGATCAGTCTGATCCAAAGGCCACCAAAGAGCACAGGAATCTTCCCAGTGACTTATGTGGTACTGCCACAAGCTTGAGACAAATTTAAATCAGAACTGGGAACCTCTAGATAGATGCTGCTAAATCCTGTTAAAAAAAATTTAATTAGGCTTAATAACCTGAATTTGTCCTTAATTTGTTAGATGAGTCGTGCTGCTCCAGAGATCACCATGGTGGGTTAATACTGTGGTGTTAAAGTAGCTTTCTCCTCTGCTTAATGCCGCACCATAATCCTTCACTAAGATCATTGTCATGGCCATACATCAAAGACATAATGGTTATATATTATTGGACAAAGTCTTCTTTAATGTTAGATTTGGCAAAAGGGGGTTTGTTGCTTAAGTAAAGATTTTCAGCCAAACACTCCATCAATGGATTCTTGACATCGAGCTTCGCACAAAAATGTTTGTCATTTGTGTGCAGTGTCTTTAACTATCTTTGATTATTATGTAGTATGCAAAGGGCAATTTAAAAAACATTTGAGGTGTTTCATGGGCTGTTAAACATGAAGAAACAATGCTTTAATGGTTACCGTATCTGTACTATGTGTTAACCTAACAAGTTCCCATCTCCAGTTTTAATATTTTACCTCCATAATATTTAATATTTTCCTTTGTTGGCATCTTTTCTGTGCCAGTGCCACATCGGGGTTCAGTGCCACTGCGTGGTGAGACCCAACTGGTCCAGCAATGCACAAAAAATGGGCTCCACTAGAGAAATCAGAAACCCTGCTCAGACACAGGCACAGTCCTATCCTACCACGCCTAGCTGTTTTTACAATTTTGAAACTATTCCAGCAGCAGTAGCAATTATTATAATGATAGATCATTCTTGTTATGTACAGAGTCCAAAGAGAGATTGTGACAAACCAAAGAAACTCGACAGAAAGGATGGCAAAAAATGTTCACTGCATCAGTACAAATTTCTGTTTAAAGTCACTTAAACGAATTTTAATCAAGCTGAAATTGTATTGAAAACAACAAGACTCACACTGAAATAGATTTTTTTTAAATTTGATCACCTTCCTTCCACTGTTATTAAAAGAAATTCTTCCAACCAATACTTGTTACAGCTTCAGAAGAGGTGGTCATGCTAACATAAACCCTCTAGACTAAATATCTCGGCTGGTAAAACCTCTAGTCAGCTCCATACTTCCATATTTTACATACAGCACCAGCCTTATCTTCCAGACTAAAAAGATTTGTGCTAATAAGCATGCCCTGATACAGTATATTGTAACAGATCCAAACACCAACAGGTCTAATGCAGACACCAAATGCAAATAAAGACTCCCATGAAAGCCACAAACAAAGTAAATGCTTTAAAAGTAGCTATCAGCAGCAGGAAATACTTAGATAATCAGGGAGCTAGGTTAGGGCTTTAAACATTCCAAAGAGATCATTTGCTTTCTATGTATTAAAATCCTATTACATAGGAAATTACAGAAAAGTACTGAGAATTCTAAATCTCACAAACAAAGCACTGCAGAGCATACAAATTAGCACTAAATAAGGAGGAACTGCTGGGCAATGTGACAAAAGACGTGGTGGAGTTTCTTGAGCACAGTGTACCGAAACAACCAAGTGGAAGAGTGGCCCAAGGACAGGAGAGGACAGGAGTTCTCTCCCTAGAGGAAAGTAAGGTCCCAACACCACACAGAGGTGTTCCCTCACTGGCTGACCAAAGTCAGATTTATGGGGTTAGCCTTCCTTCCTGGAGTAAATTGTCATCTCACAATCACAGATAAGGCAACCTTTATTATCCCCTAATTTTCTCAGTGGGTCTCAGAGTAAGGCCTCTGCAATACATCCATTCCCCTGAATTTAAAGATCCCAGAGCAGCCTTAGGATCAGTCCCTGAGGGAATTAGTGGGAAGTACACAGGGAACAGAATTTAATGACAGAGGGCAGTGTGAAACTGGGTGCTCCAATTCCTTTTTTGGTCTGATACAGTGACTAAGGCAAGCAGTATTGAACAAGAGGACAGAGAACTCAAACTGCAACAGGCAAACCATGGCTTGAGAGGACTCAAACAAGCTGCACTACTGTTTCCAGATTTTAAGCAGTCCAAACCTGAATACCTGGCTCTTTAGAAGTCTAGGCAGAGAGTTGATTATTATATTTATAATAATGCTACCAAGAAACCACAACCTATCTTGCACGTGACAACGGAACCTGGAAAATACACACCATAAAACCAAGGAAAGCATCATTATAAATGTACTAATCTCCCAACACAAGTTGAAGAAAAGAGAATAGGACATGGTGCTTCATTAAGAAACTTTTCTTTGAAAGCTGTGCTTAAAAGACATAGGATACAAAGTAAAAAATACCAAACCAGTAGTTTAAGAAATATGTTTCAATTAGAGATAGGACTGTTCGAAGGAATGTAGATCCAGCTTCAATTTCAGGAACAAATTAGATAGACAGACAATTTGGTGAGACCAGGGTTACCATGAGAGGAACAGAGAGGTAAGATTGGGCAATTTCCTTGGGAAGTTTTCCTTCTTAGGGTCTCAGGTAAAGTGGGAAGAAGAACTAGTTAAAAAACCCCTGAACTTTCAGGATAACTAAAATAAAAATAAAACCCGATAGTCTGACAAGTATTCAGGGATGTTGTGACATCAGTCATGGCCCATGAGAGGACGTGCAGGTTCCATTTCCCTATGATAGTGCTGGAGTGTGGTTCTGCAGCCACCCCTCACTCAGTAACAGGCTGCTGAAATCTGCAGAGAGCAGTTTTCAGTTTCCAACAGAGACAGATGTGCTGCCTTCTGAAAGCCTCCATACAATTCCTTTGTCTTGGAACACATAAGGACTCTGGAAAACATCAGGTTAGAATCCATCTGACTTACTCTCCTCTCAGGAGCTGAGGCTCCCAGGTACCTGTTCAAGCATTGTTCTTTCTTTAAAATCAAATGACAGGGAAAATCTGTCTCGTAAGATCTCTAAGAAGTTTGATAACACAGGGAGGCTTGCTCTGTGCAGGGTCTCAGCTTCAGCATTTACCTCTTTCAGCTGTTCAGATTAATGTTTTCAGAGTTTTACTTTAGAATCCAGCACAATAGCTTTCCATCAGTGTGTGGGGTACTTAACTTGGGTTACAGTGTGATTTTATAGTAGTTTGAACAGTTTAGAGCAATGCTTGGCAAAGGCACTAATTATAATTAGATGGCTTTTTCAGGCAATCATTGCACATAACTGTGTGCCCAGAATGCTCAGCCCAACAGAGTCCTCATTTCAGACAGAATGTCTTCTGTAAGAGCCACATCCACATTTTCTGGGCTACAATCACAGCAACTCAGAGCAGCCAATTACCTGGGCTGTGTGCAGCAAAAAAAACAACCAGCATAAAGCCATGTAAAGCCAAGCTGAGAAAATACAGACCTAAGTTTAGGAAGAGATGGAAGCCTTGTGTGGAGGTGTAGGTTTTCAAACCACTGATTAAGCTGAACTGCTTGTCCTACATGGTTTAGAGAAAAAGGAAGAAGATAAAAATATAAAAGCACTAGGGCTTCAGAAGGTTCAAAGCTCTTAGATATTCCTTACATCAGACTTTTTGTAATAAACTATGAACACAGCATTTCTGGCTTTGATTGCCTTAAATATAATAAAAAGAATAATTGCCACTTGAAGATTTCCAGTAATTCTCATTCCAGTGTAATTAGATGTAATGATTAGAATCTCTTCTAATGCATTGCAGCTCTTCCTTAGCACCAAGGAACAGTGATACAAGTTATTTGCATAATTATCTCAGTTAAATGAGGAACACAATTTAACACAAGAGTTGCCATTGCTTCCACCAGAGCTCCTCAAACCTCCTGCACAACACCCCAGTGTTGTGCAATGACTTTGTGAACTGTTTGTGTCACTCCATGATCCATAGAATTTATTCTGTTAAACACAGTCTTTTCAACCAACTCATTCACAGGCTGGCTGCCCCAGGTTTTTGAGGGAAACATCTGCTTTACACCCCAAAGACAAAGTCTCAGTATTAACTTGTGGGCTGCCTGACCCACCCTTCAAGTCTCAAGCACCAGCAGAGCAGATTCAGCTTCTGATCATTTCCTGAATCAAGAGTGGATCTCTGCACTAAGTGTATCATAAGTATTTGATGTATGTTAGCATTTGGAGTTAATAAGAATACTCCTACCAACCCCACTAAAAATTTTGTAATACAGTTTTCATTCATGAACATGCACGAACATTTAGATTCCAATTTCTTGGACCAGACTCTGAAATAAAAGCCACTTCCATGTTGGCTTAGCCTTTACAAACTAAAGTTGATGATTCTGTTAGCTTCTCCACCGCCTTCTCCATTTTTTCCTACATTGTGTAAGAGCAACTGATGGAAACTAGCATGTTAGCTAAAGAAATGCTCTATCGAGAAAAGCATCACAAGACATTTATGGTTCAAGAAGGTTGCGATGAATACCTCACATTACATCAATGCAAAATAAACCTCTGGCGTCTTGCATCACTCCCTTAGCTTATTCATCATAATTTCTCACATTTTCAAGCTATTCCAGCTTGCTTCGCTTTTGAGAAAAGTTTCTTTGTAGCTTACCTTAGTCAGGAAATTTCATAAATCCTGGCTGACCTTGCTCTTCAGTCACTGTCTGCTCGTGTTCTAACTACCATAGCTTATTCACTGCATTTCTGTATATTTTACAGATCAGCTATCTATTTCCAATTTCTCAGATACAAGAAAGCATTCAGCAATTTTTGTGCAATGCTCTTTTAACTGTATGTGCTCTTCCAAGCAGCTGGCTACCAATATTCACATGGTAAATTAAAAAGCAGATTTATTTTCAGAAAGACAACATAAATGAGCTAATCAGCATGGCACTAACTTTTATATTAAAAGTTTTAAAGATTTAACAGATACTTAATTGGAATCATTGCTCAATCCCAAAGCATTTTTGGCAAATGCTGATACCAGCCTGGAAAATGCAAGCCTGGTGCTTTATGTGGCTCCATCTGTAGCCTGCGCTCAGAGCGGGAGGAGAGCAGGAAGCATTTGTGGATGTACAAGCCTAAGGCACACATAACCCTGTGCTAGCAGGGCTGAGCTGGCTCTGCCACAGGCACAGCCCGTGGGGCAGCTCCAGCCTGGCAGCAGCTGCTGCTCCCAGCTCTGTGTGCCCGGGCTCAGCCCCAGCTGTGCCCCAGCTGTGCCCGCAGGGTCTGGGGACAGAGGCAGCTCCAGTCTGGCAGCAGCTGCTGCTCCCAGCTCTGTGTGCCCAGCCCCAGCTGTGTGTGCCCAGCCCCAGCTGTGCCCGCAGGGTTTGGGGACAGGAGCAGCCCCAGCCTGGCACCAGGGGCTGTTCCCAGCTCTGTGTGCCCGGGCTCAGCCCCAGCTGGGTTTGGGGACAGGGGCAGCTCCCTCCCGGCTGCACAGGACGTCACACACTTCCAATGCACCAAGGACAAGGATCAGAATGCAACTCACGGTTTCTCACAGCCTTTCACTCCCTCCTGGTTGTGCCCTGCAGATTTGTAAAGGCTGAAAGTTCATGAAGGAATAGAAACGTTTAAGGCTAAGGAGGAAGCCCAGAACAAGGATCCTGACATCCCTTCCGGGTTTACACTTGGTCAGCTCTGCTCAAACACGAGCTCTGGGACTCAGCACTACTGTGTGAAGTGCAGCAGGCTGAGCTCTCCAGATGAGACAAATGATCTAATTACTGCCAGGAGGAGCTGCAGCAGAACTGGCAGAGACTGTGACAGAGCTCGTTTCGGAAGAACAGATTGGATTTTCTCACCAGGCTTACAAAGGGTCGGACTGTTTTCCAAGAACATGTTGTGCCAGCATTCCTAGGACAAACGCAAGAATTGCCTGTGAGCACTCCCAACAGCATCTGTAGAACACCTTTTATTGACAGTGAAGCAAAACAAAACCCCACAGTGATCCATGTTCCTAGCACCGAGTTACTAATTTTAACAGGACAAAAGACACCATTTCCAGTCAGCACTGGGAATTCTCACCACATCAGAACTACGAATCTGCGAGACTGAACAAAACACTACAGGAGAGTAATTTACCTCAAGAACTGAGTGTTTTGAACACTCTGAACTTCCATGGAAAAAAAGGTCAGTGTGATTTGAAGCACCTTTTTCACAAACCTTTCAGACCTTCTTTAAAACAACTTTTAACACTTGGAAAAAAGGGCCTTTTTGCATGTCATCATGACAAACAGACCTATTGTCACAATTTGAGATGGGGAAAAGGGAAAGAAATAGCATAGTGCCTCACTTGTCATAGCAAAAAACCACCAAAACAACTTGACAGCCAAAATATTTTGCCTCCCTTTCCAAAATGACTAAAAGTACTCAGTGATGAGTACCTTCATGAATTGTCTGTGCACTTGAAATCCTTTAAATTCTGACTGGCTGGCAGAGAGCCCTCTCCCAGGCTAACCTCAATGTATCCAGGCTTTATTCCTATGCCTGCTGCAGGTCACTGTCACAGGAAGGATCTGGGACCAGACAAACATTTAGATGAGTTTGCATTCATAAAACCCGAAGTCAAATGGAACTGGCACCTCCTTTTCTTCCTCCCCCTACAAAAAGCGCTAAGGAAAGCTAAATCCTCCAGGTTTTGCTTATATTTACATATGCAGAGTGAAAGAAATTTAATTAAGTCAGCTGAAGTATAAAAAGCAAGGAAGTCTGTTCTTTCTTGCTACTGCAGCTTTTTTCAGCAATAGGTCAAAATACCTCCTAACAAGAAAGCACTTCACATAAGTACTGTGTCTGGGTTATTGTCTGAACCAAGACTTCTTGCTGCGCATGTAATTTTTACTGCACTTAAAAACACATTTTAATGTTCTGACTGGTGCTAGCACTGTTCTGGAAGAAGTTCCCAACATAGCTGTCATTTAAGATTTGCAACCAAATGACTATAACTAGGCCAATCAACATTTCTTTTTTTGTTTTCATTTCTATCATTAAATATGGTACTCCTTCCCATTCTCGCAAAGAGTCTTTCCTATAACTGCTTCAGAGGTGTTCCTCTATCAGCTGCTTTGTGTGTGATGAAATAATCAACCTTTCTATGAGATTACTTTTATTTGCATTTTAGTGCACTCATCACTTTGATTAGGGAATAGGAATCCAAATTCTCTGTAGGACACTACACTCACTGAAAACCACTGTATTTGACTGCTGTAATCCAAGAAGATTTAAATACTGTATTCAGAATCAGTCAGTGAGCAAATATTTTTTCCCCTGGACTCCTTATATCCATGCTGCGTGCAAAACAAGCATTTATATTCTTCAGACTTTGTTGCTAAACCAGCCAACCTTGTCTTTTAGAACTCACACTTCATAGCTCACTATTAAGTTCACACTTAATAATTTAAACCTGCTACTTAAGAGAATGTTGTGTATTCCACAAGTAGCTCTCCTTGCATCTGTTGGCTTTAGGAGTTGATACACAACATGGGTGTAAAAACCACCTGCTTGCAAAAAATTGATATAAAATCTTAGTTACAAATGAAAAAATAGCATTGCATAACTATTTTGCTAAAAGTACATACTTAGAAGAAAGGAATAAAAGTTTGGCACTGAAGTTGTGATTTACTCAAGTTGAAGGCAGAATGTCAGGGAGCAAGAGATGTTTAGAATAAGGAAAGTTATCTAGGACTTTGAAATCACACAATGATGTGCTCAGGATTCAGCATCAGATTTTATCTTAGCTGCAGAATTTCCAGAAAAGCATTATACACACTATCATATTATGCTAGAGGGATTGTACTACTGGACTTCCATTATCCTTTTTCTCAAAAGCTTTCTTATTATTTTTCTGGCATTTATTTGGGGATATTTCTAAGAATTGCACTACCAGCTGCTGTTGCTTCAGGCTGCACAGAGGATTTGCACATACCCACAGCCAAGCAGCTGGGAAGCCACAGTAGGAATACTATTCTATTATGCATTTGTAGGCAAGCAATTCTTAGAAAAGATACCCTCAGTTATGACTCATTCCTTCCTTAATAGGTACACCATTATTACAAATTACAGCTCTCACAATGTGTGAGACCCAGCTAGTGCCCCATAATTACTCATGAAAGCTAATGATTCTTCTAATCTTTGGCTTTCTTGCATGGTATCATCCTATTTAAGATCATAGCAAAAGTAATAACATCATGAATAAGAGGCATAGCTACATCCATCATTTTAAGAGAAGACTTTTCCTCCTCTGTTTTACAGAAGGCAAGAGATAGAAAAAATGAAGGAAAAAACAAAGTCTCATTTAATAATTTGAGACAGCCAAGAGTTGCCAAGGCTGTTCCCCTTGAGGAACACAGGAAACTCTGTCAGGCACCAAGGCCCTAAGGCCTTGTGTGAAATCCTCCCTGCAGGCAGCAGCAGGGCTCTGAATCGCTGCCGTGTGGGACCAAAGGCTGAAGGGCCCAGGATGCCACAGGTACAACCCAAATAACAGTCACTACCAGCCAAGGGGGCCTCACCCTCAGCACTCGAATTTGGTCAGTGCTTATGATGTTCAAAACTTTTAAGCCACTGATAAAGCCAGCCCAAAATTAGCTTCAAAAACTCAACCCAAATAGCAACCCAAAAGAGAGATTAATATCCAAGCCTACCTTGTAGGGAAGGACCCTTCAAAATACTCCTTTCCTTCAACTCCTGTCCCATATCATCCCTTGTGTCTATCCCAGGGCAAGATCAATCTCACATTCAGGTCCAGCATTGACACCTCAAGAGGAGCAAGTGCCAGTGCCTGATGTTTTCACTGTTCTTTAAATGCCTGTTGACAGCTCCCAGTACATTCTCCTCTGTAATTCCAGGCACTGAGGCTAGACTAAGAGACCACTGATTTCCTTTCTTCATACTCTTCTTCTAAATCAGAATATCACTGGCCACCTTCCAGCCAGCAGGAGCCTCCACAATCCCCCAAGGCCTTTGGTAGGTGGTGAAAAGGGGTCCTGCCATGACATCCACTAGGTGCTGCAGTGCTCTGAGATGAGCCCCACCAGGCTCCATGGACTTGTGAATATTGAGCTGGTCCCTGACAATTTCAATGTTCACCAACAGAAAACCTTGCACTCGGGATCCTCTGACTCATGGGACCTGGCAGCCCAATCCCACCCCCATTCCCAAAGACTGAGCCAAAACAAGAGTGGAAAGCCTCCTCTTTCCTCATCCCTAGGTGTGTGTGGCTCTGGTGTGACAGATGCCAGGTGTGCAGGCCTGCCAGCTGTACCAACTGCCCACTCCTCACACATCTTTTCATACACATTGGAATTATTGTGAAGTACAGCATTGTGAAAAGAAAATCTGGCAGACATCACACCTTTACTCATGCCATAATCATAGATGGTCACAATGCAGGAAATTACTCACAGTCATGTAAAATAGCCCACTAGGGATAAGTGAAAAGGTAATTTCATTTTATTAACTTTTATGTCCTTTGTAAGAGTTATAATTTCAAGATCAATCAAGACTAGATACATCAGGCAGGATATTTCAATACATTTTTGATCATGCTTTTCAAGTTTCCTGTTACTTTCACATTCAAAAGGGACCACCACAGTTCTGCAGGCAATGTGATGTATCTTAAAAGACTTCAGCTTTGCTCCATGTATCTTTGTGCTCACAAGCTGAAACTCTACTAATTAAAAATTCTTTATTCTATCTGTGTAGCAAATGAGACACCCAAAAGTCTCAAGATACAGCTGTAATGTAGGATCAGCAAACATTTGCCAGCACTGACTGCCTCCTAAAAACACAAGTCCTCTCTCTTCTTCCCACTGCTGACCCAGATTCATCCCCTCATTTCCATGGCAGAGAAATGTGGTGACAGAGATCAACACAAACTCGGGGTGGACTCCACTAGACAGCCTCAATCTGCACAACAACTGCATGACTGAAAATATTTCATAAAAAACAAACAATCATGAGCTCAGCATAAACAAAAAAAGGTCAAAGTTGTGTTACCTGATTTGCCAGTGACAATATTGGAATGAACCTCCCCATGCACCAAAATTGAAATAGCCACATAGGAAATAACTTGAAAACATTATTAAAACTGTTAAAATAATGGCAATAGATAATGTGCTCTGGGCCTAATCCCTTCAACCATGTAAGTACTCACTTGATTGAAACTTTTGGGACCAAGGAATTTTAAAGGATATTAAAAAATTGGTAAGAGAAGCCTAGAAAAGATTTTAGAAAGTAAAATAACAGAGTGAAAAATGCATGGGAAGATGTGCTGCATTCTATGTTTATTTAGTATAATAGTACATATGAGTTTACAATCGCACTTCCCTGGCTGACTCGTTTAGCTTCTGAGGTGTGACTGATCACCACCAAATCTCTTGGTACTGGTTAAGGAAGTCTCTACTAAGCAGAACATTCATTAACACTGTCCCCAGTAAGCTGCAGCCATTACTGCTCACTCACATTAAGCTACAGCCATTCCCTGGCAGATGTCCTAGTAAAATAGCCATCCCAACTCATTACATTTCCCATTAAAGGAATAAATAATATATTCACTATTGAAATTAGATCAAAATATTGAAAGATTCATAAAAATCCTCCCATCTCATTTGGGAAAGAGGAGATGGACATTATCATAAGCACTTTACTTGCTGCAAGACTTTTGCTAGCAGCACATCAGTGTCACAGCTGAATTATGACAGTCCAGAAATGCCAGCCTTCGTAACTACAAAAGTGACCACAATTTCAATAAACTGGAAGGACAAATGAAGGGCTATTTAACACCAGGATGTAAGGAATATATCATTAGCCTTGCATTTCTTCTCCCCTCCTTCTCTGCCAGTAGCTGCCTGTTTGCATTTCAAGATCAGTTGAAGTGAGGTTAGCAGCTTGTCTTTAACAGCATTTTAGTGGTCTCCAGTTCCATTTTACAGTCAGATCTGTGACACAGAAGACCCAAATAAATCAACGGTTTGGGTGGCAGCGGTCGTGGTGGCTCGGGCAGCAGCCACACACAGTTTCTAATGCTTGAGACACACAGGTCCATGGCACACAACCCTGCCCTGAACCGCCGGTGGCCTGCCCTGGCACAGCGCAGCGCTCCCGCTCCTCAGCGGCACACCCAGGGCAGGAGCAGCCAGGAGGGCTGAACACCTTGGCCGCACACCCAGAGCAGGAGCAGCCAGGAGGGCTGAGCACCTTGGCAGGCACACCCAGGGCAGCAGCAAGCACCAGCAGCCAGGAGGGCTGAACACCTTGGCAGAGACGCCCCGCTCAAAGCCACAGGAACACAATAACACAATGCCTTTGGACTTGGCTTCTCCAACACTCACAAAGATTGTTTTCTGAAGCAAGTGCCACTGCACTGGGCACTTGGAAGCAATAATCAGTTATAAAAATTTACAAGTGACCATGAATTTTCAGTCTGATCTTTCCATTAGGATTAATTGTAAGCAGTGTAATAGTCATAAAGCAGCCCCAGAGAGCTGTAATTAATTGTGCCATTTGACTAATAAAGTAATGTATATTTCCATTAACAAAACCGAATGCAAACAGAATTGATTCTCAGCTTCGATGTAAACACAGCTTATTATCTTGATTAATCTTTCTCCATGCTTTGTTTTCTGGAAATACTCCCCTCTGGCGGCAGAGTCTATTCCAGCCCATGGAAAGAACCGCTTCTTCAAATTCTTCTAATTGCAACTCCAAAATAGATGTTTAGTTAACTGTAAAAACAGCCAATCCTGTCCAAAATGCAGTCTGACCATGGTCTCAGTCCTTTTGCCCTCAACATGGTAAAGTGCACATGAACACAAAAATCTTGAAAGTACAGAAGATAGCATCCAAATGGATTAGGACCAAAGCCTACACTAAACTGCTTTCGTAAATCAAATTTTGAATCAAATAGCCCACTGTTTAATTAAAGAACTTCATTTACATTCCCACCTTTCACCACATCTACAGCACATTGCTTAATTATATTCTTTAATCATGACAAGAGATGTAAAATCTCACTCACTACTTCTGCTCGTTAATTTACAAAAATAAAAAAACCTTTACAGTTTGCATAAATATTCACTGAAAAATAACTGAAACACTGAAGATGCACAAATATCCTTTGTGTATTTTTTGAACACACACTTTCCAAATTAGAATTTTTCTAAATTCCTTCCAGTCTCATTATGAAAACAGAACACCATAGTGGGAAGTACAGTAGCACAGTTTGGATGAGGAACAGATAATCCATATTATAAAAGGTAAATTTGGGATTACTGAAGTAAACTTCACAAGTCTGCAGCTGGAGTACCACAGCGTCACAATGGTGAACAGGCAGAATATACATTTACCTTAGACAGTATTTAAAGATATTGCAAACTGCTTGCTAATTTAAAACAAATTTTGTTTCCAGCAGCTTGCCTTAAAATCAGCCAGTGCTTGTTCAGCAGTAATGATATTCTCCTTTTAGAAACTGCACAGAGCAGCAGTTCCACCATTAAACTGAATCATAAATGAATTACCTCGATTTTTTTTCCGCACAACTTTGCTTTGAATATTATTGTAAAGGTTCTATCATCATTTAAATATGCAGCTTTAACAAATAAGTTTTCCTGAGGTCTGTTCATCTCCTTGCCCTTTCAAGTTCTAAAGCCAGCCTGAAGAAGCTGCTGGCATTTGCTGAGCAGATGGGGATCCCTCTGCAGGGAAGATCCACCAAAACAAGGTTCCCTCTGCAGGGTGGGTCCAGCAAGGATGAGAATCCACCAAGGACGAGGATCCCTCTGCAGGGAGGATCCAGCAAGGACAAGAATCCCTCTGCACGTAGCTCTCCCCACCAAGGATGACTCCACACTGCCCCAGGCCAGAATGCCCTTTACATCACTCACTTTTATTTGGTGTGCACTCCACCTCTTTATCCCTAGAGATGACCCCAAGGACTTCACACAGTCAAATGTATGGAAATCACGATCCATTTAATCCCTGCTTGAAATTTTTCCGACTGGTGCAGAGGAAAACAAGGGCACAGAGTCCCAAGGGTCTGCACTTGAGTAAAAGCCCTTCCAAAAGGCTGTCTGCTCTGATCTGAGCGGCTGCCCCGGCGGTTTCTCTCTCACTGCACAACAAAGAGAATTTGTTTGAATACATCTATTGTAGAGGCTGCCTGCTCTCCACTGGGCTGTCTCCGGGGCACCACCTTTTATTCTCATTAGCAAAGGGACGCCACTGGGAATTATTTAATCTCAGACATTAGTCTTGAAAACTGTTTGTTTTGAGGGCATTTGGTTTAATATACATAACAAAAGCGGTAGACTGGCTAGGAAGGAGAAACAATTCTCATGTAGTTTTATCAAACATGACAAATAAGCATCTCTGAATCCTTTACTTCATTACAATTTCAGATGCAAATAAAGATAGAAATCTAAAATTTATGCTCCTTAGGCTTTTCTTCCATCTCATAACCAGGGGAGAGATTTAATTTAAGACCAATTAAGATTGTTGTCAGTTAGATTTAAACCAACAATGAATGGAAATGCATTGTGAAAATGTTGAATGAGAGAATTATTTCCCAAACACTACCAGCAAACAGAATTTAAATATCTTTTCACCCATAGCCTTCAAAGCAGCTCACAAAGTATTATTTTGACCTTTGTGTTACAGATGAGGCAATTAAGGCAGAGTAAAAACCTCATAAGCTTCTTCAAAGTTCTGCCTTGGAATTTCTATCAGGGAAAACCATTGCATTTTTTCTGGTGAAAAGGTGAAATCAAAACCTTTTGCATTACAGAGGCACAGACAAAATGGCCCAAAATGTAAATTGTTGATGGAAAATACTATAGATAACTTAAGACTTAAACTCCCTCCAGCTGAGCCTCTGAGTAGAATCCTTTAATTTGAACATCTCATAAGAACATCTATTGATTTAAAATTTGACTCTAAGTAACTGCTTTCTGCCAAAATAAATGTCAAAGCTTCCACAAATTCACTGAAAATGCAAAATTTGTATTTTATCATCTGTGTCCTGATAGACACTTTATTCACAGAGAATATGCATCACTCACTGGCAATACATAAGCAGGGAAGCCCTTGTTATTCCAGTTAGTTATGTCCTACATTCAATACAAAATGGAGGGGTTTTTTTTAATTATAGTTAACTAATTAGCAGTCTCTAAGTTCTGTGAGATTAGCTATCTTTTTCCTTGTTGCTGCTAAAATGAACAGAATTTTGGCATAAGCAAGAAGAGAAGCAGAATTAAAGAAACATCGCATTGCTGAAAGAGAAACAATCAGAATAATGGACACAGGCTCACTCATTAATAGATAACAGCACCAGACAGAACAGGAGAGAGAATTTACAGCCAGAGATTGTAATTACAGAAATACTGCTGGCACATTTTAACTGTGGTAGCTGCCAGAGAGATTGCTTACCAAAGCTCCAAAACACTGAAGAAAATCCATTCCTGGATGCTTTCTCTCTCCCCTATCATATTACTGTATCTAATCTGGGATTCTTAGGAGATTAGAGTTTTCAGAGCTGTCTTCTGGGGTGGCTAAATGCAATAAATATCCTTCAGAGTACAACATGGTATTTCTGTCACAGGATTTACTGCAGCTGGCTTTGCAGCCAAGGTATATATTTCAGATATTTATTTGTTCTCTTCTCATCAACACTATAAGATTGAGAGTGGTTAAATAGAACAAAGGAAAACCAGCCAGAAAATGTGTATGATTTAATTAAAGAAAGAAATCAAAGGGATGATAGCCAACAAAGGAAGCTTAAATGAAAATTTACTACCTCTGGAAGTAACTCCCTGTGGAAGGTAATAAAATACCTGGCACTTGGGTTCCTAGTGAAATGAATCACATCTTCACTACACAACTCTTCCACAAGCTTCTGAATAAAATCACTTCTTCCAACAGCTGCAACTGGATCTTGTTTTAAGATGAATAATATTTCTCTAATATTTATCTCATCTTCCTATTGATACATGAGACCTGTCTAGACTCTGTCTGCCAAAATTCTGGCTTCAATTTCCTCTTGATTTTCCAAGTCACTGATTACAGGAAAAACTCTGGATTTTCATGCTCTCTGGGGTGGAAGCAGCTTTTCTAATTATTATCTCCATGCAGGGGTATACATTGGACATACCAGGTATGCTGTTGGCAGGCCAAGCTTTCAGTAAACAATAAAAAACTATATGGACACTCGGGTAAGCGTGCAGATGGGGAACCCAAAATCACCTGAAGTTTCTCTATTAATTAGAAGTCCGTTTTAAAATGGGAAGGCCACCCATGTGGTACTGGTGCATTGCTTTTCCATGACACCGTGCTTCTAAAACAAATGTATGTTTTAAAAAAATTCAAGTCTTTGCATGAGCAGAACAGTTCACATCACTTGCCTTGGACAAGCACATAACTAATTTAAAATTAGACAATGCACAAGGCTCTAAAAAGATTTGGTTACAGCATTTGATTCATTGACAACGTGCTTCCAGACATTTTTATACATTTTATGGTTATTTTAGAATCCTGGTGCTTTACAACTTTCTGCTACAAAAGTTTCCCAATTAAAACAGAAAGAATTACAATTCACTCACAAAGTAACACTTTTTAAGTGAATGTACAATTTAAATGTTATTGTTTCTTCCAAAACGCGTCTCTCGGGTATATATAGCAGTTGTGATTTTCAGGGGAAGAAGAAGAATACACATAACATGGTATTTGTAGTTAACAAACGATAGGACTTTCTGTTTTACATACACAAACCAAGAAGGTTGCAGCAGAATTATGGGCAGTATTTCTAAAAGAATGCTCACAGTTAGAACCTTCCTCTGACATTAAATATTTCTGCTAGTAAAGAGCTGTGGCAACTATTTATCACAACCTGCATGGTTTGCATATTAATACTGCAGCCACCAGAAATGCATGGAAAATACTATAGATTTTTAAATACTATAGGCTGTGTCTCAGCAAAGAGGGAATTTGGGGCTCAGGCACAGAACTTTAATGCAGAGAAAAACCCCTTTTCCATGGGGAATTGTACTGATCCCACCAGGAGCACCAAGGCAGCAGCTCCCATGTATTCTGCAGGGGAGGCAGCAGCCAGACCTCCAGAAGGAGCTGCTGCTCCTGGTGGGCTCCCGGGGTTCTCAGCACAGCACCTGGGGGCTCAGAGGATTTTTCTGTGCAGCAAAGGGTGTGCAGGTGTGAATGCACACCCCCAGAGCCATCCCCTGAGGGAGGGCAGCACAGAGCCCTCAGATCCACCCCTGGCTGCAATAACTGCACAACTGCTCCAGCCTCTCTCAAACATCACTGGGGCTACGGCAAGCCAAGGCAGTAAGGCACAGCTCCTACCCTGCACTTCATTTAAATTCCTCACAAAGGCATTTTCCCATGACACTATGCAGCAAACAGACCCGTGATATTCATATTCCAGAGACTTATTTGCATGGATTTCTTGCTTTCTGTTTTTCTGCCCTTTCAAATATTATTTAGAAATTATAAGCACAGGCTGGCTGTCTGAAACAGATGGCAAAAGTCAGATTTTCTATTCTCTCAGGAAGGCACAGGTGTGGCATCAAATGAAAAACTCCACCAAGAGATAATACTGTCACTAAAAGGATTCATAAATACATTATTTAAAAGACCAAGATGTCATTGGCATAGCAATACTCTGGGTCATATGCAGATCTTTTCTTTAAAAAAAAACAGTACACCCACACTCAATTTCACATTGGTATCATAGAAAATGCCTGCTTTGTGTTTCTAGGGGAAATCAGACTTGCACTAAGCAGCCCTGCCTATGCTCAAGTACTCTGGGGCAATGCATTGAAATCCATTTAAATGAGACCATTACTTGATGTTTCAAATTTCATGAACGAACACTTGGTTCTTCACTTTTTCCTTTCTTTTCCCCACCCTTTCTCTCTGTGCAGAGCAGGGAGGTGAATAACCCTGCTCTGGGGTATCAGTGCATTACCACACGTTGGGGCAGTGACAGGAGCAGAGGGCATGTTGCACTTGTGCTGGATTTTACCCATTACAAGTAGTTTTTGTAGGAGGATAGAATATAAGAAAATAAAGATAGTGTAGAGAGCAATCTCACCCCTAAGGAGCTGCAGCTGGGCCAACTATCAAAGAGCAGGAGCAGGCCTGACTTTACCAGGCCACAGCTGTACCCAATGAAAAGAAGATGCTCTAAAAGAGTGGGGTGGCTGGGTGAGAAGGAATCTGGAGTCAGTGGCTGCTTTGTGAGGAACAGAGTCAGTGCTCTGAGAGCTGCCCACCAGAAACACCAAGGAGGTATGGAACTTTTGTGATAAGGAGACAACAGTTTTCTCTCAGTTTAAATGAGCAGATTCATGTCCTCATGCCATTATCCTGGTATAAAAGCCTGAATATAAGCAAACAAAAGATAAAGACACAAAGTGCAATCAAAACTCAGCAGTTTGAAGCAGCCAGTCTGCCTTATTTTCCATTGCAATTTATTTTATTGCCTTTTGTACTAACACTAAACCACAGCATCATTCAGCTGAAAGGGTGAATCTGGGATCTGGTCTGCTCTCAGTGCTGTCCCCAGTGCGCTGCAATTACAGAAACACCTGGTTTGAATAATTTCTCTACACTCTACTGTAAAAATTCAGTGCCCAACAGACCAAAATTCCACCTCAGTCTGCAATATAAATAATGCATGTATAAGGCACTCAGATTTGTACAGGGCTGTGGACTTCTCCCCTGTGTCCTCAGTTACCATATCCTTTGTGGAACAAATTAAAAGGGAAAATGAGATTTGCTAAACTTTTTTCTGACATTGTATGCAATAAACATTCTTAAAAAGAGATAGAATTGGAGGCTGGCCAAACCCTATCTGTTCCAGAGATCAGCCTGGAGTTGTCTTCTGGGAACACGATTGCTTTCATTCCTGACAGAAAGCAGCTCAGTCTATCACCTACCATAACTTGATGGCACTAGCACCAGCAAGTATTTCTGAAAAATAAAATGTGTTTGAATTCACTACCTTCTTATTTTTGTGGCGTTCATTTCTCTGAGCACATTTCACCCAATGCTCATTTTGTGCCTCTCCTATGTGTGATTTCTATTTCCAGAACATTGTCAGCAAAATATATTCATATGTTAACATTGCAATGCTCATGCAGACACAGAGTACAACAGAGATTTTTAAATGCACCTACAGCAAACCCAGCACGAAGAGTTTGCCAAATGCTTCCAGACTGGCAATTCAGAAAGCCCGCACAGTTACAAGTTTTGAAACCCTGAATTGTGCTGGCAGCAATTCAGGTGAGTCTTGCCATGTCACCACAATAACCTGAAGGGTTATTTCCTGCTGGGGCTCTCAGCAACTTCAAGGAATGTCCTGATGTGCATATGCAGCTGTTTCACCTGCAGCTTCTACCAGGCCCAGGGTGCTCATCACTACAAAAAATTACTTTCCAGTCACCATGAAGTTCTTCAGCCCCTTCTTAAGTATTTTCACACTTCTGAGGTGACAAAAACATACATCATACACACACCATAACCTAGAGATTGGATCACAGGGTACTGGACCAAGACTAGAAGCTATTAACAGCAGAAATGGGAAAGTTTAGTGGTGCTGCTCTCCTCTCACCTTAGCTGTAAGAACCTGCTCATGGTCGGGAAAACTTCCTGCTAACTCCTGGCATGCTCACAGAGAATATTCACAGAGAATGTGTGAAGCAGTGCCCAGGAATGGCAGCCTTGCAAATATTGCTTGGCTGAGTTTATGAATTCACCTCTTCAGGAGCACCAGTAATCTGCAAACACAAACTCTTGTGTTCTCTTAAAGGAGAGCACCAACAAAAGGCAACAAATCCCACCTTCCATGTTTGAGAGGAAGGTTTCAAAGACCAACAATTTCATAGTCAGAGTAAATCCCTGATGATTTACATGGGAGCAGAAATATATCCATGCAAAGTGATTGCAATGTTCTATTTACAGAAATATTTTCCATTTTAGAAATTTTTGTTAAAAGGAAAAATTGCCACTTCCTGGTGCAAATTTGTCTAAACAGTGTTCCTTGCTTCACTGTGTAAACTAAAAATCTCTTAGTATTTTTATAAATAATTTTCCAAGCCTTATTGGTTTGCTGCTGGAAGCAAAAGAATTGGTATATTTCTTGTTTCCTGCTCATATGACTACTAAGTCTCCCCCGGTTCAGATGCTCTGCATACATATTATTCCTAATCCTGGCAACATGTTGCTTTGACTTTTCCAAGAACCAGGATAATGCAGCAAAATTATTCTTTTCAAAAGGAACAGAACCCACAGACTTGAGAAAATTTATCTCCAAAGTGCACATAAAAGTAACAAAGTCCTCCTAGAATAAAATCCCACCTTAAGAACAATCATCCCAAGCATAGCAAGAAAGATAGGATTTTCAAAATATTTTCCATTACTTCATTTTTTAGTGGTTCTTCTTTCTTATGCTCCCCTTTTGGTTGTTACTTAGCTCATTACATGAGGGTTTGTAAAACCAAAAAAATCTCTGCCCAAAGGAATGGGACATTTAACTTAATGTGAACCAACTTCTGTTAAATATGTCACTTGGGAGAAAGTTGAGTATATTTATTATACAGATGCAAAAAAATTTCCAATTTTTTGTCTTACAGATTTGCCTCCTATGTGCATGCAAAAGAAGAAATACAGTTTCTTTGTTTTTTTTACTGTTATTCATTGCCTCCTTCACCATTGCTATTACTCTTCTAATTACCAAATAAATGGATTTGTTCTGATAATCTAAAATTTAAAAAATTCAATGCTCTCCAGAATTTTCTCACATTTAATTATTTTTTACCACATTTAAATTTTTGACTTCTACTCTAATTCCTTAAGGAGCCCCTTTTTCCTCTGAGGTGGTGAGAGAACAAGCCCACAATTTGCAGTGCCTTATATAATAGCTCCTACTGGAGAAATACATCTGGGGCCGAACTCTTAGCTGTTGTGATTTCGTGGATCAAAAATTACCCTGAGCATTCTAAAAGATGGACTGGGCACAGAGAGGCAAAAGAAAACTGACATTAGTATGTAAGCTGACATTTAGCTTGGGTGGAAGTTAATGAGCTCCATCGTGTCAAAGCCTGAAATTGCCTGTGAGCTTTCCTAGAAGATGCTTCATCAAATGAATATAAATAATTTTTCAGAAAAAAAAAACCTGATAGAAATTTACTCCAACTGCTTCTAAGACGGGTGGGAGGGAGAGGGAGGCTACAAATACATCTGGCACAAGTGAGCACAGCCAGGAGTGTGGCTGTTGTGCCACAGGAGCCAGTGAGATGGAAGGTTGCACCATCTCTCTGACACGTGTTCATTCAGGTAGTAACACATCCATTTCCAGTCTAGGAAACCAGCCACAGCATCAAGGCAGAAATGTCACAGGCCAGACTGTCTGAACACCTCTGTGCAATTCAGAGACAGCTGTGTCAAGTGCCAGGTTTTCTATTACATTTGATCTTGGGTGATAAATGTACCTGTGTAAAAATGCCTTCTGACAAATGAACGGACAAGAGGTACAGTTTTTATAGTAATATCATTAAAGAGGATGCTTGCAGCCCAAGGCCTCCTCCATCTCTTCAGCAGCACTCTGAAAGAGCTGTGCAATTCTGAGGGCCTCATTATTCAGAGCAGCACAGTGGTCGAAAAGGTCTTTAAGGCCCTGGGGAGCTGAGTGGCCTGGAATGCCCCAGTGGCAAGGCTGTTGGTGCTTGAACTTTTGCACACAAGATTTTTCCACTCACTACTATTTGAACTCTTGCAAAAGGCTGATCTCAAATACTGGTTTCTGTGCAGTTTTAACAAGAGGGTCTGTGTTCTGACAGGACTGTCAGTATGGAATTGATAACTATGCTTTTGAAAGAGGTTCCCAAAAATGAAATTACAACACTCAACAGTTTCACATATAAATTAAGCATGACATAAATTAAAATATAAATTTACTAGTGACTTTGGCATGTCTACACAATACATGTATTTTAACCCCATGGAAGAGCCACTGGAGCAGAGTGGTACCTCACAGAGATCTCCAGAGACCTTGGATTTCTGCCACAGGCCTGCTGTCAACCTAACCACTAGCAAAGGGAAGTTTCCCAGATGCAAGGTGTAAGTAGCTCCTGCTGAGCCATACAGTGCTGACACCTCTTCAGGTTTCTAAAGACCAGCTTCTCACTCAACAGAAGCCTTCTGGTTGTAGAAGGATGGGAAGATGCTTTCAGGAGAGGAGCAACACTTTGTGACAACCTCCTCAGCCTCAAAGAGGCACATGCTGGAAACTGACAGGTCCCTTTCTTTTCCCTTGGATGGAGAGGACACTTGTCTCATTCTATTCCCTTTCTGGTATTGCTGCTTTTAAAGTGACAAATGAATAAATAAACAACATCTGGGTTGCAGAGCAGCCATCTGGGAAAATCTTGGAAGTGAAGTGTGGAAGGGCCCCCAGGGAATGCTTGAGAGGCAGAGAATGGAAAATAACCTGCAGATGCACTCACCAGAGCCAGGGGCTGCAGCTCCCTACGGTGGGCATGGCAGGGAGCCAGCCCCACCTGGGCTGACAGAGAAACACAGCGTGGCATGGATGTGTCTCCAGGACTGCCGAAAAGCACAGCATTGTGCAGGGGCCCTGTGCCCCCGACAGACATTCTCTGACTCTTGTTTGTGAATACACCTCTGCTTTAAACACACATTAAAGATATTTATGCCGCAGCTTTGAATAGTAATGCATTACGTGGTTTGTTAGACCTGAAGTACAATTCCATGGTCAAATTGATTTAATGCTTATCTTCCTTTTCCTTCCCAACCTACAAGAATTCTCTCCCTCTTGGGCTGGCACCAGCTCAGCTTCCTGGGCTCTGCAGCCATCTCAATCAGGAAGCTGATTAAGCTGAGTATTAATAATTCTTTGCTTTGGGGCCAGAGCAGTTTCCTGAACTGGCTGATTACTGCAGAAAAACCAGTCCTAGGAGAAGGGAGAGGACTAGATTATGGTGCAGGCTCGCTGCACACCCCTCAGCCACCCCACAGACCTCGATTTTCCAGACTTCTTTATAAAGCATGTGCAAATTTTCAGCAAGTGCTAAAAAGTTAAAAGGGAGGAAATATTGTGGAATGCCACTAGAAGGTAGTGCAGTCTAAGACTGAATACAAGGACTCTTGGGCTCAGTTCCAGCCTCTGGAAATTTGCTGGGGATGAAATTCGTTTATGTGCCGGCAGCTGTCCTGGAATGTACACACCTTTTATGTTCCCATATAAATGGATAAAAAAGGTTTAATAATGGATTGGCCAACGGCACTGGATATGGAGAGTAGAACTCTGCATATGCTCCTGCCCCCTCCCCACATACAGCATCACACCAAGATAACCCAACACCTCCATGAGTTCCATAATCACTTGGAGATCACTGAAGCAGATCAGTGACTGTGCAGCCAAGAGTAATGTAATGACACCAAAAAAAGGACAAAAATCTTCAGGCAGAATTCCAGGAAAAATTGTCTAAGGTATGGCTATGGAAAAGACTCCAGAAGAAAACAGTGGGAAGTCTCCATCAACACTTAATTAACAGGAAAAAGCAACAGAAAAGAAAAGATGGCTCCCTGGGGAGCGGGAGGTCTGCGCATCCAGAGTATTATAGGTAAAAGTTATGCTAAATTAGAGTATAGTTCAATTATATTGTATTAATTATGTTATATTAATTGCATTATGTTCAGTGGTGGGGGGGAATATTAGAATGTGCTAGGAGAAGAGTCCAGGGTTTGGTGGAACACTAGTCTGGCAGGACAAGGCGAGGATGAAGAGATTGGATGGAAGATCTGACCAATCCTTCAAAGCCCTGCAGAAATGATTGGTCCAGAATGAACGGTGTTAACGACCATTGAGCAGCCAGGAAATGGACCAACCACCATGCACATCCAAAATGGACAATCCTGGACTCCAAGGGGGCTATAAATGGGGGAGTTTGGTTGGGTTGGGGTTCTTCTGCTTGGAAACTTTTTTTGGGGGAGAACCCAGTGCATTTGGGGTTAGCACACTGTTTTGTTTTTGGCTCGCTGTGTGGGTGCCCAGGCCTATCCTGGGTACTCCATTCCTTGCAGCTATTTTAATAAACGAGAACCTCTTTCTCCAGAGAAAGTTTGGCCTCGTTCATATTCACAACACAGAGTGTTCATAGGAACCCTTTAAACACAACATGATAATGCAGGTTACAAATATCAGTAATCTGTGACATTTGTGCATCTGTGACACACATAACTAGACAGAGAAACCCAAAAAGTCTCTTCCTCCCTAGCAGATGTCCTTGAAAATTCCTCAAATGCTTAAATCCATTCTAGCAGTTTACCTTATCAACCTTGCCTCACAGAGCACAGAAAGGCATTTTTCTAAGATTACTGATGTGCTGTAGAATACAAAATCTAAACAGGATACTGTCACATTCATATGGTTATAAATAAATGGGGTAATCTTAATAGTCCTGAAGTCACTAAAACAGATATGATGCTTTTATCTGGGGCCACATATATATGTAGTTTATCAGTGCAATTACAGGTACGGAAGATTATATTTATCTTTGCTTTTCTGTGAAATGGAAAAAGAGGAAATTATTTGTCTTCTAAAAGACTTGAATTGAGTGGAAATGGAAGATCTACCCATGGTGATAGATAAACTATTTTTTTTCTTAACTCTATCAAGAGAAGAACAGTAAACAAACAGCTACAAATTAAATCATTAAACCATGCAAATCAAATGCGTTTAATCCTATTTAGGTTTGGGGGCTTTTAATTCGGGTAATTAAAATGAGTGTTTTTCTAGTGTTTACTAAAGAGGACAGCTGTTGCTTTCTCCAGTATTCTGCTAACACCAGCGGCTCACAGCTGTGTGCAAGTCAAGAACAAAACCTTACCCTGACCAGCCAGGCAGCAGCTGAAGCTGGACAGTACCAGCTTTAGTATTGCCAGCTCATTTAAAGCCCCATCTTGAGAGCACTTCTCATTCCCAAAGCTTCAGCCAACGTAAACCACCCTCCTCTACAGCCAAACAGGCTGCATAATGTTCTCTTCTTTTAGAGGTCAGCATCAACCTTGCTGCTAGGGAAAATGTCCATTTCGCATTAAATTATTTGATGCTAAGGTAGTGCACAGCCTGTCTGAGCACACAGAACTTCTCGCATGAGAGAGCCTGCAAATTTGTTCTTCTGTTTTTAAAGATTACATTATCTGCATTTCTTCCTCTCATCCAAGTGGATATATGTGCAGAGAACTTAGAGGGGAGGAACTACACCAGCAAGGCACAGAGAGATTCATCTTTCTGATAACAATAACAAAATCAAAGAATAGAAAGCTCAGAGGGAGATGAGAATGACAAATTATTCTTTGAGAATGATGGGTGGAATTGTAATCTTCCTGTATCTATACGTAGTGGCATCATATAAGGCTGTCATTTGTACCACCAAATAGATCCAGGGGTATATTTGGTTTATTCCATGAAGTTCTAATGGCAATTTTCAGATAAGGTTGGTCACCAGCTCTTACAAATATGTATTTATCCATGCAACTTAATGCCAAATCAAGTACAATTACTGTGAGCTGTCACCCAGCAAAACCAACACTGAGTTTTTACAACTGACTTCAACAAACAACAAAGGCTCACAAACCTGTCAAGAAAAAAAAACCTGAATGATAAATTCTCCTAAGGACTTCTGTAGAAAACAGAGACAAAACCTAGATGTTTTCACTGGAAGTATTGTAGTGGAGATACTGGTGTCAGAAATCCTGGTACATGTGGGGCACACTTTCCCACCACTCAAAGGTAATAGAGCAGGATGGATCAGTCCCTTTCTCACACTTGCAGGCACCTGCTCCTATTGATTACACAAGCACCGCAGGTATGAGTTTAGATATTGTTTCATTTTCTGTTTCCTTTTGGTAAAGGAAATGACATTTTCAATTTACTGCGTGATTTTACAAAACACAAAGTTCAAAAACCTTTTAGGAATGTTTTAAATAGCTTTATCAAAGAATTTCTTGCCTCATACAAAGAGCTAAGATCCACAAGCATCTTGCTGTAAATACTTTTCACCTTCCCCAGTTTGCACTAGAAGAGTCATGGAGGCCTCTGTGGATTTTCTTTAGTGTATAAAGCAGCAAAGCCTCAGCAAGCAAAAAATGTGTATTTACCCTTATTTACTATTGTTTCCTTCAAAGTCAGTCATTCCAATGACTTCCCTGCTATTATGCATATTCTAGTTTTTGTCCAAATGCATTTGGGAGTACACTGGACAAGGGAAGATTTCTGCAGAGAACTTGCTGTGTTGAGGAGATGTGAATTCCTTTATAAGCTTTTCATTTCAGAAGTTCCTGGTGCTGGCATTCCCCAGGGATTCTGAACTCAGTTCCAGAGACTCCCTTCAAGACTTCCTATCAATGACCCTCTTCAGTATACCTGAAATTCATTATTATGTACACAGGGCTCTGAGGGTCACACTTAAACAGTGACTCCTCCTTTGATGCCTGAGGTTAAACAGCTTGGGAAAAAGCCTGAAAACATCTCCAGGCATTCTGAGTTCCACTTGTTTATCACAATTAAGTGACCAGATTTTGAAGTTTACCAGGGCAAATGGTGAGAAGGGGAAAATGGAATTTGGATCAAATTTTATGAGTTCAACTATGGAGTTTGGGGGTGGGGCTGGGTAGGGGGAGCAGTGTAAATACCACTGAGAATTTGTGGGATGGTACATTGGGCACTTCATGACAGGTACATGCTAAAAGAGATTTGGAGCTTTCTCATTATATATAGATTTGGTCACTATGAGACAGTCTAGAGAGCTTTTTCACCTTGGCAATATGAAATTTACATAAAAACATATCTGGCACTGATCATTGAGGAAATTCCTGTGGCATATAGCTTTCCACTGTGTTTCAGAGCAGTTCAACTCAGGATTGCTGCAAAACTTGCAATCCAGCTAACAGGAAACCAGAATTATGCAGAAAGAGATTGTTCCACTTCCCTGGAATGCTTTTTGTGAGGGTGGCAGTGCAGAGGATGCTCATGGCATCCAAGTGCCATCCAAGTGTCTGAAGTTGGCCCTGCTGAGGAAGTTTGCCACTACCCAAGTACATTAGTCATCTCCTGATATTCAAGACTTGTTTGCCCCCTGAGCACACTTGAGGGAAATATGACTGATGGCAATAAAACTACTGGCAGGAATGTGTTATTGCCAGCAGACAATAACAGAGTTATCTTTCTCCCCACAGGCATTTCCCATATATCTCAAGATGTTTGTTATGAGCAACTGATTTCTCTGGAGGAGCCTAAATGATTTCTGTGCTCCTGGCAGATGTTCTGCCATACCCAGAAAACTCATTTTGACTCACACATTGATAGACATCCTTTTACAGTCGCAGAATGGTGGTCAGAAGGGACCCCTGGAGACCTTCCCTGCAAACCCACTGCTCAAAGCAGGGTTAAGCAATGGGCTGCCCAGGCCATTGTCCAGCCTGTGGCAGGGATCACTTGCTCTTTGATCTCGGCTTTTAGCTCATTGCTCTGCTTCTCCAGATAGAAACTCTGTCTGGAAATCCTCATGGTGAGACATCTCCACAATTTCCCATTGCAGGTCCAGCACCAGGTTATGCATTTGCCCAAAACAGATTAAGTGTAAAAGAGCTCTGAATATGCACAGAGGTGGAGAATGTGAGAAAATATGAGAGCCTTATTAAGTGTCCACTTTGGAGGCCTGTCCTGACAATATGCAGTAGAAGACGCCCAGTGGGATCAGCTCCAAAGAACTGACTTTATTGATCATTGGAGGGCTCACCAGAACACCACAAAACCTTTTCCCCTTCCACAGGAACGATGTGCCATTCAGGCAGGGTTGTCTGCACACCCCTGGTTTCACATTCCTCGCTCAAGCTGATTGTGTCAGCTCCCACTGAACAAATTTCTGGCATGTCACCCACTCTCCCTCTGACCTGGTACGTAGAGATTTCACCATCTCAACAGAGAAGCTAATTTATGCAATTAAGATTGGAACAAGAGGACAAGAGGCCACACATTAGCCCACATCCAGCAGCAGAACTGACGAGCATTAATTGCACTGTGATGCCTGGACCACAGGCAGAGGCCACCTTTCAGGTCAGAGCTGGGGTTTTGTCTCCAGCAGCAAATGAGGAATTCTGTGAGAACAAGGCACACATCCTGTGATACAGCCCTCAGTGATCTGCAGCTCAGGCAGCTTCCAGGCCAGAGGTGGTACCTTCAGTTTGAGCAGCCTCAAATGAACTCTTCTCTCCCCATATTTTTTCCTCATTCATTGATTACACTTCACAATTCCTATAGAACTGCTAGACAGCTGCCAGAGGTACCCGGATTATTGCATGAACTACCTAAATATCCCCTGGGTACTGTGATTTAACAGGTTAGTAAATGAAGAACAGCCAGGAAGAGAGCTTGAATATCAGAACAATAGCCAGCTGAAAATCCTACTGTTCACAAACTAAAAATAAAACTAGAAAAAACCCCCAAGCCACAACCAACACAGAGTGGGCAGAATTCAGGTTTCATCTTCCTTCACACCATGTGCAGAGGCTGACAGGGAGTTAGATGCTGCTCAAAGTCACCAGCTAATCACAACCAAACATTCATGAAAAAACAAATCTACTTTTAAACTCACAGGTGTAATTTTAAACCAAGCACAACCCTTGCTAGTGGGAGACTTCTGGATCCTTGGTGGATGTTGCCCATATTTTTATAGTTGAAAAATCAAGCTCTTTCTAAGAGGGGGTTCTGTACCTCTAGTCCTGTTGACTATGTCACACATTGGCATTTAATTGTATTTGAGCACTTGAAATTGATATGTCTTATTTATGATTAAAGTGCTGTCAGCCTTCATAAACAGTGTATTAGCACTAATTTCTAAACTTACTTCTAGATTACTTAAGCTGCATCGACGAATTTGACACTAATGGCAGCAGATCTATGAAATACATGTGTTGAATATTTTATAATGTTGATATAATATCTGGAAATTAAAGAAAACTAAACTGTGACTGCATACAGAAGTAGGCCATTTCCTGTATATTTTTAACTCATTTTCCACTAATTAGAACAGAGGATATGCTTAGTTAGGCTTATAATTAAGCAATAAAACCCTAGTGATTCAGTATGCACTACTGGTATTTTGCTAATTAACAACTCCATGAAATCTAATAGTAGCTCTCTTATCATTTGAATCAATGAAGTATTGATCTTACAACCATATGGACATATCTGAAGAAGTAACTGTCACCAACTGCACTCACATAACCTCATTTAAAATGGAATCCAATCATTGTAAGAGAACATAAGAGATAACAAGCTCTCATGTATGGCATTTCAACTGTGTATAATTCAGTCACATTACAGTTAAGTGACTCAAAAGTGGCCTAAAAACAGACAATCTGCAAAAGCAGAAAGAAAGTATAATAAATTTAATTCTTGTTGGGATCCTTACTTTCAATGAGTACATAGATTTAAAAGGTCTATTATATCAACCAGATTCATACCTTATCAAGAAAAATTATTACATAATATGCAGAATTAAGTCGAGTGAGTATGGGTGCTTACTTTATGGATCCAGACTATATCTTAGACTATGCAGAACTGAGTTTCCTGGTGGCTGTATATTTACAAAAGCTGTCCAGGAAAATGCCATTTTTTCAGGAAATCTCTCCCTCATTGCTAACACAGCCCCAAACCTCTCCTGTTCCTCAGGAAAATGGATGGTGAGCATGGCAAGTTCTCCTGACAGCAAGACCAAAATTAACAAAGACAGTACACTTTGTAATTATTCCAGTGCATTCCATATAATTATAGCAGAAACAAATACAGGTCAGATGTCTCTCAGGATGAGGTTGATGCATTTACTTTTGAATTATAACCTATAAAATAATAAAAAAAATTCTTTTTTTCCCAGGCACAGTCTCTAGTTTCCTAGTAGGGCATTCACACCATGTACTGTTCCATATTCTAGCAAATTATCTCCATCCCATTCCTTGGCTGCACAACTTGCTTTTAACAATCACTGCAAGGAATTTGACCAGAACAGAAACAGCAGGAAAAAAACTCCTCTTGAGGAAGGAAAACCAGTGATTGTTTTCCAGGAGTGTTGAAAGAATTGTTCTCACACCTTTATGGAAAAGGGTAGTAAGTCTGATTTCTAGCAGGATGTCTGTGCCTCTGACTGGTCCTATTCCTTGAGCCAAACCTCAGACGATGAAAAAATCAATGCCTGCGTCTGCAAGAGCCACATTCAGAGGTATAAAACCCAAATTACTCATTAGGGGAAAAGCAGCAGAAAACAAGTGTCCTGTACTGCAGTACATTCTCTTTGTTAAGGTTTGAATACTTTAAGGTAAACAGAAACCAGAACCAGATTTGGGGATTGTGCTTGCAGTATAAAACAAACCCAGCAGAACTGCTCTTGCTTTTCTAGGGGAAAGATCAACCACAAGTACAAAGTGTCTGAAACTGCTGGAGCTGTAAGCTTAAAGCTCACAGATAGACTGGACCATTAATGACTGAAAAATCACCTATGTCCAAAACAAAAGAGGAGTTTTCTCTTCATATGCATAAGAGTAGAACAGTATAAATTTCATACACCCAGAGAGATGCCATTCACACTGCCATTTCATTAACATATCAAAGCCCACCAGAGCCAGCCACATGCAGGGTGATGAAGAAAACAGCCCAGTAAAGATGGTGAGCTGAATTACAAAGCACTGCATTCCTGCACTGAATGGAAGCTGACATGCTAAAAACTATAAGGAATTCAGGTGCTGAAGTTAATTTATTCATCCATGCTTCTGAGAGTGCAAACTAGCTGGCAGTGTGCGGCATCCACCCACTCAGCCATAGACCACAAACAAATAAGAGCCAGCACAAGCCTAACTGAGGAGCAGACCAGCAACTGGAAGATTAAATGTTCCACAGACTGTTACTGGCTGTGTAAATGACCCACTCCTCCAAATCATTGTTTAAGAGGCATTTTAAGGACCTTTAGGATAAGTACTATATTTGGTTCCAGAATCAACATTGCCTGTTGCTAATGAATTATTTGTATTAGGAGTTAGGTTCTGTATACTTCAGACTGCTGCAAAAGAAAATAAGTTACACTGCACCTAAAGATTGTGAGGAAAAACAGTTCAGTGGCCACACATTGAGCCTCAGACCACGAAAACCCCAGCAATGATGTTACAAGATTTATTTTGGTTAAATTACCCAAAGAGAGGAGCATCATGAAGTTATGCTTTCTCTTTCTTTTCCCTAAATCCAAAAGGATGCTAAAAACAGCAAAAGATGTTTCAGGCAATTTTTTGAAGATGACAATTGCAGCCCTGTTAAAGGGAACATCTCACTCTGGCCAAGGACAGTTAATTCTAAGGCCACATCTGAAAATCTGGAAGAGCTGGAACAAAAGCAACCATGATTATATTAAAAGTGTCTCAATAATGTAGTGTTAAGCACCAGAATATTGTAAGGAGGGGAGGGTGCAAGAATTAATAGTTTTATTGTAGAAATAAATTGCTCTGTTGTCCTTTTTTTTCTATCTAAAGCTTCCACTCATAATTGAGGCAGCTAAACGTAGCCTTTGTTAGATGAAAATGTGGCCAGGCTGTTAGCGCTTTTTTATCTGATGGCTTAATGCAGTGCAGCTTGCATTAGAAAAATGAGCACTGCAAAAGAAGAGCAAGTTGAAAGAATTTACTGGGATCCTGTCACTTTTTTAGGTAAGTACTTTTTAAAGGAGTTCAATCAGTGCAACTGTTTCTTTTGCTTTTATTAGAATCCATATATTTATATATTACATGTAAAATCACAATAATGGGATTTTCATGTACAGAGTATATTAAATTTATCACTGGTACACAATGAAATTGATCCATTGTGCTGCAACATATGACTGATTTTATAATGACTGGCATAAGAGAAAGGTAGAAGGAAAGCATATTCCTCTTCAGCAGTCTTTTTTATGTGTTGTAGGCATATTTATGGTAAGTTACTTTAAAGGTGCTTACACCTTCCTAAAGGTAAAAAATACAAGTATTGTACATGATAAAGGGTTAGTTATTTTTCTACACTGATAGACATACAAGAGGGAAATATTTGCAAAATGGTTTGGAGGACTGGGGAAGGGGTTGGTCCTTCCTGACATACAAAATCTGTTTCTTCTCCCAAATGGGGTCCAAGAAATGTTTTTGGCTAATCCTCCATTTCTTCCTTGCTATGCCACAAGTTTTTCCTTGCTCTTCTAAGCAGAGGAAATCAAACAAGGCTCTTCTTTAAGACAACCCACTTAACAACTCCCATTCAGTGTCCTGCTACCTGTAAACTGTAAATCAAATTGTCCACCACAGAATCTGAAAGACAAACCTGTGATTTAGACCCTGAACCTGACACACCTCCAGAATGTTAGACAGAACTACACCATGGAACAGGGACAACATAGGCTCTGCGCATTTCACGACAAAGTGTTTATTCCACCAGAAAAGAACATAAAAAAGGGGTTTCCCACATCAGTGTTGGAAATACGGAACTGATCCTCATGAATCCAGTTGCTGTTCCAAAGTCATAAGAAACCTGTTGGTGACTTGAGGCTTTTTCTCCTGAGCTGTGTTCTGGTGCCCTAAGCTTTGAGCTGTTTTCTCTGTGCCCAATGTTTGCAGGTAAATCCTTTCATCAATACAAGACTCCCCTTCACTTTCAATTTCCTACATATCCTTACACATTCCTAACTCTCTTGTTCAGCTCAGCTTGCTTCTGTTTCATCTTCCCCACCAGAGAAGGCTGAAACAGAAATCACAGAGACACCAAACACCCAGGAGCTGCTCCACATCTTGCAGAGACACAGCTTTGAGCCCTTCGGCTCTGCCCATTCCTTGTTATTTTTGGATTTGTTCCTGCAGTGCCACAACAATGCAGTCTCTAAAGGCTCTCTCTCTTCAATCACTGCCCTGACACTCACAAGAAAAGAAGCCTTTTTAATCATCTTTTGATTCTGAGCTGTCTTTTTCATTGTTAATAATGTTGCCTATTTCTGTGTGACTAGGGGAAAAGAAAATTATATATATGCATATATACCAACAGTCATGCGGAAAACTGCCTACACAAGTCACATTTCTTATTTGTCACTGACAAGAATATTAACTGGCTAATTTTGAGCTGTATCAAACCTCTGAACTACAACTGCCATGACTTCATTGATTTTCAAGGCAATTTTTTTGCCCTCCCCCCTGAGACTTGGTTTTCATTCAACAAACCATGAACATTCATGTATTACACAAACAAATGCAATGATTGATATCTTCCTATTGTCACCTTCAGTTGGAGGTCTGTAGTTTACTCCTTCCTATTTGAATAATGATTAACATAATAATTAGATTTTTACATAAAGACATCCAGTTCCCAAAGGAACTGCAGATATTCCGTTGAATATAAGCTATTCAAGTCTCCTTTAAACAAAGGGCAGAGTTTGCAATTAGCTGTAATAGACCAGCTGATTTGTTGGACAATTTAGAATAGTATCTAGTTATTCAAGTTCTTCTTAATATCCTTTCTCCAGAAAAATTCTTGGATACAAAAGGCTAACTTTTCCCACTTCATCATCTGATCTATTAAAAGATTTTATATCTGCGTACAGCATTTTTTCTTCCTATATTCTTAAATAAACTGTCTAAAATAAAATCACTAAATAGAAGCATAACCTGAAAATCAGACTCCAGAATCTTCAAAGAAGATTTTCTATCTATTTGCTTCATGTGATTGCTCAGTCTTTAAAAATACTTTTAAAAAATGCATGATGCTGCAGGGAATTGTGGAAAAAGTATTAACAGCACCAAGCCAGATTGCAGCAGAGCAATGTGACTGCCTCCCTGCACAGCTCTCCACAAAGAGGTTTTAGATAGGCCTGTGAAGGGTTCTGGAAATCCAGGATTTCAGAGAGATTATGAAAATCCTCCCAAGATAGATTTTAGGGGATAAGGGCACACACCGCCTCCCCAAAGTCTCATCATTTGCAGTGATGTAATCTTTATGGAGGATTTGGAATTGTCTTGTTTGACAGACAGGGTGAATGTTGGACATCTAAGGAACAGAAACCAATACAACCTAGTGGGAAAGTTTTAATTGTTGTCCTTTTCCAGCACAACACCAAAAAGCAGTGAAAAATGCCAGAACAAAATTTAGCAAAGCTATAAGCTCATCTGAATTTGTACTGCGGCTAATGACACTTTCCTAGCCTACTTTCAAGTTATAAGGAGTTACCTTGAACATTTGGTCAAATGAGTACTTTGGAGGAGAACTTTGGTGGGAATTATTTAATCTGAGTCTTGCTCCTGGGTAGCTATTAATTACTTATGGTAATTAGACAGGAAAGCTTGAATGGCTGCTGCAGTTGCCCTGTGGTGGCTCAAAACATGTCTAACTACATCATTCCTACTGTTCCTCTCTTTCCCAGCCTCATAGAATCACAGCAAAAGAAGCCAAAGCTGAAGGACAGGGTTCCTTAGAGGCAAGGAGACAAAAAATTGGAAAGCCTGATCTTGAAAACACCTCCTTGCCTTTGGCGACTGGTTTTTAAATAGACTAACAACATCCCTCTTCCTCATGCAGGAGTAAAAAGCATTTGTTTTCATGATGAGGTTTGAGCAGAACATCCCTTCTATCATTCCACAGCTGACACTGATTTTTGAAAGATCACAAGCAGCTGAATGCAGAAAAAGCCTCAAGAGGGTGAAAGTGCCACACGGACTCTCACTCCAGGGTCCACAGGCAAAGTGAATCAGGTCTGAGATGTGCACAGCTCTCTGTGTCAGGTTGAGGATGAATGTGGGAAGTTCTCCTGCATATGCAGTTGTACAAAATCTCCTTCTCTTGCCTTGGGGTGCTTTATATTGTTTTGACATAGCATCCACAGTGGAAACAAGAGCCGGTGATTCACGCTGCAACACGAAAATAAACCTTGTGATAAAGTGACACTGCTGCACAGCCCCCAGCTGGCTGCCTTCCCACTCGCACCCCTTGGTGATGTCCCCACAGCTGGCCAGGGGAAGAGGGTCAAGCCACCACCAGAATTCCTGATGTGCCCCATCCAGACCATGACAGTCTGATCTTCTGTGCACACTTGGTGCCCAAGGCAAAGGCTGGGCTTTGCCCTCCCGTTCAGCCTCCTGCTGTCTATCCATTGCTGTCCTCAGCAGAGATACACCTCACAGAGAAGGCACTAAAACAGAGAAAGCTGCCAGTAAAATGGAGCATTTTCAGCTGAAGAGTTAGAGAGCAAAACACAGAAGATCAGTAGACTGCTAACTCTGTGCATTAAAGAGAGACTTGTGGATATATTTTAACATTATCCCTCTTACCTCCCCAAAATGGGAAATCCCATTAGCAGCATAATTAGCCCTCCTTTAAGTAGCTAATTACACCTAACTAAGCCATAATGTCTAATTACTGGTTTATTCACTCTGAGTGGTTTATAACATGAGAAATTACTGAGATGAAATTAGATCAAAGAGAAACATAAAAGTATTTGCCTTTCAAACTGCCTTTGAAGGCAGAGGTAGAGCTGGGATGGGCTGAGGTGGTGGAAGAGAAGCTGCAGCTTGAAGGTAAAGCTACAGTTCCACAGTGGTCAACATCTGTTCCCTTCAGCACCGTCCTCATCCGTGTCCACGTGGGGATGTGTGCTCTGCACCACAAAGGAACAGGCCAAGCTGCAAGAGCTTCACCATGTGCCAAGAGATGGATGCAATCACCCTCACTGCCTTTGGAAGATCATGGGAGAAAACCTGAAGCAAAAAGCTGCAGAATCATAGGGAGCTACACTGCAAATCATAGGGAGCCAACCCTGCAAATTCTAAGGGCCTCTGTTGTGTTACCATAATAATATTATTTAATATGTCTGTACAATGGGTGAGAAACAAGATTTACCTCATTTCACAGCAAAATAATGTGGGTGTTTTGATTATTATTTAAAATTTTCCCTATAAACTAAAAATGCAACTAGCACTCCCAGTGTGGGAGCTGATGTTGAGATAAGGATGGGAATGGTGTTCTGGCAGGAGATGAGTAGGGTAGAGGGGCTTTACTAGATGCTAGTCCAAAAGTCTGAGGAGCACTGAAGTGATACGAGAAAAAAAGCATTTCTGAGAATGCTGTTTATGACTGCAAATGAAAAGCATGGGAGAAAGGAGGCAGAGCAACAAGTTTTCCTTTTTGTGCTTACCAAAGCTGCATAAAAGGCATGTCAGCAGCAAGGAAGTATTTCAGAGGGATGCAGCATCCCTTCATAGCGCTAAATTCTATGAGAATTCTGTGGTGAAATCAAGACTGATAACATCATGAAGGCAATAGCTTATGCAAGCAATATCTCTTTTGCTCATGATTCAAAACAGGAAAGCACTGCACAATAGTTTAAGAACTTTTTGCCCATCTCACTCCTGTCACAGCGTACAATAATCCTTGCCCTTCATGGCTCTGTCCTTTCAGAGATGCATCGGTACAAGCACAGTTTCAATGACTGGCAAGCAACAGGCGAGTTGAACTTCACACATGACAGAATCAGATTAGCAGAGACAAGTCATAAATTATGCAGATAGTTTATCATCCATTTCCCATGTACAGCTATTGTACATCTATTTCCCACTGTACAGCTAATTATGGACTCTGCAATTACTGTGGCATATGCTAACCAAGCATCCCATCCCTCACTAGTGTTATGCTCCATTGCAGAAAGTTAAGGATGGTTTGTGGTTCTGAACCACATAAACAGCTGAAAACTGGTGTGATTCAGGTCCCCTTCCACAGCCTCAGACATCCTGCTTCCTGGGACAGACTAAACTCATTTGAAAGGCAGCCTCATCTTATGGATAGTCATTAACATTACCAACATGATCCAAATACAGTGACTGAAGAAAAATGTTCCTCTTTTTGTGTGTTCATGGTTTCTGGGATTTCTACACATTACTAGTACACAAACAACGAGAAAGTACAAAACCCAGAAAGATGATGGACAGGGTGGACATTTTACTGAGAAGCTTCTGAATGCAGGACTGAAAGGGACAAAGACAACATCAAAAACTGAAATTTTTTTTCCTCAATTGCCTTCCAGGCTAAAACCATTGAACTGATCCAAGTCAATTATATCTCAGCCTCTGAGAGAGGCTGAGGTGAGGAGATGAATGTGTGTTTCTCATTTGACCTTCTCAACCAAGAAAAAGCTGAGTGTATTAAACACCCGTACAAAACATCCCCTCTTCCTTTTACAGTGCTTCCCATGTCTCTCATTTTTTCTGTGAAAGCAGATCAGCTGCTCTCTCACAAATCATTATCTCTCCTTTGCTCTGACCTATTCTTTGATGTGACTTGCAATAAACATCTCATTATACTCCAGCCCAGACTTTTGCAGACAGGGGAAAGAAACCACACACCATTGCTGCCTAATGTCCAAAACAAGGTCAAAGCATTCAAGGCTTTTCATATTTTCATGAACCTGTCATTCTCTGGCTTTTCCTAGATGTGACCACCTCCTTGGATCAATTATGACTATGACATTAATTTCTTACACTTAGGCATAAGCTAAACCCACAAATATTTTGCCAAGTAATGTACACACCACTGTGTTAGAGACAGTAACACTTCAGCACACTCAATTAAATTTTAACAGAAAGATCTCATTGCATATGCAAACCTCTTTTGTGTGTGTAAGAAAGGTGGGACAAGGAACACCAAAAAATATACATAATTTTGCCTAATTGTTTACTCTTAGTTCTGCCTGCACAATTTTCCCACAGCTGCATGGATAGATGCCATTTCCTTCATGTCACAGAACAAACAGGTTGGTTGCTGCCAAGCTTTATTTATTAGCTGAAACACAGGTATTTGATAATTGTCACTAGAGAAAGAAAATGGGACTTATGAAGAAGCCTAAGGGAATTGATGTCCATCATCAAATGGAGTTGGGCTTGTAATCCTCTAGTACTTTAAGAAAAAAAGAAAAACTAAAGTGAACATTTCAATAACTGGATTAAGCACATAAAGAAAACTTGCCATCACTTGCATTTATGCAGTCAATGACTGGCACAGAGTGCTGTGGTTGAACAAATGAATGCAAACAAAAGAGGAACTAATTTAAACAGAGCAGTCACAAGATTCTGCATTATTTAGGTTCTGCTCATTTTTATTATGGGAATTACTGAAATACAAAATAGTTTTCCCCCTTTGGGAGTTCACAGGAATGTTTTTCTACTTCACATATCATGAAGGACACTAACAGTCTGTGCATAATTAATCTCGAACAGATGAGTCATTAGACAGCATAGAAGCACAACAGCAGCTCTGATCCCAATGTCTCTGTCACCCATTGTATTGCTGGCACTCCTCTAGGTGCTGGTGACCCAGGAAAATGACAATGCCACGAGCTCCAGGCCCCGGAGCACACACAGATCTCTTCACTGGCTTAGAAGAGAGCTCTGTCACAAATTGTCACAGTCCTGATTGAAGGGGCAAATCCTCACTGCTCTGCACTGGGTGAAAATCCACACCCAGACAGAGATGCAGCCCTTGGTATTGCACAGGAAAGCCTGTAGGAGGAGGAAGCCATTGCTTCTCTTTTTAGATCATATATACAAGACCTTTGGAACAAAGGCACAGCCAACTTTTGCTGTGCTCACACCAAATGTCCCACAATGTAATTTGATCTGATATTTAAACCTCTAATCTTGGTTGTAATGCAAGCAGAAACCCATTACTATCACTCTCACTAAAAGAAACCTTCTTGGGTTGATGCTGACAGCCAGCTCTGCTTGCTGCAGTGCCAGAGGGTCAGAGCTTTCTCTCTCTTTTCTTGCAGAAATCAGCACTAAAAAGTTATTTAGACACTTTAGCCAAGGACCATGTCCAAGTTAGGGTGAGTTTTACTCTGTGTAGTGTTAAACAAATCGCCTTATGCTGTCACACCTCTTGCCTTAGTTTCCAAATATAATGTTGAGATAAAACCCCTTCCAGTTGATAGGAACATGGTGCAAATTAACCTTTACAAAATACAGCAAAATCTCCTAATATACTGCTAGGCTTCTTTAGAAACAGCTTAATGAAAACCCTGGTCATGAGCACATCCTAAGATTCCACAAGATAATTTCATTCCGCAAAATATTCTTCAGAGCACGTAAGAAAGAAGCACAGAAGGCATATGGACAGAGAATCACTAGAGAGGAGAAAATGAGCTATTGCAACATACAGCCCCATTCGAAGAGCAATCAGCAGTTTGGGGACCCTATTATGGCCTCCCATTGACAGAAGAGGCTGCAAAAGGTTCCAGAACCTTGTGAGGCAGCAGCAGCCTGTTGGTGATTCATTTGGCTGGCATGAGATAAGCAGGGTGGCTGATGGCCTGACCTTTCCTCGCAGAAAGCTGAAAGACATTGCCTCTTCACTAGAAACAATTCCCTGGAAAGGCAGAAGGGATGGTGCATCTTTACTAGATACGGCTTCTTATCAAGGAGCTGCACCTTTTGCTCTAATAATGATTTCAGAAACAAAGGACACACCACTCCAGTACTGAGAGCTCTCAGGGTGTCTACATCACCTCTCAGCCCCATTAATAAAAGCTTGAGTTAATAACTAAGCCTGTCTGTTGTTTCAAGGGCAAGGCATCTTTTCAGGTCTATAAACAGTGACAAATTTTAGAAAGTTCCTATGAATAAACATTTTCAGCCTTTTCCACATTCTCCTTTTTAGATTTTCCTAGTATCCTTTCTGGCTTTCTTTTTGAGATGAAAGCCTTTACCAGAAAACAAGAGACCACAGTGACTTTCAACAGCAAAGCTACCAACACACCCAAACAGAGTTTCCAAGACAGCATAGAAGTCATTAATTTTTTTTCATTTCCAGAAGGTATCAGCAATCCAATGTCAGATTTTGAACCACAGTATGTAACATACATAGGCTGTAAACAAAGTACACTTATACACTGGCAGTTAAAAGTGCATTAAAACTGACTATTGAACCAGTAAGAAAGGTTTTCACTATGATGCTTTAGATAACACCCAGACAGTTTATTACATGCTTTCAGAGACTTGCAATGATGTGAATGCTCCCCTCTGCAATGCATCCAGGCCCCAGCCACAGGTGTGCGTGGAGTGCCCCTGTTCCTGAGAGGCAGCAATTTGATCTCACCCTCGTGGTGTGGCTAATAACTCCTCCCTGGACCCAGACCCCAACTCCATGCTTGTGACACCCTAGAAAACCCCACATCTGCCTTTGCCCTGTCTTTTGTCTCTATCTCACCCCTCCTTCCTGGGGGCAATAAATGGATTCTGGAGCTTTCTGAAACGAGGACCCATCTCTTTTGTTCCCTGCCCAGCAGCTGCACCCTCCCTGGACACGATGAGCCCAGCTGCAATGCACTGCAGCAAGAGCTCCTGCATGCTCGAGGCACCTCCTCACACACAGCCAGCCCAATGAGAACAGGGACACAAGAGCTCCTCCCTGGGCCACACCTTACCTATCCTGCCTCTCATGGCAAACTGGACACCCAAACTCAGGTTTAACAAGTTGCTGAGGCTTTCTGACCCAGGCAGATCCAAGCTCTCATGGAAGAGCTGACACATTTGGTAGCCCTCCAGATGCACAGAGGACTCATCAAGTATGTTTTCAGGATGACACAGCATTTGTCAAAGTCAGCTAGAATGTTAACAAAGACTAATCTTTCCACTGCATTTTGGTGTTGCTATCTTATTGCAAAAGTTCCATACCTTTCTGCTGATTGTTCATGTGCAGCTCCCCACAGCACTGACTCCTTCTTCACAGCACAGCCAACAAACTCCAACTGTCTCCTCTCCCAGCCAACCCACTCTTTTATAGCGCTCGTTTACTTATTGGACACACCTGTTGCCTATTAACAGCATTGGACACACCTGTGGCCTATTAAGAGCATTGGACACACCTGTGGCCTATTAAGAGCAGGCCTGCTCCTAATCTTTGGTGATTAGTACAGCTGCAACTCCTCAGGTGTGAGACTACCTTCTGCACTATCTATCTTTATTTTCTTACATTCTATCCCTCCACATTTTGGAATACTTGTCTTGGTATTTGAACAAACTGTTGACAAAGAAACCTAGGTGGGATGCTGAGTTATTCATTCCTGAAGCCTGCTGTGTATCTGTGACATGTGGCTCCTCAGATATTTTTATCCTACCAATGCAATGTCAAACCACTTCCAGCCATCAAATGGAAAAGAACTGCTCACAGCTTCTGCTTCTAGTGTGTTTGATCTAAGACAGCAGAAGACAGCTGGTGTTCCTGGTAGTTTTGCAGAGATTTGTACATGGCTGTTCCAGTGAAATTTTGGATGTAGAACTGCTTTATGGTCAAGTGTTTCACAGATCGTTAAAACCAGATTGTTTGTACTGACAGCCTTCATTACCAGAGCATGTCCTTGTATTTCCTGACAAGGGGGGCACTTCTGTGGGGGAGGAATTCCACTGTTACACACCCATACATGCCAACACGGCATGTATGGTGTTAGTAAAGAACAAAAGCCAAGCATTGGGAAATGCCAGAGACAATCCTATTTGTCCAACCTTAGTGAAACCATCCTGTACAAATGCATTCTGGCAGTGCCATGAGTGTGGGACAACACACCAGTTATCCCCAGCACCTCCTCCACACACAGTCTGGCAGCACAGACACTTTTACTGACAGGGAATCTTTGTTTTATTGCTGAGAATTTGGTCCTTCCCACTACATTATGGGTAAATTCTAGTTTGAAACCAAAACCCTCTTTCCTTGTCAGCTTTTCAGTAGCACTTCTTACAGGATTTTTAGGAGGTTCAGTCTGCAGTGCTGACAGGAGGTAAGAGGTGCTGTATTCCCATTTCACAGACAGGAGATGCCAGCACAGAGGAAATGATGAATAGAAGAAAATCACTTGAGATATGGGGGTGCTCAGTATGTGATTATTCACACAGGCCTAAACTGCGCACAAAGGCTAGGACATCACATTTAAGTTCCTGCAATTTACAGAGGTGTGCTTCAAACGACTTCCCATTAAATGTTTCAAAACTGCAAGTTTCTAACAGAAAAGTGTGTCTGGTTTTCCACATTGAATGGTTGTGCCATCTGCCTGTTCCCCTGCTTTTAATAATCCTTCCACCTCAGTTCTAAGCCTGTTGGCTGGCTTCAGACAAAATTGGTGAAGGAAGAGTCTTCCAAGTGAGCGCTTCTAGGTCTATCAAAACCTGGCAGCTAACAGAGAGTAAGACCCAAACAAAATCTTCCATTGAGGGAAAGGGAATTACACTTGTGCCCACTCCTGTCCTGCCAGACCCCTGCTCCACACACGCAGCTTTCAGCTGGCTGCTTGCTCAGGGATGTAGGGCACAAATGTGCAGAGTTAATATCCCTGCTCCCCCTTGAGAAGTTGTGTTCTCATCTGGTGGCACAAAACAGAAGCAAAACAGAGTAAAATCATCTCCAAGATATGCAGTAACGAGCCCTTACCATGCAATGAAAGAGGCACCATTTTCATCAGCTTAGAGGCATTTATGGCATAATAAATGTACTTTTATAAAAAATATAACTGTAAGTAGAGGAAGAATTGGCTGCTTTTAGCATAAAGCATTCCTAGACAGGGTGATCCAAGTGTTTGTGGCATAGAACATTAAAGAAAGACATATCCAAAAAATAAATGGTAATGGTGTAGCAGTAAATTCGCACTCTCTCACCTACAGACAGCTTCACAGCTCTCCAGCAACTGCACAAAAGTGGAGCATACAGAGGAGCCAAGAGGATGCCAGCCACAAAATCCATCACTTGCTGATTGCCGCTGCTAGAAACCTGCCCCACTGCAATCCCTTTGGCACTCCCCACCCTGGAGCTGCAGATTAAATGAAAATTCCAGGCTGGTGTGTCTGACACCTCTGCCTCGCTCTCTCCCAGCACCAAGCCCTGGGATTGAAGGGACTGAGGCCAGCGCTGGGCTCAGCACAAGCCAAATTACTGTGAGAGTGCACTGCACCCCAGAGGGGCAGCAGCATCTTCTCATTTGGTGAGGCTGATGAATGTTATGCTCTTGATTACATTTGTGCAAAAGTGAGCTCAGAGCAGGAAAATCTGGGCAAGTGAAGGCAAAGAAAGCAGCTGGAAAAATCTCAAATTGCAAAAAGCAAAGACGCTTCAGAAGGATGGGTTTGCTTTTCAACAGCTTCCTCAGATGGCACAGCTTTTGGCTGTGCAGCTCTGCAAAGTGCTGCTATGGCTGTGAATTCATCAGCCTGGCCTAAATCAAGAGAGGTGTCACTGTCAGATAAATCCAGTAAAATTTTAAAAATCAACTTTGTCCTTTCCTTCCTAAAGTAGCATTCAGAGCAGGAATGAGCACAGCATTGAGCTGACACAGCTCTAACATAGCTCTGAACTAACATTTGAACAGGACAGTGGAGATTCCAGCTGGGCAGTTGCCTCTCAGGACAGGTCTCCAAAGAGAGAAATACTAAGTCCCAGGAGGTTATAACTGCATATATCAGCATAAACTGTTTTACTCTGTGCATATTTGTGTACCATTTAGAAGAGAAACAAAACAAAACAAAACAAAACCCCTAAAATGGTGTCCACAAAAACCCACAATTACTGTTTCTCTTAGCAGAGCGTTCTAAGTGCCAAGCTGTTCACAGTGGATGCTGCAGCATCTGGCTCTGCTTCCAAAGCAATGCAGAAAATTCAACCAGGAGTAAGTTCCACAGGGCAGTGAACTGGAAGGTACAACACAGCATATTATAGGGTGAGTGCTACTGGAAAGGAAGGGGGAAACAATACAAGCGGAAGATAAATGCAGATGTGAACCTGATGTCTCTATACTTAGAATTCCAGTTTGGTTTGTGGAGGCCCAGCAATAAATAATATCCCTCTATCTTATAATGGCAGTCTAGACAAGAAAGTTGTAGTGAAAAAAAGGACAGTCCTGAATTTCCTTTTATCTTCCAAAGATTCAATTCAAATTTGGCAAAACATCTTCTGACCTATATCTAGGACAGACAGTCATGCAAAGTCACATGAAAACTTGGCTTAAACCGTAGTTTCATTTCCTATATTGGTGGAATTCTTGAAATAAAAAAATAAAAGTCAATCTAAATGTACATATTCAACAGTTAGTGATAAATTCAAGGAGATTAAAGAGCAGAATTTGGCCAGTGAACTGTCTGTCATGGTTAGACACCTGGAACAAGTAGCCCACCATGACTGCCTGGTGTTAATGCTGTAAGACAGGCAAACAGAAAAAGAAAATTATAAGTACAGATGGTTCATCTGTAAGCTGAGCTTTCAAGTGAAGTTCTTTTACATCTAACTCTACTCTGTTCTTCCTTTTGTGTTTTGAAGAGGTGAGAGGAATGCAATTTTATTCAGTACTTGAAAAACACATTTTTTGGGGCAACTCCTGAAACAACTGAAAAGGGGACACCAAAATTTTCTTGGAATGTTTATTCTCTTCTGCAGTGAGTGCTTGCATAGCCTTCAATTTTGACACCTAAAAATATATTTCAGCAGCAGGTACCCATCTGGATAGCAATCTGAACTAACATAAAAGCTATTACAACACTTCTGAATATACTGATGCACTCATTATCTAATGTTCTGCTGCTTTATACCTCACCATAATAGTTGAGAAATAATGGAGAAAATTTTTGCCTATGCTATGAACAATGAAGTACTGAGATCAAGAAAAATGCTCCATGTATCCTTGACTCATAGATCAGATGGGCTTAATAAAACCTGAAATTAGGTGGTTATCAATAATTTGAGGATGTGATCTTCTTGGTTTCATTTTCCAAGCTGTTCAGCTTGCTGCCTCTTTCCTTCCCTTCTCCCCTTCTGCTGCTTCTTCTCCTCAGGAGGTTTTCTGGTCAAGCCCTTGAAGAATTTGCTCCTACTGAGGCTCTGCAGGACACAGAGCTGCTCAAACGGAGCCAGAGTTTGAGAGGCACAATAAACACACACACAGATTTATTTCCTTCCAGTCTTTCTCCCTTTTCTTCCTCAGGCTGTGTCTTTCATGCTCCAGATCTCGAGATGCACAGCCCGGAATGTGGCGTGTGGGAGGCAGCTCTGGGATTGAGCTGCTGTTTTAAGTTATATATTGCCCACAAATGGTTATTTTCTGGGGCTTAGCATCTTCATTAAGAATCACTTTGTGCTGAGCATTTCTGTTAGTCAGCTTGAAGCTGCCTGTTTATGCCTCTAAAAAATTTTCACTCTGCATTTTCCAAGTTTTTAAGCTTTCATTGGATGCTTTCAAAAGGAAAATCCCTCTCAAATCTTTTAAAAAGAGGAAACCACAAACAACATCTTTGACAGAATTCCTCTTTATTTTGAAGAATTCTGAATCAAAATCATGAATGATATTGTGGAAATCAGCTTTTTTAAATTACCCAAATCCAGAATTAGCTGAGATTGCCATAAAACCACTCATTATGTAATGATGGTCATAAAACAGCAATTCTATCTTATACTGAGTTTTAATTATGTAATTGCCAGGAGTATGTTGATTGAATTCTTAGAATGTTTAATGGTGTTAAAGATAATATTATGACATTTTAGCCCATGTTCTTCAGAAGTACTTCTAAATGACACCAGAACTGACATGTCCACCTACCCTCCCTTGTGTGTTTGAATTTTCAATGAAGTGGGAGCTTTCTAATGCACACATAGTCAGTTCTCCTTGTGGCCCCAAGTGACAGAGCAGGGTGGCATTTCTGTCATCACACACTGCCCAGTCACTCCCTTCTGCAGCCCTTGAATCCTTTCCTTCAGATCCTGGTTCATCTAACCCAGTCCAGTTGTTTCCTGTTGGATTTCACCATTTCAGACCATGCAAGACCCCTTTAAGGACCCCACAGATACTGGCTGTTTCTGGCCCTGGTCCTACAGGAAATAAGGTTTTCACACCTTAAATTTTTTTAAATGAACAAACAAATAAATGGACAAACAAATCCATCTGGGTTTTTTTGTTAAAAAATAAGTTAGGTTATCTGAAATTACTTTAGGTCCTCCACTGTGAACATCCTTAGATGGCAAATGCATTCATCAGAGAATAACCAAATACTAGCACAGAATTCCATTTTAGAGATCAATGTATAGCTCTTGGCATCATTAGGGGCAAGTTTCATGCGTAATATAATTACTGCATCTTATAAATCAAATTATATTAATAAGCTGATCTCTTTGGGACAGGAGCTGTCACTTGCTGTATTACTGAACAATGCTTATAATGCTGGGCTTGAACCTTGATTGAAAGTGAGATGTGACTGTAAAATTGTAATCAGGAAAGCTTGGAAGATTTTCTTCCCTCAATTTATACAATTGCTCAATACATTTTTCTCTATCATTTTAACCTTTTTCATTTGACAAATATTGATGGGTTTTCCAGAGCTCTAATGGAAGTAAAATTGTCATGATAAAAAACCCAATAATTGCATGTGTTTCTGTAAGAGTTACAAGCCAGAATACTTTGTTCCAGAATAAGAACTCAAATTAATATAGTCAAAGCTACTTAGTCTTTTAAAATCTTCTACTCTGAGTCAATCACAGCTTCTCTGAATTGTGATTACCAGCAGTACCTTTACAAAAGTACCTGACTGGTGCCAGTCCTCATAAGAGACTTGGCTTGCAGCTGTTTATTAATGTCAATAAACATTGCACACAGGCATCAGCAGGAGAGCTTGAAGGACCAATATTAACAGCCCTTAGCTATTTTAAATTGTAACATCTACCTGCAAAGTATTCTTGATGCTGTAATTCTTATCCAGAATTTATTTAAACAATAAGCAGGGGGATTTTTCTTCCTTTTATCCTGGTGTTCTATTATTATTATTAATATATGCTCCTGGCTGATCGTGGTCTCACAGTCTGCTGGGGAACACTCCTGGCTTGGAGCTCATTCAGAGCCAGGCTGCCTCTGCCATGGTGCTGCTCTACATCCTGACTCATTCTGGAGGGTTTTGTTTCACCCTTCTGGCAGCACATATGCAGAGACGTTGCATTATTCATTCTCTGGGTATGACACCCCTCGTGGTGTGGATGTTTGCAGTTAGACAGCAGCTCTCAGGCACACCAAGCTGGAAGATGCAGTTTTTGCATGGAGAGTTTCAGCAGTTTACTGTAATGTGGCCACTTTAGGGAAGAACAGACTGTTTTTATTCATGAGAATATTCCATGTCCATAAAATGCTGACCTTATTCTGGAAGGTAGTGCTATTGTCTTACATCTACAGGTGAGCAAGTATATCTGCAGCAGATCCACATATTCACAGAACTGTAATTTTCCTGGGAGATGTGTACTGGAAGGAGGTGCTCAGACGGTCCAGCTGTGACTGTGACCGGGACCATGCAGACCTATTGGTGTCCCTGGAGCATTTCCCCAGGCCAGTGCTCATCTACAGCTGCAGGGAGCTCAGCGACACCTGACAGTGCTGGGAACGCCCTCAGGGAACAAAGGAATAAATCAGAGATTATAGCTGAGGGACAAACAAAGTGAATGATGGCATCCTCTTCTTCCAGTCCTGCCCACTAACAAGGAGAATATTCCTTCATGGTCCAGACTTTCTCTTACCTCTTGCTCGCATATAAGATTTTCTTTTCTGCTGATGATTTGTGTACTTTTGGCCACGTTGCAATGACAATACAGTGACATCTGCTGACCAGTTCTGTGTATTTATTTTATTTTTTTGATACTTTGCCATGAAGCAGTTACCCCAAATTCTGGTAATTACTGTAGAAATCCATTAATTAAGAGAAAACCTCGACAAGACCCATTAAGTGTATAAGAATGTCACATTTTTTTAAAATATTAAGTGATTTCTTACCCAGCTGCCTGCCCGTTGCCACCAAGCTGCTTCCAGCCATGTCCTCCATTGTCCTCAGGTGTCACCTCCCGTGCTGGAGTTTGGCCTGAGCTCTTGGCTGGCCACAGGCACAGAGGGCTGTGTGCTGTTTTTAGATGTGGAGGATGCATTGGAATGGAGCTGATTCCTCCATACACTTAAAAACCCCAAAGCAAAACTCCCCAAGCCCTGAACCTCATTTGCTGTCACAGCCTTGGTTCCTCGGTGGGTGCCAGCAGGGCTCTGCTCACAGCCCAGAGTCTCAGCTGCTGCATTTCCTGTCAATTCCATAAACAGGGGCATTAAATTATGGTTAATCCCATAAACAGGGGCACCAGTGCTGCTCCTCCTGCAGGCTGGGATGGGCTGTTTGCACCCAGCCTTTATCAGCAGCTGCTGTGGCTGCTGCAGCTTTATCTGTGCTCCATCTCCCTGCTGGACCCCATCATCCCTTCAGCTCCCAAACGTTCCCTTTCTTGGTGCCCTCCTCTATCGTTTCACCAGAGTGTCTGGAAATAAATTTAAATCATCATCAGTTACTAATCTGTGCTACTGGTATCTCCACTGAGGTGAATAAAATGCTACAACACTTTTAAGTCTAATTTCTCTGTGTGTTGATTCTTTCTATATTCACAGCTCCTGCAAGGCTTTGTAGAAATGCAAATTGTGTGTGATCCATTTTTGGAAGCAAGTTTTAATTATTAATATTTTTTTAAAAACCAATAAGAATAATTTTTGGAGTTGTTAGCTATTTTAAGTTAGTGTCATTTTCCTATCTGTACTGCTGGGTACAAATAAAAATGGTGATTGCAGTCCCCTGACTTAATGGGGGTAACCTGGCAAGTAGCATTCCAAGGCTTTTTTTCTACCTTTCTTTTTTTGCCATCATCTGAGCAAAGATAGATTTTTCCATAGTATCATTATAAAACATTCATAAACAATAATGTTTTCTTGATTGTAAGTGGTATGTTTTAAGTTGCATTTAAAGCATCTGAAAGTAATTTAACCCAGAGCTACGTGGTGTCACTTGAGAGAAGAAGATCAAAATTGCTTTTGAATTTGCTGTGACTTCAGCAGTGCTTGTAATGGCAGCTCAAGCAGCTGCTCAGAAAAACAGTCCCTGAGCATGAGAGGTGGGAGCTGTGTCTGTGTGTGCATTTCCAGCTTCAGGAGTCCTTTAAAGCCTCACTGCCTCATTCAGGTGTCTCTGATTCCCTTGACCTTGTGAGTGCTTTAACGTTGTACTCTCCAAAAATTATTGTTGCAGCTGCAATTGAACATTTTAATTTGTTTGGAGTGCTATTTTGCAGTGGATAATGCTATAAAGCCAAATTAGAAAAATTACAATGTATGTTCATACTAATTAATTATTCCTAATGATTTCCTGCCCTAATATATATTCCTTTCTGTGAATGAAATGGAAAGATGATTCTTTGCTCTGGGAAAATGTCCATATATTTATGCAGATCTTAATTTGCAATCTCATTATAGTTCTGAATTACACTAAAATGCATTTCTATTATAATTTTGAAGATTTTTTTCTTCTTCTTGACTCTTGTCCTGTCCCTGCTGCCTGCAGGTGGTTTGAAAACGCAGCTGGTTTATGGTTCTGTTCAAGGTTGCTCTGGTGCTGTAGGAAATGATCTGTTTTTTCTCGTGGCCATGAGGAGTCTGCTGGCTCTGGAGTGGAATTTCTGTCTGTAAATCTCTGCTGTGCATGGCATTGGTACCTCAGCTCCAGGGAGATGCCACTGCTTGGCTCATGCTGCAGATCCTGGGCAGGTGGGGAGCTCAAGTACAAAATATTTCTTCTGCATCTGGACACAATCAAATATTGTGAGTGTGGGTCTGCTAAAACACAGATCCTATCATTTGTGTAGTGATATTTTTCTGTTAATGTAAGGTGTCCAAGAAAATGATGACAATAAATGGTGAAACCCAGTAGAAACATTTACTTATTTGTAAAGCAAGGCAGTACATTTTGATGATGTTATGGAAATGATCACAAATCAGTTTGAGAAGGTCTAAGTACAATTAGCAAAGGAAAAAAACCAGCTTTTGTTGATGCCTTAGTTCAGCAAAACAATTTCAGAGTAACTTAACTGTGGTGTTACTGTAGGTTTGTATTCAAATCTTAAAGCCTGAACCTTTTCCATTTTTAAACAAAATCTCACCTCTGTCTCGAAGGCGATGTCTTTAAACCTGGACCAATGGGCGCAGAGCTGCCATGGTCTGAATTCCTCCACAATTCCACAGCAGCCTGCCCAGCCCCTCGGGAGGAGGCAGAATTAATCACTCGGGATCAGACAGGTGTGACTCCCCCTAATGAAATAAAATGCTTTTCCTGCCACAGGCTGGGAGACAAGCCTTGCCCGGGGTGGGCTGTGTGCCCTGCAGCATCCACAGAAGGAGTGGGAGCAGAGAGGGAGCGCTGGCCTGTGTGCTGTGATGTGATCTCACAGTCCCAGCTCCAAATGATGCTGAGTACCAGTGCTGGACCCCTCTGCCCCTCACACTCAATAGATTACAAGACGTCTTTTCCTCCCATTGTAGCTGTGGTAAGGGAAGAAGTTACTCAGGACATCACAAAGCTGAAGGATTTGCCATAAGGTCATTTATGTTTGTTGTACAGCCCAGACTCCTGTGCAAAGAGGTAGACACAAAATATTTTATTTTCTTTGGAATCATCTACCTGATGTCCTGCCTCGCAGAAGCGGGGTGAGCCTTTGAGGAAGGATGTGCTGACACTGTCAGCCCAAGGCAAATTCTCTCAGATTTTTCTCTGGACCCAGAGCTCTGTCAGAAGCAGGCTGATCTTGAACCACATGCTCTCCCTTTTTATAAACTTACAGTATATAAGCTTATGTGATTTCACAATGAAGCTTTCCATCTTGCTATTCCGTAGCCTGAACTCTAAACACTTTCAATCCTACTGATGATGCTTTCCTTTCTCTCAGCTGTGTCCACCCAGGCATACTGCTATTAATGTCCTTTTTCCTCAGAGCACTTGGTGTGTGTCCCAAAGGGCTGAAAGCAGCACAGCAAATGGACAAGCTGGTGATTCTGGGGACTGGCACTGGCTGCAGAGGCTGAGCCCGCGTGCAGCAGCGCAGGAAATGCTGCCTGGGCACTGCAAACGCTGCAGCATTTCCTGCGCTGTCCCAGGGGAGAGCCTGCTTTCCCTGCTGTTGCTCAAAAACGCATCTTATTGCCAGCCAAAGGCTTGACCTGGAAATGTTAAATAAAAGCTAATTCAAAACCAGCAGACTGCAAAAAGTTTTGGGCAGGGAAAGAAACAAAAGAAGAAAAAAAAATGGCAGGAGCTAAATTTGGAAGGCAGCGAAAAATCAATTAATAGTAATGTATTTGAAGGAATATGCAAATGAGGCATAAAAACTTATATAACAGGTTCTGTTTTGGCAAGAAATATAGGACAAAATATGGAAAGAGTGATGAAAGTGGATAATAATGGTTTGAATGTTTTAAACAGGTTAGAGTTTGTAATATTTTCCACTTAAAGTGAATGCAGACCTCAAGTGTTGTTATTCAAGGGCTTGGAAGTCTTTTTTCCTTAACCAGGGGAGGCAGTAATGGATGTAGGTCAACATGCTGGAGAGTTGGTTGGATGAGAACAATGGATCCAGAGGGGCAGGAAGATGCATTGTTTTATTCCTCTTTCTGTCTCTGCATTGCTGTGCAGGTGCTGTTTGATGTCAGCAGGTAACATTTCCCTCCCCTTTTAATTCCACCCAGGCAGCCCCACTCCTCCCGTGCCACTGGCAGTGCACTCTGTTCCAGCTCAAGCAGATATCCTGATTTATGGCATAATAACAGGATCGTTTTTCATGCTCAAGCCAGCAGTTATCAGCAGTTTTGGTGATGTGTTGGGATCTATGTGGCTATAAAAGGCTCTTTCCAGTTAAATCAGTTTGGAAGATAAGCTGAGGCATTTGCAAAAATTGTTTTATTAAACTGTTTCATAGCTATTCCATTCCAGCATAAACCCACTTGACTTTTCTAAAGAAAATTGTGTTCCTCAATGATTTTAAGTCACTGATGCCTTATGTGGCGATAACTTGCCCCTAATGTCAGTCCAGAATGATAATATTTAGCCATCCTATTTTTTTCCTCTAGGGCTGCTCATGGGCTGGTGGGGGATGTCCCTGCCCACAACAGGGGCTGGAATTTGCTGGAATTTGCTGGAATTTGATGATCTTTGGGGTCCCTCCAACCCAAGCTTTTCTCTGATTGAATTGGTATGGGAAAGGGAAAGATTCACACGCTGTGTGTAACATCTAGAGTTAAAGCAAATATGCCATAAGACGTGAAATTCCAGGTGAAAATAAGTAATCATTTTTTCCTAACTGTGGTGTTTCACATAATTGCTGTGCTGCTGTTGCTATGGTAATGACAGCAATTCTCTGTCTCTATATTGTCCTCTTTTCTGTCATTTACATCTACTTACATGTGCTCACTTCTACTCAACAGATGAATTGCCCATCTACATCACCTTTTTTTTCATCTTGCTTTACAGCCTCATACAATAAACTTATTTTTAGTCTACGCAGAACTTAAAAATAGATATATGCTGAAAGGCTTTGCTGGGCTGGTAGCAGTGCTGCATTTCTCAGATGATCAGCCACCACAGGAGTGGTGGCAGCTCTCTCTTACTCTCCAGAGCATCTCAAGGACCTCTTAAGCTGGTGCAAACATTGTTTCTTGAGCTGCTTTAGCAAATTGGCACGAGGAAGACTGAAATTGGCTCCATGCTATTTCAGCAGCTATAAACTTCCCTCCTCCTGTGTGATGCTGCATTTAGGATTGGCTGAAGGAGAAAGGGGAGAGGCCGCTGGGCATTATCCACCCCTCATGGGGCAGAGGGTGTTTGGGACACGGGGACTTCTTGGTGGGCAAGGCTGCAGGTGGGAGAGCTCTGACAGTGGGCACACAACACAGCGATAGCACAACACCACACAGAGGAACACTGGCATTTCTCCAGCATGATGGACACTTTGTGGTCATCTTTGTGAAAATCTCAGCTATTGATTCGGTGGGGAAAAAAGGATAATGCAGTGCAACCTTTTAAAGTGGAGAAGTTCTGTTACAAAAATGGTTTGTGGCTGATTATCCAGACTAATCCTACCTGGAATGGGCTCCTCCAGGACAGCGCCTTGCAGGAGCATAAGAACAGCAACCTGGGGGTGTCATTTGTGCAAAAGAAATAAAAATGGTGCATGTGCTACATGAGGGAGAAAAGGACAAGAGAGCCCGTTCTGGCTGTTTCTCTCAGTTTAATTTGTGATGTTGGGAACTAGTTTGGTTTGGCTCCCATTCTGCACAATGGAGCGACATCCTGGTTAAATCATCTTTGTGGCTCCTGCTCTGATATGATTTCTGGGATCCTGCCATCACTTAGCAGAGCATCTGCTATTTTTTCCATGGACAGAGATAACTTTGAATTAGAACTCTGAATCTTTCAGGATCAAAGTATCCAAAACTGGCCTCTGCTTCTGCATGATGTGTAGGAAAAACCCACAGTGGACAGATGGTGAGATGCTCCTCTTTCCAATATTATCTCTTCTTTCCAATATTATCTCTTCTCAGCCTCTTGCTCCAGTTTCTGTGGCAGACTTTCATGTTCTTGGAGAAAATCACGAGCATCAAAACATGAGAAAACACAAATACTATCACAGAATAGACTAAGCTAGGAAACAAATAATGCTATTTTCTTCTCAGTTTTCAGATAAACATTAATCTCGTCTCATTCATCTGACAAACACAGGTTTTCCTGTTTCCCCTTGCTCATGGCGGGTTCCAGCTTGCCTGGGGTGCAGCTCGTGGGGGACTGGAGCTGTGCAGTGTCTCTCTTCTCCTGCTGCTCTCCCCTGAGGCTCACTTTTTTTTTAATTTTATTTTTTTTTCCAGGGTTTTATTTTCCAGCACCACTGCCCTGCCAGGCTGAGCCCCAGCGAGGGTCTGCTCTCCTCTCCTGGCACAGCTCCCTCAAAAAGAGCAAACTTTGCTTGCCTGGAGCTTACACCGCGTACAAAGATGTGGTTTAGGGGTACAAAGCTCTTGCAATTCACCCACAGATTTGTGTGAAGGCAGAAACAAGGCACACCCCATAGCTGGAAGTATTTTTAAATTAAACAGAACCACTGCAGGCTCAATTAACTGCTAAAGCTGCATAGAAAGCTGCAGGGAAGTGCTAAGGCGATTTTGGCTCTTTTCTACTTTTGTGTTATACATTACAATGGCATTTATGTACATCCTGCCTTTTTGGTTTCACTCCAGGAAGGATTGAACCTCAAATCAAAGCAAATTCAAATTTTTTACTCACAAAGACCAGAAACTGGTTGAATAATCAAGTTTTTGAGAAAGTCACTGAGGGAATTCAGGAGTTGAGAAGGTGATTTTTGGGAAGATGAAAAGATTAAAGTTTTTAGTGGTTTACCTGAAATGTCACTCTCTGAACTGACTGTATTTTTAACATTTTTTATATTTGTTTTATAGGGGTGATTACCAAGTCATATAGTTCTTGTCAGCTCTGGTTCAAGGTCTGCCATGTAAATCTGGCTATTTTTTCATTTACCTCATAATGGTATTTTAAACACAGATCTTGAACTATACTTGAAAGGAAGAGAGACCTTTATCCAATTTACATGCCAGAAATTAGCAATGAAAACTGATATGAAAAAAATACTTGTGGTTCATGCACATGCTTATATAAAAATCCAGCTCTGCAGTCCATAGCAGAAGGTTTTAATTAAGCCTGTTCTGGTCCACAGTGCAGCAGTAACAGGAAAGCATTAATTACCCTGAGCTATAACAGGATGTCTTCAGATCCTGCTGAGAGCCTCTTTCTCTGAAGAGCCAGAGATCACTGTCACATTAGCTGATATGATCTTTAGTAATGGTTTGAATTGATTAGAACTTCTATTTTTCATTGGAGAGAAAAGTAATTAACAGTAATTAGCACAAGTTAAAGAGAAAAGATACAACTTTCAATATATAATGTGTTACAGGTGTAATGTAAATTTTTCCCCCTAAATTTGCCATATTTTGAGACCTCTATAAGATCTGCTAAATCTATTTTGATTGTACCAGAACTTATTTCTCGTGAGGTGCTCTTGGTCTCCCCAGGGTTTTTTGTACAACCTCGTTCATTCCTGTATTGGGATGGCAAAGGTTTTTCCAAAGGCAGCTCTGCTGGGAATTGTGTCTGCCCATCACCACCCTGAATGGAAGCACTTTCAGTAAAAAGCAGAAAAGGTGTGGGAAAAGGAGGAGGTTTGTTACCTGGCTGTGCCAAACTGAATTGGTGACAGTGGAGTTTAATTCTGTGCACAGATAAATATGTGGGAATATGTGGGAGGTGATCTCAGATCCCTCCCATCTAAGACACAGCCCTACCCTTTTGTTCAACTTAATTTATAAAAAGTAATCATTTTTAACAGTGCTTCAGTATAAATCTTTTAGTCATAATCCATCCTCTTGGAGCCAAAGCTATAACAATCAGCTGGATAGGAATAATTGGTGCTAAAATATAGGTTAAAGTGTCTCTTTCTCTATAAAAATGTCTTCCTTTCTGGATCAGTTCAGCATTTTCTTTCTCCTTGAGAAGCAAGGATCTTTGGGCTGTAAAAGGATAGAAAAAAAGTTTTGTTTTCATTAAAAATTCATTTTTCAAAGATGCGTTAGAAAAGCCCCATCCCTTCCCTTACACTGAGCATATGAACAAAAGGATTCTTCCAGAAATTCACAAACATCTGCACCAAGCTGTGAAATGGCCCAGGGCCATGGTGGTGCCAGGCAGCTCTGGTTCATTAATGTCACTGGCTGGAGTACTTAATATAATAATAATAATAATAATAATAATAATAATAATAATAATAATAATAATAATAATAAGCCATGTCCCTCTGATGAGCAGGGATGCTCTTTGTGTCTCAGTCACACCAAAGGAAGCAGCTGCTGCTCACAGAAGGCACAAGAGGCACCTTGGACATCTCTTTTCTCACATGATTAACACACCCCATGTCTCACAGAGCTTTCTCCTTCCTTTCCTCGTCTCTTTGCACAAAAAGTTGATTTTGTTATCACTGCTTTAATTTGGTGACCCACTGAATCACGTTTATAACTGGAAGGCATGAAAGCATCCAGTGATTACTTTTCTAGACAGAGGCAGCTGGTTTTTCCTTGGGCTGTTTTTCCTCACTGCCCACCAGATCCCTTGCTATCCAGGAAGCAATTCCTTTATTTCCTTTATTTCCTTTATTTCCTATTTTAGGGAGGAACAATTTTGCAAACAGTTAAAAATACTTTGTAGAGAAATTAAATGCAATGAGAAGTGGAGATCAGGAGCTCTTTTTTTCAAATTCTGTCAGCACATTTTGAAAGTAATCAGCAGTAAAGCCAAGGATCCTTAGAGAAACAGCCCTAAAGCTGCATTTGCTGGGAAAACAGCTCTCTGAGTGTTTGGGGAGCTTTCTCTTCTCATACAGCTTCAGGTCTCATCCAAATGGCAAGAAGTGACAGGCCACAGAGGTCTTACATTCATGATGAGTTAAATCCTCCTGAAATCGAGGAGTTTTGCTAGGAGCTTCAGCTGGGGCTGAGATTTCACCTTCTGTTTTTTGAAAACATGTTGGCTGCTTCCCAGTTTAATGTGATTTATTCATCTCTTCCTTTTAAGTTTATCCTCTGATTAGCTGAGGGAGTCTTGTGTGGGACCTTACTTAAAAGAGGGAACAAAGTGTGGATGAGAGAAGCTGGAGGAGGCAGAATAACAAGGGTGTTTATTAATGTTCTACTATTAAGTTTATTCTTTCATGTGGCATTCCCACAAAAGGTAAAAATGTACAAATAGCTGACAAGGAGAATAATCAGAAGGATGAATAGTTATGAGATGGATTATTGTGCTGTTATAAAGGAAAGAAAGGTAAAAGAGGAATTTAGAAGGAAATATTAAAATCGCAAGCCGTGAAAGCTGAGCTGGAAAGCCCGGACACAATAACAATTTCAGTGTGCTCATTGCTGCAGCCATTCCTGCTCACACCCAGCTCTGCAGCTGAGGAGCAGGAGATTTTGCTGGAGCTGAGTGGCTGCTATGGAGTGCAGCCCCACAGCCCGCACATCATTCTGCAGCAGATGCAGAGCAAGCTCCCCCTGTTAATGTGCCGTGCTGGGAGCTCCAGGCTCGTTATCTGTGTCCTGCCTCTGCTCCCTGCCCTTGTGCACACAGCCAGCACCAGAGCCTGCAACAAAGACCTGCTCTGCTCCAGTGGATTCCTCAGAGAACATCATCCCTGTGCAGAGCAGCATCTCTAATTGCCTGTCACCTTGGCAGGTGCAGCAATTCCCTGTGGGTCCCTTTGATAGCAAGGGCCACAGTCCTGGCTCCTCCTTGTTAGCTGCTGACAGCAACCTGGGCCCAGGAACCTTCCCTGGCTCGTTTGTACCTGAGTTGGGTGGCAAAAGCAGGCAGACAGGGCTGTGAGACTGGCGGCAATGTCCATGGTTTGTGTGTGTACCAAAGGTGGGTTGGCACCTGGCTGCTCTGCAGTGCAGCCCTGACTGGTCTCTGTCCTCACCTGGGACCTGCCCTGGTGTCTGTCCTCACCTGGGACCTGCCCTGGGTCACCTGGGTCCTGTACGCGTGTCTATCGTCGCCTGTCACCTGCCCTGGTGTGTATCCTCACCTGGGACCTGCCCTGGGTCACCTGTCACCTGCACTGGGTCCCAGAGGAGCCCTCGGCCACCTGTGACCTGTCCTGGTGTCTGTCCTCACCTGGGACCTGTCCTGGTGTCTGTCCTCACCTGTCACCTGCCCTGGGGCCCAGGCACACTCACAGCTCGTTCCTTTCCTCTCTCCAGGGCTGGCACTGCCCCACCCAGCCACGCCCAGTGAGGGCTCTGGGCATTCACTTCTGCTGCAGGACAATCAATCAGTTTCCTTCTCTAAATACAGAGCTAGAAACACGCCTGGTGGGCATTGCTGTAGCTATCATTGGTTTTTAACAAGGTCATCACAAAGTCTTTGGAAAAAGGTTTTACCCTGTTCTTTTGGCAGAAAGTGTGAGTTATCTATAATTTCTTTTCTTCTCCCTGTTGCTTAGCAGCCTTTAGCAGTTGTTGATGCACCATTTGATGTGTACAGATAGATCATGGTGCAGCCACAAGAGCTGGAAGTTCAGATTTCCATCACCTGATTTTTACATGTACTTCATACAACCCTCTACAGAGCTTCAAATGCAATTTGGCACATTTGCTCTCATGGAATTATGGAATTTCTTACCCTGCTGTCAACAAGCTGTGTACTATTACTTGGAAATCCTCTTCAGATAGCCATTAATTATGCCTAGTTAGTGTCAAAATAGTTAATTTTCTTTTCTTTTCTTTTCCTTCTTTGTTTTTTTTTAGGCTTAATAGCATGCTATCATCTGGCAACCTAATTTGTGCTTTAATGAACAGTACCAACACATTAAAATGATGTGAAAATTATTACTTTAACTTCACAGAAAAAATATATCATTAGTACAAGAAACACATTAAATTCTTCAAGGATACCTCAAGTGCATGGATTTTGATGTTGATTAGAAGCCCTTCTGCACAAATTGTTATTTTAGGATATTAGCAACCCTTTTTCCCAATAAATTACCACTCTCTGTCATAGCTTGATATATATATTGTGTACAGATAGAATCTTAATGCATGTAAGAACATCTCAGAGGGTGTAGCTGATTAGTTAAGATACAAATAATCACAGTTTTGATGATTTTGGCTGGAGGTCTAGGGGAAAATAGCGTATCATACCTGTGTCTAAACAGATTCAATTCATGTGGAAGAGTACCAGTGTATGGACAAATGGGCAGAAGCCTGTGGCACTGGGGTCTGGGTTGTTTCTGGGACTGACTGATGAGCCCAAGTCCCCCGTGCAGAACTTGTGTCCCACCTGCCATCAGCCCTGGCACTGCTCTGCCTCCCCTGGCACTGTCCTGGGCACATTTATATTCTCCAGCAGCCTCTTCTTCTTGCCTTTGCATTTTTTTCCCTAGTTAATTTATGAATCTTTAGCCTGATTTCTCATACGTCCTTTCTAGTTTTTGAATATGACTTTATCTCTTGTCTCTGGAGGAATCTGACCCACAATGTAATTCAATATATTGCTCCAGAGCACCCAGAGTGCTGTGACCCTGCATCCCATGCCTTAATCTTAATTTCTGAATCTGTGTGAAATGAAGCCTGCATATAGATAGATTTGTCACGGAGACTTGAATTCTATTTTGTTTTTTTACCTTTCTGCCAGTCCATGTTTTCACACGCTGAGTTATTCTTGTTTATTCTCAGATTTTCTTTATCTGAGAGAGGGAAAAAATAAAGAGGTCTGTTTTGAATTCCCTGTCTGCCATCTAGCATGAATTTTTATACCAATAACACCAGCAGATTGCCATATGTACTTTTAAGTCCTCTGCTTTGGAGATAAGATTGATATTAATCCCATCTTTCTCAGTAATCTCCTGAAGTATTTACCTGCCTGGAATGCTCATATTTGTTTATTTTTGGATTCTAAATTCTTTTAGTTTTAATATCCCTTCGATATGCTTTTCATTTCAAGTTGCTTGGATGACTCATTACTAGTCTCAGGTAGAGAATGTATTTTCTGTGCCAGCCACTGAATAACAACTTTAGATGGATTCTTGTCCACGGATGATTTTTATGATTATTATTTTTAATCTTAGATATGTCTCCTTTCATGATATGCTACTGGGTACTAGCAATAGATCTGGCTGTAATTTGCACTGAAACTCTTTTCTGACCATTTAAAGGAGCATTAAAGTGGAAGTAAATTATTTGTTGCTTTTTCCTGATCCTCTTAAACTGCCAACATAGTGAGAAAGGGATTTTGTGTGAAAGACAGCTTTATTCCAGAGGTCTCTAAAGAAGCAATAGAGAGTTCAGCCCCCAATGGATAAAGGTGAGAAAATTGGCTGTATGTTGGTAAATAAAGTTTTGTATGCCAGAAGACCTAATTTAGAGGGGAATTGTTGGACTCCTGCTCTCCCAAGGTTAATGCAGGAGAGGCCAGTTCCCACCACTACAGACAGATGATCCTTATCCCAGGCATTTTGCTGCTTTTGTCATACAAAGCATGGAGCTCAAATGCCAAGGTAGCCAGGCTTATAAAGATTAAACTGGACTTCAGAAGTTTAAGATACAGACAAAAATCTGAAAAAAATTGAAGATAGTAATTAAACTGATTAAACAACCATCAAAACCAAATTAAATGCTTATAAATTTGAATCAAGTATATGAGCAAATATGAGAAATTAAGCCTGAGGAAACTTTCCATCCATTTCTCTCCACTGGTAGATACAAAATGCAGTTTCCTGGCTGTTTCTAATGTAACCATATTTTAGGAATACACCTGGGAGCCCACCAGATTAATGGGGGCTGCAAATAATCTTGAAACCAAAATGAAACATTCAAAATAAGGGAGATTGCAAATAAGTCTTAGAATTTTCTTTCCCTAAGGCTAAAGCTAGAGGGTAGTTGAAATTATATCTGAAATGGATTTTGTTTTTTCCTTTATAATGCATTCCAATTACTCCCACAGTAAGTAGATCTGGTTTCCTCAGCCTGTTTTCAGAAGACATTACTTAGATTATAGATAAAGGCACAATTATATGGCCAGACATGCATTAGCAAAGAAATAATTCCTTGCACCTGCAGGCTCTGCCACCTGTGTGGCTCAGAGTGCCAGATTTGGACAGTGCTATTGGAGATGTGCACCAGCAAAAATCTCCTGTTCAAAACATCTTCTGGTTTCCTCAGGGTTTCCACCTCAGTTTTCATGAGCAACATTTCCCACCAAGGAACTCAGAAATTATTTGCCACTTGCTGTGTTCAGAGTCTGGGACCTCCAAACTTCCCACCCTGCAGATGAAAATCCCTTTCTTTCCCTGAGAGCCAAGGCAGCAGAACTGCAATGGTTTGAATGGGAACAAGTGGGGAAAGCCAGCCACAGAGACAGTGCAATTTAACAATTTAACTTAAAAAACAGTAGACAAACCCGATGTTAAAACACAAATGACACAAAACCTTTATGGCTCCTTCTAAATCTGCTCTCAAAACAGCTGCTAGACTTTGAAGCACCCCTTGATGAAGGCAGTTGGGATTTATGGCACCTAAAGAATCAAATTCCTTTTGTCTTTCAGTTAGTACATGACAGGAACAAAGCAGTACAGAAATAAATAGCGGTTTGCTTCCTGGTTTTAATTAAGTTTGGCAAAATAAGGTCAGAAGAGGAGTGTTTGAAGTTGCCTTGGGGATTTTTCAGTCAAACTAATGCTAAAAAATGTAAAGAAAAATATGAGATACATTTGGTCCATCATTGTCAAGTCTATAATTGCTTTGGAATCAGCCTTGTACTCTACAAAAGAAATGTGAACAATTTCTGTTGGCATGTTTGGAAAATGGATTGACCTGGTGTTTACTCAGTAAAATAATTTGATGCAATCGTGAGCCACAGCTGGTTTCTAGCATTTGCAGAAGCCAAGAGTTGAAGGGAAAAAAAGAGCAAGCAAATGTTGGACGTGTTGGAAGTCTTGGAATCATTAAGGATATTAAATATTTATAGCAAATAATTGTTTTTGCATTTTGGTCTCCAAATGAGTGTAGCTCTTGTGTATTGGGTGTGTGGTTTATTTGTTCTTCTGAACTGTGCGAGTCTGGAAGCTTTCTGCACTGTTTGACACTGACATCTCTGGGGCCATGGATTGCTCATCCTGCCAGGTTCCTGCAAGGAATGGGCTCAGAGAAGAGGGAGTTGGTGTGGAAAGTTCATAAGGAAAACCCAGCGAGCAGTTAAGAGTACAGAGCATCACCCAGGTCCCATTCTCCTCCCTCTTTCCCCTGTGATCCCGCTCAGCCTCTCAGCAGCAGCCGGATGCTCTCAGGCACTGAAGGGTTTGGTCTGACCCTGCAGGGTCTGGAACCCTCCATGGGCAGGGGAAATTTCTCCCTGAGACAAATGTGCTGGCAGACACATCCCTGCAGGGCAGGGGTGCCCCTGGCATGGCACCTGCAGGCATGGCGCCCCAGGATTCCAGAGCTCAGAGGAACATTTTGGAACACACTGGAAAATCAGGAGAGAACACACCCCGTTGTTTTCAGAAACACACTGCTCTTGTTTCTCCAGATAACCTGCAGTTGTGACGTCAGGTGTCTGGGTTTTTAGTAGAACACACCTGGGGTAAGTCCTTATTGTGAAGGGTTTCTTCTGACTGGCCTACAAAGAAATGATGGCATGAACTTGCAGTAACAAACTCATGACTGTGTTCCAAGCTGAAGGAGAGGTTTTAAAAAACATCTGAGGAATATGCATGATATTTTTGGTTTAATCTTCAGTGCTGCTCTCTCTCTAATTGTTCAAAAGCATGTTGATATACAAAAGACATCCAATTCTTTGGGTTCAGCTGCCTATAGGTGTTCTAGCCCATCATTCCAGCAGTGTTTCAGCTTTATCATATAGTGTTCAGTATATTTTTATCTTTCCTCATTATATACCTTTGTTTCATAATGATTATATTAATCAAAGCCCATTTTAATGAGTAGTACCAGCACTTTTATTCTTAACCTTTCAATCCTTTTTTTCCCTCAGACCATTTGTCAAATATATCTGTCAAAACCAGTTCTTGCCTACAACAAATATTATTTGAAGTCATACTCCAAATGTGAAAAGAACAATCTATTTGCTCCCAGCGAGGACAGTTGTGTGGCTGATCAGGAATGAGGGTGTCATTGTGAGATAATAGTTCTGGGATAGATGATTGATGTCACTCGCTGGAGCCTGTGCTTGGGGGCTAGGCAGAGACACAAAGGCTAACTGGACTTGAAAGCTGAATTCCCATCTCGCCCTTACAAATGAGCCATCTCAGCTGGGCTTGGAGAGCTTGTTTAATCAGCAAGGAGCAGCCTCTGCTGAGATCCCAGTGTTCTTCCTATTTGTCATTAAACGGGGGTCATCAGTCTCCCTGACTCTCCCTACAACCTTTGTATTAAAGTTGCTGTAAAGAAAACAAAAGCACTGATTAGTGAGGCCTGGAGATGTCTGTCAGAGCTACAGGTGTCTTTCATGACAGGAGACTGAGTGTAAAAACAAATCTCTGTAAATAAAAAGCTTCTGTTGATCTTGAATAGTGGGAGGAGGATTATGGATAATTGAAGGTGGGAGAACAAAACTGCTAGATCTGAAACATAAACACATTGTCTTTGTGTCCATCAGAAAATCGATTTTTGTTGCTCCTTTTCCTCAGCTGATTTGTCTTGGGGAAAGTTCATATTTTTGAGATAACAAACTTCATTTTACCTTGGCAAGCAGCTTGTAGAAATACAATTTTGCTTCTTTAACCACAATACAATGCTGAGTGGTTAATACCATGCTTCTCCTCACTGTACCAGCTTGTGGAGAGCTGGGTTTGCTGCCAAATCCAAGATTCTGGTAATTCCCTGCCTTCCCACATCCAACTCTGCATCTTCTCCGTCCTGTGCACATCCCAGATCCTTTGCTCTCCTCCATCAAAGTCCTTTCCTTCTCTGTTTAAAAACTCTTTGCTGACTTGTGATCACCTCCTGATTATTTAGGTTGAAATATTTATTTTGTTGCATTGCTGCCTATACATGTAAATAGTTCTGTTTTTAAACTAAGAAATGCAGAGATTTAGCTTTTTGAAAACTCACGCACAAAATGGTTTAATGCTTTGCATTGGGTGTATTGCACTGGAAATAATATTCCTTCCCTGTTTGCAAGTACATAGAAAAGTGTGTTTCTTGATATTGATCAAATAAATACATTTTATTGCACTGTTATTACAGATGGAGAGACAGAGGGGAACCCTTATAACAGAGATAAATATATTTTGAAGAAAAATAGCTGTAGGATTGAAAACTAAAGAGTATGTCTTAGATAGCATGATAATGTTCTTTGTAGAAGGCTCTGAACAGATCAGAACTTACTGGATAACTGAGGATGTTGATTATAGTTAGCCCTTGGCTGTTTGTCTAAAGTAATCTTAGGATTGAGCATGGATTTATTTGGTAATCATAGCAGTTCAAGTAATTTATCTAATCAGGCACACTGCAAGTCTTCGTCCACCACCAGGTTTTTATTTCTTGCTTGGATCTTTCTGCCTTATGTGACTTGAATAAAAATTTTCATAAAACCTCTAGATTTCTGTCCAAGAATGGACGTTCATCTGTGGGCAGGAGAAGAGAGTTCATTGAGGCAGCAGCAGCAGCACAGAATCCCCTGCAATCTGAACTGTGGCAGATTCTGTGCCTCAGAAAATCCAGTTCAAAACTTCAGGAAGTTTAAGTGGGGATTAATCTGGCCACAAGTGTTGTACCGGCCTGCTGCAGAGATCTGAAATCTTGCCAGAATTTATACCTTGAATGGGCTTGTTATAATAATTTAAATTAAGATGAGATAATGTTTTGTACTCGCAGGTGGCGCAGAGGGAAAAAGAGAGCTGATCTTGTACCAAAGAAATGAAAATGAAATGTCAGTAAAATTAGTTAACTGCACAGCCTGAGCCAATGTGAGTGCTTCAGTGCATGTAAGACCTTGGGTTCTGAGGTAAAAGCAGGCTCAGGGATCCCAGTTTGTCTGCAGCTCTTGGCTCTCAGCAGCAGGCAGGATACGGCACCATCTACATTTAATCAGTCTGTTTTCTGACAGGAGTATTCCTCAGTATTTATAATTCTTTTGATTATATTTACAGCCAGAAATGCTCATTAAAAATAGCAGGTAATTATATAATTATTTTCTTATTTTCCTCTCGCTTTGCTATCTGAATTTAGCTATGACCCTGGATTTAGCTGCAGTCCTGAAGGTGAATATATGCTGGGTGCAGGCAATAGGGATCAGCTCAAGGGCTTCAATTCCTGCTCCACTTTCTGTCAGCCCCAAACCTATTTCTGTGAGCAGCCTCAGTTTTGGTGGTGTTTGCAAACCTTCCTGTGTGACAGCACACTGGCTCCACGCTTTATTCTCTATGTGGAGCCATTTGGAAGCTTCATTTTATGTGGAAATGGAGTTTGCTGCCTTGAACACAACTGCAATATTTTTCATCCCATTTTTAACCCCTTTTGAGTTGTCAGTTTGCAAGGAATTGTGAATTCAAGTCAGTTCTGCCTGAGGTGTTCCCCAGTTCCCAGGGTTTGTACTCTACCTCATGACAATAGTTTTACATGTGCTGTTTAGCCCTTCTTTCGTCCCTCTCATCTGATCTCCCATCAGCTCCGGGGGGAATTGGTTTTATCGTGTTCCAAACCTTCACTTTCGCACATCTAAAGCATCACTCTGTTCTGTTCTGAAATGCAGCACCTGGTTATGCTCATGCTGAGCAGAATGAAGTACCAGAGGCAAGGGCAGAGCAATTAGAGCTCTGAAGGATCTGCAGCAGTTGCTGTTTCCAGGAACAGCACTTCTGCAAGATGATGCTGTGATTACCTTGCCTTTGAAACTGCTGCAAACTCTTTCAACAACTTCCATGGGCGTTTGCCTCCAACGGAATGACTCCAGTTTAATTTAAATGTAAATGAAAAGTACATAGTTTAAAATGTTTAACAGGCACAGGAGGATTTTGCACAGAGCGCAATTGTTCACGTGCTGCGTTCTGTTGTGGTTATTATTCACTTATGGCACATCTAAAATCTTTAATCAGCTCCAGATGACTTTCTCCCTCCTTCTCCCATCCACATAGAGGGCCTTTAGAAAGACTTCCCAAGAGCTATGCCAGCTTGGCTTCTGCCAGATGCTCTGGTTTGCTAAATCCTGCTGCAAAGTGGCTTTCATGATTGCAGAGCAGAACTAATGCCTTCTGATACTTTCTTTGCAATGAGTAGAAAAACCCAGGCGCCAGTTCCTGCAGTAATTCTGGGTCCTGGCAGCTCTCCTCGGGAGTTCCTGCCTCTTTTCACTGCAGCAAACTGCAGGTTTGAAAAGAGGGACAACAGGGAGTCTCTAACTCCCAGCTTGCAGGCGTTTAGAGAGGCTGTTCTGAGGTCTGGAGCTCACAAGAAGAAGCCTTGTCCATACCTTCAAAGCCTTCAGGATGCTCTGCTTTCTGCAGAGAAATCCTTGGGAGTTCACTGTACTTGAACAGTCTTTCCTGCTGGTAATTTAGGTATTATTCCAGGCATTCCATTAGTTTCACTGTGGATTTTGATCTACCTTATGTCTATGTAGTCTCCAGTCTGTTCTTTTGTAATTAGAAAACATTATTTTTCTTAAAAAGGCACAAAAACAGGCTCAGGCCAATACATGTGTTGCACACACCTGTGGTACAGCAAGGCTCCCTGCCCTGGGGCTGAGGTATCCAGGTGTGTGAGCAGTGTGTGTGCACAGGGCAGTTCTGATATGATTTTATTTCCTGTGGGACAGCAACAATACTGGTATTGCAAAACAAGTTCTTCTTAACTGATTGAATTGCTGCAGGTTCTAGTTACAGGATCTTCCTACAGGCTTTTAACTTCATCTGCCCCCCAAAATTCCATTCTTTTATCACCTTCAGGCTTTGCCAGTCTGGAGTTTTCCTTATTACATACATCTGTTCAAAGTAATAAGTGTAGAAATTGCTTTTAATGCCATAACATTAAAAATAGATACAGTGAACCCTGCTGAAAGTCGCATTATTTTTAATTGTCTGACTTGCAGGGGATCAATAGCCTGGGAACCTGTGAGTAGTATGGACAATTCATTCTTCACACAGTTCAAGAGCTGTGGAGTTAATCCTGTATGTGGCAAGTTTGTCAAACTAACAGATGCTTCAGTTTTGCTCTGGCTGCTGCTGGGGATAAGTAAATAAAGAAGGGAAACCCACCCATCTGCCCAGGAACTGGCTCCGGCCTGGGCAGGCTGCAGCCACACAAGCAGGGGATGGTGGCTCTTACAGTGAGAGCTGTAAACCACATTTTGTTTGTTCTGTGTGTGCCAGTTCTGCTGAGTTCTGCACAGAGAGGCTGAACCCACATTTTCAGGGTCTGGCTGACACTCAGATCCCGTGCTGAGCACAAGAATGGCACTGACCAACAGACCCCTGTGCACCATGTGGCAGCAGGAGCTCCTAAGCAAGTGCACCCTCATTCACTGTGTGCTAGCAAAAGGTAGGGTTGAATTCACTCTGCAGAGCAACTGTGTGATAAATAATTGCAATCCTTTAGTTAGTCACTGTAAAGAAGCTCCATAAATAATTACTGATTTACTGACAGCAATTTAGTTGGCCTAAGAACCCAAGATTAATAACACACTCTGCTTGTTCTCTGGAATAATAGCTTAGGTGCCATTTCTAAACATTATATATCTTTATCTTGGACTCTGATAACTGTCAGCTAATCCTGACCAGAGGAGCTAAGAAAGTGCAGCTAAAATGGAGATTTCTTTCATCTCAATAAATCTCTTTCCCTTACTGCCTTTTTTTTCACCATAGTCAGGTTTCTAGTGAGGCAATCTTAATTTATTAGTTTAATCTGGGAAATTAGTTGCTGTAGGTTTTGGTTGTACAGATCAATGGACAATAAAAAACACTTTGACTTGAGTGAGATTTCTTTTCCTTTTGCAGGGATGCAAAGAGAATACTGAAATATTTTAGGCCATTATTGTTTCAGAGACTAAAATTCAAACACTAATGAAATATTTGCCAGAAATCTCTGCAATAGCTGTCTACAACTGTGTAAAGACATAACATATTAGAAGTTTAAATAAGTAACAACTGTTAGAAGTTCCCCTTTCCCCCAATATTATTACAAATTGTGTTTTAAAGAAAGAAAAATAGAATCATTTTTGAAAGTTTCTAGCTGATTTGGGAATCCAAGTCTCACCATTGGTGACATGGGACTGAAGCCACATAGCTGTACCTTCAAAAACATTTGTTGAAAGTAATTGGACCATAGCTGCTACTTGAACATTTTTTCTAGGTCTCATTTGCATTTGAGGAGTTAAGGATGTTTTAATGTCTGTGCCACCATGATTTAGACTTTAAGACCTGTTCAATGCCTTTTACTACTTGGCCTTGCAGCTGCCCAGTCATTTATGAGAGCAGGATTTAGCTGTTCAAATCCTTTAGACCTTGTGGTGATTAGTGCAATGGCATGAGAAAAATTAGAGCTGGCTACTTAAACATGGAGCTAAGTACTCAGCAACTTATTACAAAATGCTCCATAGGCCAGGCTTGAATTCAGGGCGAGCAAAAACCACAAAGGTGCTCAGGGTGTTATTGAACAGGGTCCAGTTGGTGTGCAGAGAAAGTGACCAAGTGCCCTCATCCTTGTGCAAATGGAGAATGATTGTGCAAGTGACGAATGGCTGTGCAAATGGAGAATGATTGTGCACATGAAGAATGACTGTGCAAATCATGAATGCAAATCATGAAATGCCATCAGAACGGTGCTGTGCTCCCCCAGGTGCCCCTGGAGCCCTGGGAGAGCCAAACCAGCCCAGGGATGCTCCTGCCTGCCTGGGATGGCACTGAGCAAACGAGCTGCTTGCTCTTTGCCTCCAGAACAAATAGAGTTGAGATTGTTCTTTTAACATTCGGATGTTTGCAGAGTTCTGCTTTTCCTCTGAAGGGCTCTGTGGGATTGGCAGGGCACCTTCACTTGGCTTTTTAAAGCCCAGGCTGCATCTCAGTACACTTGTGTTTGCAGGGTAACACAGAGTATTTACTTCTTTTCCCATTTCTTTAGTTTAAAACAGAGATGAAAATCAGTGACTTGTTTAATGGGTTGAAAAATCTCCACTGCTACTCTGACACTGGACTGCTGTGTACCTTGTGTTGTTTTAAGTCAGGGCATTTTCCCTAAGACATAATTTTCTTCATCATGGAATGCAGTATGAGGTAGAGTTGCACTTCAGAGACATACCTGGTTACAAAACATTCGGTTTTTTCACCTCACTGTTTCCATTTCTCCTGGAAATGTCCCTTATGTATTCATTAGAGAGAGGAGGGATCAGTGTGGCACAGATTTGGAATAAGATTCACACCAGGAGATGTGAAAAGACAATATTGAGATACAGAATGGAATTCTTTTCACACATTGTAGACAAATACTCTGAAGTATCTGTTTTTGATAAAACAGTATCTGTTTTTGATTTCCACAAATAGTTTTCTTCCTCTTACATTTCCATTCTGAAATTACATTTTGGTAAAAAAACCTTGTATTTTTTCTTTTCTGAAGTGAAATGGCATGTACAGTAAACTGCTGTCTTAAACAGTAATGACTTGCTCAGGACTCCTTGCTGGTAGCTAGTGAACCACAAATATATCCCAAGATGAACAATTTGAACAAAAAGTAGCACAACCTTTACTTGAACTCAGCAGCAAACTTTGATTGAAGAGGGTCTGTGTTTGTTCCCCAAGAACATTTGAGTGCTTGACCTAAGCACAGAAATAGGCAGGGAAGCGTGGGGGTGATTTATTCCAATATTTCTTCTGCCAGAAGCCAAGTTTGATACACATATTTCTAGTTCATCATGAGTTCTATCAAGGGAGGAAGCAGACCCAACAAGTGACTAAATATTTTCTATCTGGCACTATGCATAACCTATTGCAGTATTCCATTTTTGTCAGTCTTCAATATTCTTGTGGTTAATTACAGTTACTTGACTCATACAACTAAAAATTACATGGGAATGGCAAGCTGTGAACATTTGTGACAAGATTTCAGCAGACAGTCTGAGTACCAGTAGTTACTCTGAAGGAGTAAATAAATGTCAGTGTCTCAGTCAGCTCCAGAATAAGACCTGACAAAAACCCTACTGAAACGACTGGAAGTCTTCCAACAAATTGACTCCATTAGACTTCAAATTGGAGGGTTTGTCTACTAAAATGGGATGGTATTCACTTGTTTGTATTGTTTGTGGCATACTATTAATTATAATATTTTTATATTTGAATACTATCAATGATCATATTTATCCAAAATGTCTGTTGCCTTCTGGTGAGAGAGATCTTTCAATCCTGAAACTTCCTGTCCTGTAAACACTCAGTACCAAATTGTGACAGCCTGATGGCAACTTGTGCTTTTCTGCTTCACTCTGTTTAGCTGGAAGATTAGTGAGACAAGAAAATTAAAAGTGATGAAGATGTGAGGCAGCCAAAACAGCTCAGATTTTCAGATCATAAATGTTAAGGTATATTGACATACTAATATATACCTATGTGCATACAGACATCTCTAGAGTAGCAGGCTTGCATCTGACCCAGAATTTGACTTATAGCTGGGAAACAGGAGTTCAGCTGAAATAGACAACGGAGGTTACATTAACTCCATAAAAAATGTAGGGCCTGACTCAAAAATCCAGCATCTTTTAACAGAAGTCAAGTGGCTTTCTCATTTGTCTGGCCAGCTTCTATCAGGTTCATTACTCTCTCTTGATTAAATCTTTTCTAATGACTTCTGCCTGAATGAGAACAGAGAAATGGTAGCCAGCAATCACTGCTCAGACAGACTCTGACAGCAGAGTATATGACTCATTTCTGTTCAGCTGGATCTCTTTAATTCTTCCTAACTGGGAGGAAAAGGGTTCCATCAGCAACAGATATCCTAAGGGTGTAAAGTCTGGAGGAAACTTTTACTATGTTATAGCTGGCAGTAACTAGAAGACTGGAAAAATTGTTGCAGGTTTATCAGGTATACATAGAACAGTGAAAAAAGGAACCAATGTAGTAATGTTAAATATTTAAGTTGTTACAGCCCATTTGTCTCGCAGAATTTATTTATCTAGAGGAGAACAAAATGCAACTTTTGCCTCTTTGGTGTTTTTCTCTGATTGGAGTCTATGAACAGTTTGGTCTCACCTGAAAATGAGTGATGGGCACCTTTTGGCCTGAGCAGAGTGACTTACAGGACGAGTACCCTGGCAGGAGCAATAGGTACACAAGCTTTTGTGATGCAGTCAGACTTCCAGTCAAAGTTCTGGGCAAATGTTCATTGTAAGCAGAGGGTTCTGTTGTGTTGTAGCCCCAGCACTGGCATGGTGCTCAGGCCTGTACCTGGCCCTGCCCTGTGCTCGCCTCTGCAGCTCCAGGTGTCCCTGCTCCAGGCTGGACGCTGGATTTGGGTGCTGTGTGTCTGTGTCAGCATCACAGGACCCGAGGGATTCACCCTCCTCCAGGCAGCAATCCTTTGAGAGAGGGAAGGGAAGGGCAGCAGCTCCTGGAGTGAACCTGCGCTTACAGAAAATGGACCCTGCTGCCCTTCCCTCAGCCTGGCCTTCCAGGCAGGAGAGGGAAAATTATTCCTTTCTCCCCAGGCACCTTTCATTTCTTATTTTGCTCTTTTATCTACTTTTTCTCATGAGGCTGATCATAAATGTTGTCTTTTGTGACAGAGAACTGGGCTGCTCTGGGCAAGATAACAAACATATGCTCTTTCTGCCACTTCCCTTGTATAAAATAACTTTTCTTATTCTATTTGCTTTGCTGCCAGTTCTTATCTGGAATTTGGATCATAAACCAGGACTGTCTTTCTCCAGGACCACTAAATAATATAATGCCTGGTAAATTGTGAGCATTTCTTTTTTATTTTGTTCTGAATTTTATGATGTTTTAAAATAAACTTGGTAACTATTCATACCCTATAGAAAAGTCAGATACAAAAGCCCTTTATCTTCTTCATTCTGGCTGCTGTGTTGACTTGTTTTAAAGTGCTGTCTTTGCCTTCTTTATTGAAAATTGGCTTTCTCTGGTAAAACTGGTGTGGGTCAAGGTCCGATCCGAAGTTTACTGCTGTTAGTACCTTTTGCTGTCATCAAGAGTGTTATTTGTATTTACAATAATAATGAATAGCGTGTAAACACTGCACACAAAACTGCTCAGGAGAATACTTTTCACAGATTAGGGCAGGGTTTACGGTTCTGTCTTTAAATCTCCTGATATCTTCAATTGCTAAAGAGAAGTGGATTAATTTTTTGACTGAGATGCATCAGGGTTTAGTGCACTTCTCATCCAGTGGATCCATCAAGGACGCTCCTGCCCTGTTGTTGCTGTGGTGCTTGGAGCCCTGGAACTGAAATCCTGATTGGCTGAGGAGCACAGAGGACAGCAGGACAGCAGGACATCGGGACACCAGGACAGCAGGACAGCAGGACATTGGGACAGCAGGACATTGGGACAGCGGGTCAGCAGCACCCCAGGACACCAGGACAGGGAGGTCTGGGGGCAGCTGATCCCAGCTGGGGCAGGAGGAGCTGGCTGGGGCCATTCCCAGCTGCTCTTGTGGAGCTGTGTCAGAGGAGCCTTGGCACAGCCCCCAGGAAGGGCTCTTCCCTGCTCCAGAATGCCAATGGAATTATTCATCAGAAAATCCATTTTAAGTGCTGCCTCCAGTAGGGGTTTCCATGGAGACTGCTGACCTTGTAGGAACAGAAGCAGCCCCTGTCTGGGAATGGCTGTGCTGGGATGGGAACACAGCAGATCACAGCTGTGCCGGTCTCAGGCAGGCTTTATCCAGATGTGAGGGGTTTGGGATCAATTGTTTCCCTCTTCAGATAAATCCTTCATTTGCTGCACCCCTGAGGGTTGTGAGACAGCAGAGAAACTAAGGTGGGGAGCAGTGGCAAGAAGCATTGCAGCAAAGGGTGGGCAACAGGGCCTGGCCAATTTCCACAGAACTCTCTGGCCTGGAGTGCCAAAGGGTGAAATAACCTTAATTATGGCAGTAGATTCACCTGCCTGTGCCTGTGCCCACTGCATGGAGCTGGGAGCAGAGAATGGGCTCCCTGGAGGGGCAAATAATAATAATTATTACTTATTCTTAGAAATTCAAACTTGTTCTGTGTGCAGAGGAGAAATACCTTCTGTAGGAACTGGCATCTAAGAGCCCCCAAATCCCTCCCATGCCAAGTTAAGAGCACAAAAGTAAATAAAGCAGCCAGAGGTGGTGTTCAGCCAGCAGCTGCCATTCCAAACAGCCAGCCAGCCCAGGAGGAAGCTGGAGGCTCTCAGAACATGAGCCAGAAAGTGCATGGCAGGTCAGGGCCAGGAGCAGAGCCTCAGGAGGGCTGGGGGCAGTTCTGGATGCTGCAGAATTCAGCCAGAACAGCCCTCAGGTGGCCCCAGCCTGTAATTTAATTGATGCCAATTCACAGCAGCTCAGGATCTGCTTCCCAGTGCCTGGAGAGGAGGTTTTGAGAAGAGCTCTTTGCCAAGGATGGATTTCTGTACATGAGTGTTTAGAAATGAGCTGCTGACCCCCCGGGCTTTAGAGATAGCCACAAATCCTGTTTCTCACAGAACCTCAGTCCCCCAGCCAGGCACAGCAGCCCTGAGCCCATGTTACAGGAGAAAAGGAAAATGCAGATTGCAGAAAGGGACATTTACAGTATCTGAGGTAAGTTCTGGCAAGACCAGGTAAGAAAGGCCTGAGGAGTTAAATGAACTGAAAAGGTATTTATGGGAAGGGAAGTAATCAGCTTTACAGAATGTAGAGGGGAGCAAGACCTGCGAACATATTTGATTGCCAGGAACAGAGCCCAGCTGCCTTTCACATCCCAGACAAACACAATTTGAGTTGCAATTGCTTTCATTTTATAGAAGCCACCATCTGTAGGGAGAGAAAGCAGAAGGTCAAAGTGGAGGTAACATAACCTCTTCCCTGTGCCAGTCCCAAAAATTAATCCTGCAAAAGCAGCAACCTGTAGACCATGTAGGAGGCAATTGCCTGCATTTTGTGACATCTGTTCTAGCTTCACCTGAATAGATAATGCCAGATAGGTGAAACAGAGAACTTAGGGGAATGACTGCTCAAGTGATGAAAAAGAAAATTGTTCTTAAAGGATTGTGGGAGGCACCTAGTGGTGGTGATGCACTTAAAGAATGTTAATTGCCAAATAGATAACTGGAATTTGAGAGTTTGAAATGTGCTTGTTTTTAAAGGCCATGAAAGGTCAGCTCTGAGTTCTTCCTTTCTCCCTGGGAAGGTGCAATGTCTCACAAATTATAGTACACAGAAAGAAAGTAGATCTGAGCTGTTTTGTGCTTCCCAGTGTGCATTTCTTGTGGTGTCATTACCGAGGCTGTTATCTGAAAAAATAGCTCTATTAAATGAAAAGCTCTGATATGGAGAAGCAGATTATCTCTCTCTCCTTGTTAAATTACTGCACTGATGCACAGCCAGAAGGGACTGTTTTTTTCTTGCAGTTAGATGCTCACAGGACCAAACATTTTCCTAATGAGAAGGCATTATTAAGAGTTGCTGTGCACAAGGTTTTGTTGCTGGCCATTATGAGCTGTGGACAATGTAAGGCAGCAGGGAGGTGTTCAGGAGTTTGCAGACACGTGTGAGCTCTGCAGGTGGGTTCCAGGGGGGAAACCTCACTGCTGCCTGAGAGCAAAGCTGCTGCAGGAGAATGCCTTGTGCTTGCCTCAGGCTGTGTTAGAGCTGCCTCAGGCATGGCTGTGCTGCTGTGCCAGCACTGTGGGGACCTGGTGACAGCCCTGAGCCCTGCCCCAGCCCCACAGCAAAGCTGTGCCTGCAGTGAGGGCTGGGCTGCGGCCTCCTCCAGGCCTGGGCCGCGGCCTCCTCCAGGCCTGGGCCGCGGCCTCCTCCAGGCCTGGGCCGCCCGCTCCCTCCTGGCTCTAGGCTGAGGGTACTCTGAAAATAAAACTGATTTCAGAAGGTTGGTTGGTTGGAACTGCTGTGGATTCAAAGAGAAATTATTCATACAAGTGTGACGGTGGTCACAGGGTCTTAGGATGAGGGAAGAGACGTAAATTTGACTCCATGTTACAGAATGCTTGATTTATTATTTTATGATATATATTACATTAAAACTACACTAAAAGAATACAAGAAAAAGTTCTCAGAAGGCTAGCTAAGCTAAGAATAGAAAAGAGAGAATGAAAACAAAAGGCTGGGCCTTGATTGGCCATTAATTTTAAACATCTAAGATCGGCTAATCAAAAATCCACCTGATGCATTCCACAGCAGCAGATAACCATTGTTTACATTTTGTCTCTGAGGCCTCTCAGCTTCTCAGGAAGAAAAAATCTTAAGGGAAAGATTTTACATGAAAAGATGTCTGCAACATACAAGCGGCTTTTTTGAAGTCATGGCACAACTATTATCCTTTCTGTCCACTGAAATGCTCCTAAGTACTCCCCTGATTTTGGTTTTATTCCACATTTTCCTCCAGAATATTATGAGCATAAAATAAAGCTAGGGTTTAGCAATGGCAGTGCTGCTAATTGTGCTGCGGTTTTGGTGTGGTTTGTGTGTGTTTGTGTGTGTTTTGGTTTGGGGTTTTTTGTCTTGAACTGTTTTATGCTTTATTTTCTGTTTGTGAGTAGATATCAGCAGAACTTTAGCTTGGAGGATGCTTAAAGGGACACACTCAGTGCCCAAACAAGCCTGATTTTATTCAGTAACAACAGAAAATAACAGGAACAGGAGAAAAATTCAGTTTTGCCTTTGTTGTAGGTGAACGAGCAGCCCAAAGCAGCTCTGGGGAGCTCCCCTGAGCCAGCAGAGCTTCCATCAGAGCAGGGGTGGGTGGGTGAGGAGCCAGGGCAGAGCCCAGACATCCCCTGGGACTCAGTGATTGTGCCCTGTGTCAGCACCTGGGCAGAATGCTGATGTCAGTGGTGCAGTTAGTGCTGTTATCAGCCTTGACAAGATGAAATATGGCCTCTGAATTCCAACAACATATGGGATTATTGAGAAGGAAAATGGTGTGAACAAGGGCAATTATAGCAATAACTATCCATGACACACTACATGGAGCCAGCCAAGCATAACACAGATATAATGAAAATATTTTTAAAGGCAAACATGATGTAAGCCAGTGCCAAAATGATCTAATTTATTATTCTGTCATGAATGATAAATGTTAATAACCTCTGTGTTTCACAAAATAGCAAGAAGGCTTTCTTTTATGTATTACTTGCTACATGGTTTTAAAGGAGACAAAGAGAAGAAAGAGGATGAAAAACCTTTCTCATCTAAATTCTAATCTTTAATTTTTCAGCATATAATTGCTCCAGTTATTTTTGCACACCTCACCACACCTGCACACCTGTGCAGCACAGAGGAGGCAGCTGGCAGCCTGTTAATCACCACAGAACCAGCCCTGGCCTTGGGAAGGAGCTGCACCCTGTGAGGGAGCTCAGGAGATGGAGATGTGACGTTTCTGGGCTTGCATTCTCATTTTCAGATAAATGTAAGAGCAATAAAGCTTTCATACAAGAAGTATTATTTCAGAACCCATCCCTTCTGACCTGCTGTGGGCTGAAACAGTCCCAGAGCCAGAACTTCAGGCAGGGCCTGGCCCTGGCTCTGCACGGAATGCCAGAGGCTCTCTCTCTGCTGGGGAAGCTCAGTGCAGCTATTCTCTATAAAAAATACCAGGTATAAAGTTTAACAGAAATATTGCCTGCACATCAGCAGGTCTCTCACAGGATGTGTAATTGCTCTGATGGATAATTGCAACAATAGCACTGACAGGGAACCTTCATTGTTATGCTGTTGTTTACAGCTCGTGTCAAAAGAATCATTTTAATAAATACAAAGTCCTTTTAGGAAATTAAGATTTCTTCTTTATTTGAGGGAGAAAAAAACAACAAAACGAAATTATTTTACTAATTACTGGCAAAGTCATTCTTGCTACATTACCTATTTTTAAAACTCACATTTCATTCAATTAAGATTTCATACTGTTGACAAAATGATGCTGTCCAAAAAAAAATATTGTAATAGCTGCTATATACAAGCCCATAAATAAACTGCAAGATTTTCAAGCTTCAAGAGACTGAGGACAGAAAGAGATTGTTTAAAGATTCATTTGAGCATTTCTTATTCAGTACATTTGCTGCATTCAGTACCAAGAAAACTCTTTGAATCAAACAAAAAGAATGGATATCCATGGCAAGGGAACACATTTGTGCTTGGTGGGGATTTTCACCAGTTTATCAAAACCAGGAGAAGCCCCATCCCCGATGCTGTGTGAGAAATTCAGTGCTCCAAACCTCAGGGGCCAAGAACAAGAGAAAACTGCTTCATTTCCAGCCCCTGCAGCCAGGGAGGACCCAGGGACACAGGGGGTGACCAGGGCTCCCTCACCACACTGCCCTGTCCCATTCTAGAGTATAAAACCAAACACCTTTTCATGCCTGTCTTAGTTTTGGTGAACAATTTTAAACCAGAGCACACCTGGATGAAAACCTGATGTAGCCCTTTGTACCACTGCTGTGTCTCCTGTTTGGGGATTTTTCCAAATGGACACAGGGCGGTCACAAAATGACCAGTACAGCACAGGAGGAAATGCAGGTAATGAAAATTGTGCAGAGGGAAGTACTCTTAAAGATTAAAAAAAAAAAAAAAATCTTTTACATGTTGTCTGGTTCATTCACAGAACTTTGTACTATAACACAATGATTGGAAAATGATCAAGCAGGGTTTCAATCTGCATTTGTGGTCACAGTGTAAAACAACCAAAAGAAAACCAAAGAAACAAATCAAAACCAAAAGAACTCATATGGTCCAGTATAAAAATATGCTTAAATACATTGTCTGCACGCAACACAAACTCTGACCACTGTTATCACAGTACTCCTCTATTCCATCTCCTCTGTACATTCCAAGGGCTCTATCTACAGGGTCTTTTGGGGGAAAAAAATAATTTTCAGGCCAAGAAAAGCCCATATATTTGCACAGCTGTAAGACAGAGCAGTGCAGAAAAGGCTAGGAGAAAACCATACAGAAAAGCCAAAATAAAGACACTGCCATCTGCATATTTAGCTTTTACTGAGCCTCTGTTTGGAGTTAGCTGTCAACCACTGGAGTTATTTAGCACTAGGAAACATGAGATTAAAGCCCGTGGATTTAAATGTGTGATGTGCAGTTCTGCTGTGTTCCAGCTGCAGAAATCCAGCACAGACCTGGTGCAACTAAAATAATTTCTGTAGAATGTTCTGAGCTGTAAGCTTGGGTTGACTCTGGGCTTCCAGTTTGGGGATCACACCAACAGGTCTTGGCTGGGAAGGGGAAAAGGCAGGAAAGATTGGACCAAACTGACAGAGATAATTTTTTAGTGCAGGAAGGAAACAGGGACAAAACTTGGTTTGGATCAAACAGAAATTAAATGCATTGAGTTTTTCTAAACTTTAAATTCCATGTCTTTTGGATTAAACACCTGGCTAAATTCAGCCATAATTGGTGGGTTAAAGATCAATTTACTTTCATTTAACTTTTTGATAAATTTACTATGCAATAGAAAATTTCCACTCTGCACATTAGAGTGTAAATACCTTTTCTCTTGGAAACAAATAGCACATTCACTGGGACCAGGAATGGTCTGAGCTGCTGAATACACAAACATTTAATTAAGGTTAAAAAACCCCAGCATGAAACATCTTAGCAAGAGGCGAGGTTGAAGAGTTGCATATTTTCTGCCTGTTTGGGGTTTTTTTTGCATATTTTCCGCAGTACTTTGGCAGCCCAGGGGCTCAGGACAGTGAATTCCCTGCTGATGTCTGCGAGCAGGGCTAAGGCACAAGGGGACAGGAGCTGTGGCTGCAAAGCCACCCTGGGGAGGGCCTCACCTGGGGAATCCCTCTGGAGACCCTGGATGCTGAATAAACCCCAGAGCAGCCCCAGGGGCTGTGCCAGGGGTTAAACTCTGGTGCACAGCCAGGGTGGCCCTGCCCCGTGCTCCAAACACCACTCTAAAACCCACAAAACACTGCTCAGAATAAAAATTACAGTGTTTATTTCCTCCTTAAAGGTACTTCATAGCAGTACTAAAGCAGAAGCTGCTAAATGCTGAGCAGAGTCTGAAAGCACAAAAGAGACTGCAGAGCCCTGTTTAAAAGCTGTCTGCAGGAAACAATACACAGAGCTATTTGCAGGCTGGCTGCCTTCACAGTATATCAGTGTGTTACATCCTCGTGGCAGGAGTTCAGTGTCTCAAAACGACCAGAAAAAGGAGCAAGGTAAGTCACAGTGCCAGCTCTTGGCTCCTAGAGGCCACAGTGAGTTTGCAAAATGCATTCAACAGAGAGCTGTGGATTGCAGCCCCGAGCTGCAGGCAAAGCAGGGGAATAATTGAATAATTTGTATGGCAATACAGACACAGATCAGCAAGAGAGGTGCTGGGGGCTGCTCTAGGACCACCATAGCCAGTTTTGCCTCTGATGATAACATGGCAAAAGGAAGAGCTAAAATACTAACAGGCCACATCCAGGAGATTTACACCTCACAGGTGCTGTTCATGTGTTTATCAGCTTTGCTCATCCACACCCTCGTTGGGAGTGGGGAGCTGGAACCTGCTTCTCCCTCAGGTCCTGGCCTCCTTGTAGCATTTAGATAAACACCATAATACGTATTTGGAATCAACTTCACTTTGATAATTCTGCAACGTAAAAAATGTAAACAGAGAGAGCGCAGCAAATCTGGAATAGTCTCATTACAACATTACAATGGGAAGCATTTCATTTTAAAGCATAAAAACCCATCTTTTCAGAGGTATGTTGCTTTCCCTCAGTTCTGGGAGCTGGAATGATTCAGGGAGCAATAAGCCCTCCTTGCATACCTAGTGTTTTCATCATTGCTGACAAAACCATCCAGTGTATATTTGTGCTGGTCATTTTTACAGATATTGCTAATGGCCAAGTGCTAGAACGTGTTACAGTTCTGAAGGCAAGCAACGAGGGCTATTTACTCAACAAAACAACATGGCAATTCCCAATTCATTAGGCAGTGATTTAAACCCCAGTTTTGTGCTGTCACTGGCAGTGAGGAACAGCTGGTGGACACGGTGTGGAGGTCCTGATGTATGGCTTGGTTTTCTCTGAGGAGCTGCTGCTCCTGTCACACTGCTGATAAATCAATGCGGTTTGCTGAATTGCTGCTTTTATCCCAGGTGTTCAGCTTGGTGGGGGTTGTGCCTGGCCTGTTCCCACTCATCTGGAAAATAAAATAGTATAGAAAATCTATTTATTTATTTTGCCAAGCAACTCTTGCCTGGATGAAATAAAAGCTTGAAAGCATCTATTTACATTACAGTGTTGTCACAGGGTCTGGAGAGCATATGGCACAAAGGATTCTTAAACAGTTATTGCCGGGATCTGGGGTGATTGGCAACAATCACTTAATAATACCTATCACTTCAGATGTCTGGTTCCTTATAAAAACAAATGTCTTCTGTCTCAAGACAATCTAAGGAGAGCTGGAAAATGACATTCATGTGTTGGTTTAACAGTAAGAAAGCCCAACCAGAGAGCCACCATCATCAGAGCAATACACTGCCAAAATGCTGCCAAAATGCACAAGTCCATTGCAATTGGTGGGAATGGCCTTACTAACCATATCCAGAGCTCATAAAGCTGCTTGCTTTTATCCGATGGTTTCCCAGAAAGCAGAGTTTTGTCCTTTGCTTTCAAAACAGATATTACAGCTGCAACTTTGTGCTTGCTGGTTCCACCTGTCTGCACCTTGCATTAGGCTGGTACTAAAAACACCCATGGGCCTGCTCTGTTCTTTCCAACAGAATTTAATGGGAAACACTCTCAAGTACAGTAGGGGAAAAAAAGGAGCAATACTTACAATGTCTGAATTGAAGGGCTTCACATTGATGTTGCGTGTTGAACTACTGGTGAGGGACCAGACCTTGGTTTTGTGCTTAAAGGCAGCTCTAACCTTTGGCAAAAACAGTGAAAGCAGCTGAAAAAGCTGTGTTTGTTTTCACAGGTGCAGCCTGCAATCATTTCCCCTTTTTCCTCCCTCCACACAAATGTCACTGTGCTATTAAACAACAAACAATCCCCCCCTACACTTTTCTTTGTCTTTATGGACTTTTCCCTGGGACACTTTCACATTTCCTGACTGCACACAGAGCCCCAGGCTCTCCCTGGGCTGCACTGACAGGTCCAGGTGGCACCAGGACAGAGAGCAGCTGCCAGCCTGCTGCAGAATTGGTCATTGAAAGGTGCTGGATGGAACTCCCTGGAGATGGAGCAGTATTCTCCACTAAGTGAAAATCAGCTGCAGAAAGCAGATGGTGAGACAAGGAGGTGAGACTGGTCAAGGACTGAGGCTGGAAGTGACTGGTGTGGAGATCAAGGGCATCTTGGCTCATTCTCCTGTAATTCTTTACAATACCAGTGGATTTCTGTATGGAAATAAAGCCCTTTTTCACCCAGCCACTTCTACACCCAGTCCATAGATGTTTCTTTACAATATCGGGGTTTTACTTCCCAGAAAGAAATTCTCAAGAGTTCCTGCTGTTTAGCTAAAGGAGTATTTTAGATATGCACAGCCTGTGAAGGAGCCAGTAGGACCTGCTCTCCAAAAATAACAGCTCACATCAGCTGTGTGGTTTTTGAGGATAAAAATTCTGAAAACTTTCTGAATTTAATTTCTCATGAGGTTCCAGAAAAAACAAGCAATTCAAATATTTGTATTTGATCTAAAACATTTGAAACTTGAAGATTTCTAAGCCTGGGGGAGAATAAAATAAATAAATATTTTTCCTCCCTACCTTTAACCCGCTTGCTTAATTTTACTTGATTTCAATAAAGACCAAGAGATCCACAATCGGACCTGACTCTCCAAACTGATTTTGGCAGAAATCACATCAGTGAATGCTCTGGGCTGGAACAGGTTGGCACATATTAACAAATAATAATTTCTCTACAGAAGAGCTGGAGTGCTGCTGTTGCACAGAAGCAGCAGCAGGTTAAGGGCAGAGCTCCTCATGAGCATCCAGGACAAAACCAGTGCAGAGCCAAAGCTGCCAGGGTCTCCACTGGGCACTGCCCTGGCAGCTCTGCAAATGGCTCTCACAAAAACCATTTCTTTCAGCAGTACTTGTGGCTGGGCATTTTCTGCTATCTGCCACGGGAGGAGACGATGCTGCAAGCCAAATTTACATCAGCCTTGTCTTGGCTTTATCCCAGCTGTTCTAATGAAGCCTTAATGCAAAAAATGCCTCAGTCCCCTACGAACACCTGAACTTCCTGCCAAGAAAAATACCTGGAATATCTTCTTCCCAGTAGGGCTTCCCATTAAGGACTGCATGGGCAACATCCAGAAGTGTGTTTTGCTGAGAATGATATTTATTTTCCTCACTGGGGCTGCAGCTGTACCAGAGCCCCCAGCAGGGACTGCCAGGGCGAGTCCTGCTCCCATTCAATCCTCTCCCCACAGTGCAGTCCTGCCTGCTCAGCCCCACAGCTCCAGCACAGCTTCCTCCTGACTCTTCAGCTGCTCCTCTTATCTTGGTTCTGACTCTAATTAAATGCCAATTAAAACAAACGTCAAGCACAGGTAAAAATGCTGCAAGTCATGGAGCCAGAAGAGTCATGGACTAATTAAAAGAAAAAGGAAATCAGTGGCATAGCAGGCAATGATAGTGCAGAAAGTCTGTTCTTGCTTCACACTTATGTTCTTTGAATTTGGTAACATCAGATTTATTAATACCATTTGGTTACATACCTCTGAGTTCAGAAGACAGTGAAACAGGAACATGAAAAATCCCTGAAAACCGAAAAAAGGGACAAGGGTGAGGTCTGGCTGTGAAACACCAAATGTTTCATACTGTGTTTGTCTCAGTGTGTACAGAATAGGCATCAGGAGCTGGAGCACTGTAAATATCTGAGTGCACTAAACCAGAGTGTCCCAAGTGAAACAGGAGAAACAGCAGCACCGGGTAACTGTGGGGCTTCTCGGGAACTATTCCTGCAAAAGAACACCTCCTAAACTTTGCTGTACTAAAGGAAAAATCCGGCTGAAAATATGCAGAAATTCTTGTTTCATGACAACACAAGAACTTTTTGTTTGTGGTTGCAAAGACCAAGGAGAGGGAAATGCTCTCAGGGAAACAGCAGATCAGGATTTTCCAGGTTAGAAAAGCAAGGTATTAGCACCAGGAGAATTTTCACAGCAGAATTTTGCTATCTTTGGGCTTTTAGTCCAATGCTAAGTGAAAAGTCCAATGCAAAGTGAAAATCCCCTTCCCTCACAAAGTAATTTTATTTTTCTGGCAGTAGTTTTCAGCACAAAGGGCTCTGTTTCACTATTTTTGTATCCACTGTGGTGTTTGTTTCCAATTAAAGAAAGGATTCACAGGGGATTGCTTTTCCCTCCTCTTTGTACCCGCTGCTTGGGAATGCCCTGTAACATGCCTATATACAGGTTATGCCTGTGCTGAAATGTCTGCTCAAAGCCAAGCAGATGTTTACATTCCTCCTCAGACAGAGCTGCTTTTCTGAGTTGCAGTGCCAAGGAGATGAGGGCTGAGTTTCCTGCATGCAGGAGTTCTGTACTGCACAGGGAATAGCTCCACTTTTGATCTTTCCCATAAACTTCTGTTTGCTTTCATTTAGTCTCAGTAATGAAGCCTCAAATTGGCATTGAAAAATTGGCCTGGTATCTCTACAGAAGAATCCTGCCTGTGGTAGACAGTGCTGCAAGAATGAATTTCATTTCATTTCTGAGGCTCAGTGCTGTCTCATTTATTTAATTATTGCTACTGGAAACTCTAAGGAGTGGGATACAAGTTCTGTTCAAACAAAGACAAGCAATTGCCAGCACTCCGTGCTTAGCACAGACTTAAAAGACAGAGGAAGGAACACAGGAAAAAATGCAATAAACATAAACATGTGAAGACATTACTAATGAGCCATTTAATTGGATCTCAGAAGCACTTCTGTAGCCATAGATTTCCCCACCAGGTACTTACCTGTAGTGAATTAAAAACAGCAAATATGTACTGAAATACTAAAGCGTGGGCATTGACAGCCAAAATGCCAAAGATCCACGAGCTCCCCAGGATTGGTAAGAGAACAGCCACGGCTTTAGCTGTTAGTCTGTGGGAGAAAATGAACACAGGAAATTGTGGTGAGACCATTAAAGAAATGTCAGCCTCCACACCAAGGAGTTTATCAATTATGTTCTGGCAGCAAGGCAGCAGGCAGAACTCTTCTTTACTATAAAATTCTTTTAATGGGAAAGATTTTAATTATTTTTTCATCTGTGGAAAGGGGGATAACAGAACTTGGTATCACACAGGATAAATACAGGTGGTGAGTCATGAGCTGAGGGAGCAGGGAAAGAGATCTGAGAGATGATGATAAAAACACATAAAAACAGGGCAGGCAGGTCCTCAGTTCACAGAGAGGTTTGTAGTGGGCAGCCAAGGGCAGGAGTCAAAGGGCAGCGAGTGCTGCACATCCCAGCCCACACACAGACACAGCCTGTCCAGCCTGAGATCAGCCAGAACACTCACCAGGATAGGGGCAAAGCACCCTGTTATCATGGCATTGCCAAAGAGCCAGCAGAAATCCACCTGTGCACACCCAGAACACTCACCAGCACAGGGGCAAAGCACCCTGCTGTCATGGCATTGCCAAAGAACCAGCATCAATCCACCTGTGCACACCCAGAACACTCACCAGCACAGGGGCAAAGCACCCTGTTATCATGGCATTGCCAAAGAGCCAGCAGAAATCCACCTGTGCACACCCAGAACACTCACCAGGCCAAGGGAAAACCACCCTGCTGTCATGGCATTGCCAAAGAACCAGCAGAAATCCACCTGTGTGCACCCAGAACACTCACCAGGCCAAGGGATAACCACCCTGCCATGGAGGGACTGCCAAAGAGCCGGCAGCAATCCACCTGCAGGAGCAGCAGGTGAACCTCTGACACCCAGAACACTCACCAGCACAGGGGCAAACCACCCTGCTGTCATGTCATTGCCAAAGAGCCAGCAGAAATCCACCTGTGCACACCCAGAACACTCACCAGGCCAGGGGCACTACAGAGCCAGCAGCAATCCCACCTGCAGGAGCAGATGAACCTGTGCACACCCAGGTACATTTCCAGTGCCAGCCCTCAAGGGACAAACTGCTCCTCCTGGCCAGCAGAGAACAATTCAGCAGGAAAAGCACAAAGAAAGGACCAGTCCCCATCTGGAACATGTGCCAAGAAGGCAGATCTGATCCAGCTTCTACAAACACTTGGTGAGCTCCTGTGGTAGCCCCTGGGATTCATGCAGATTGATCAAATTAAGTGTTTAAAATATCGGTTAATTCAGTCCATGGTGCAGTTACAGATAGAGAAGCCATGGGGCAGAAAAGAAACAGGAGTAGTCAGGAACTAAAAGTCAGTCCCTGCTTGCTAAAACCATGTTTTTCAGAAATGACCAGATTTCTATTTAGATGGGAACCTATGCAAGAAAATAAAAGCTGTTTCAGGGAGATTAATGTCCTACTTGTGCCTTGTGCCCCCTTGTACAGATTAAAGCACACATTGAGAGAAATGCACAAAGCTGCCTGACAGGAGACTGCTTGTAATTACAGCAAACACAAAACAAATTATATTTTTGTACAGCACAATTCAATGAAGAAATCTTTTAATTAAACTTAGAGACAAGATGTCTTCTTCATTTCAGTGACCTGAGCACACACTTCATTATATCCTCAACTAAAAGTGTGTCATGAAGTTTATAGGGAAATCTGGGTCAGGGAAGCATCTAGATATTTTTTTTCTGTTCTGGTTTGGGTTTTTTTCTGTATTGATTCATATCTCTGTATGCTCAGCCATGAATATTTCTGCACAATTCAATCTAATTCTTCAAGGAATTTTTTCAGTCAGAAAACGAAGGAACATCTTAAAGCTTGAGGTCCTATTTAAATTTTAAAGTGCGTTTTAAAAGATACAATTTTTAAACAACTTACACAAGTTTATTTTTGTGAATCAAAGATGCTCTGGGTTGTTTTTATTTTCTCTCTGATAGGATTAAAGATCCTCCCCAGACTCTAAGATGAAATATGCTGCACTGGGGAGCTGCCAGCAGAATAGCTCCTGCCATGGTCTTTGTGCAGGAAAAGCTGTGAAATGGCACTGAGCACCCAGGAAAATGCAGAGTGCAGGATCAGGGGCTGGGCAGGCCAGGAACACCTGGGGATGGATCCAGACCCTGGGAGGGTTCAGGTGTGTGAACACCTGGGGATGGATCAGGGACATCCAGAGCCCAGGATGAGTTCAGGTGTTCAAACACTCGGGAATGCATCAGGGATACCCAGACCCTGGAGGGTTCAGGTGTCCCAACACCTGGGGATGGATCAGGTACATCCAGAGCCCAGCAGGGTTCAGGTGTTCAAACACTCGGGAATGGATCAGGGATACCCAGACCCTGGAGGGTTCAGGTGCTCAAACACCTGGGGATGGACCAGGGACATCCAGAGCCCAGGAGGGTTCAGGGTTTAACCCTCTGCATCCTGAACCATCAGGGATTGGCACACCCAGCACAGCTCCACCTGTAAAACTCCCTTCGCCACAAACCACCTCGTTTTCTTTTCCCCTTTTGTTCTCACACTCTCTGGTTTAATAAAATTTTCAGTTTGGAATATAATTTTCCCCCAAGTATTTTGTTGCCAAAAATGTTATCATGGTTTCCCTTTGAGTCAGAGCATAAAGGGCTTCATCTGATTTGTAGCTGGGGGCAGAATAGTCAGGCAGTCAATTTTCAATATTTTCAAAACCATTCTTACAGTTTGGATTTCCAGAAGCCTTTAATATTGCAAATTACTCATATAATTTTAAAAATCACGTTTAAATAAAGATAGCTCCCCATGAAGCCCAAAGTTCAGCACATGTGCAGCAGAATTCCATAGCTAAAATGAAAATACAATCCAGATGTGGAATTTTCCATGCTAGAGTATTAATGTTTCATGCACACTCATTTAGAAAAGCAGCCATGCAAAGGTGAAATTTGTTCAAGACTGAGGGTCAGCTCTGCCTAAGATTCTCTTAAATCTCAGTAAGAATCTTTTTTTGTTTTCCCCTAGTTATTGCACAGCCTTCTATGCTATTTGGCATTTCATCCTGCGTAAGAAATTATTAATTCAAGGTGTTTATGGGCTTTACCTACCAATCAAAGGACCCGGCTCTACGGTTCCTGGAGCTCTTTTGTCTTCTCCCACTTACCCCTCCCCTTCCTACCCTTATTCCTCTTTAATCTTTTAACTTTAAAAAAGAAAAATACTAACTGTAAAATGCTGCTTCAGAATGCCATTAAGGTAGCAAGGTTAAAAAAACCCGAGAAATACAAAAGTTAATGTTCCACTAGGTGCATTAATTCTGACACGCTGCACATACTTTATCTTTTCTTTTTATTCCAGTTTTCCTTTGGTACATGAATATTTTAGTAGATTAGTTCTAGTACACTAAGATATAGAGCACAATCAAATAGAAGCTTTTGGAGAAGGAATACTTCCCCATGCACGACTTATGCTGTGCAACCTAAAAAAACCCAGTCCCTAGCATCAATGGAGCTTTATATTGTCCATGAAAGTGGTGACATGAAGCACTAATTTGGGGCAGGGGCTGTGCCTACTTTGCAGGTACTGTGGTTCAGCCCCACCAGGAGTTCAGAAACCTTGCTAGAAGCTTCTTTCTTGTGCCCAAATGTGTCAGAAAACAGAACAGCCATCAAATGCCTCCTGAGTGCCCCTTCTCATGCCCTGGCAATTACCAGCCTCACAAAATTAACAGCCTCAAATTAACAGTTTCCCACATGCACTTTCAAAGCTCAGATACTGCCATTTTCTGCAGTCCATTAGCACCAAGTTCGGTCAGATTTTGTCTCTCTGCATCTAAACACACTGATGGATCAGTCCTGGAATGAATTCATGGGGAACAAAGCAAATCCAGCACAGAATCCCCTTTCTATCATCTCATTTTGCCTAGTTGTTGGTTTTGGCGTTTTTTGTAAAAAAAAAAAAAAAATATTGTCATTACTTAGCTTCTGGAAAACATAAAAACACTTAGAGTCTGATTTAATTTTTATATCTGGAGCACCTGGAGAAGCCTTTGGGGTGTGAGTATCTGCACAGAGCCTACCTGTGAGTTCAGGCTGTGGTCTGGGGCTGCTACACCCTGCCCCAAAACCCCTTGGGCTGGCAGGGGCTGATGGAGCTGCACTCACCCAGCGCCAAAACGGGCTGTGGCAGGGCCTGGGGAGCCCTGGGAGCCCAGGGAACATCCTGCAGGTGAGCCAGGTAATGCCTGCAGCTGTGCCAGGTGATGCCCTGCAGCTGTGCCAGGTAACACCCTGCAGGTGAGCCAGGTAATGCCCTGCAGGTGTGCCAGGTAATGCCTGCAGCTGTGCCAGGTGATGCCTGCAGCTGTGCCAGGTAACGCCCTGCAGCTGTGCCAGGTAACGCCCTGCAGGTGTGCCAGGTCCTGGCAGCTCAGATGCTGTCCCACTCACTGAGCACTCGTGGCTGAGCCCCTCTGGCAGACAGCCAGAGCCCAGTTCCTTTGAAAGGCCTCAATCAATTTTTCAGACACAGGAACAGCATTCACTCCCTCCATTAATTGCTAAGCTGTCCATTTAACATCCACTCACCCTTTCAATCTCCAGTTGAAAAAAAAGATGCTTTCCTTCCCTTTTCCTGTTCTTGGGGTTGAATTCTGTTTCCTGAGAAGTAAAACCTTCTTGACAGAGCTCTCTTCCCATCCACACAGCCCCACTGAGCTGTGACCGTCCCTGTCCCGCAGCTCATCCCTGCCCTGAGCACACTGCCCACATTTACACCAGTGCAGAACAACCACACTGACACCTCAC